>NC_134585.1:22925149-23236815 GCF_037038515.1 Microtus pennsylvanicus
GATTTTTGAAGTGCTTCACGAGAGCGGCTGGCACATGGCAGCCGCTCAGCTGAGCTGCTATTTTTATCCCCGCCCCTCCTGTGGCCTGTTTGCCCGTGGATGCTTGCCAAAGGTGGGCTGTGTTGAACAAGAGTGGCCACTGGTGAGTTTTCTGCCCCAGATCTGAACTCTCTTTCTGGAGCTGGAGAATTTCCACTCCGGCCTGCTGCTGCACAGGCAGCAAGGGCCGCACTTTTCCCAGCCTTCCTTGCACCTCAATGCAAGCTCTGTTGGTTATGTGGGACATGCAGCGTGTCATTCGGGCTCTAGGTGGCCTTTCTGGTGGCTGACTCAGTCTAGTGGTGATTGTCCAGGTGAAGCCATAGTGGGCAGCAGTGTTGTTCATAGCCTTGAAGGCAGGAGAGTGGTGGCTTCCTGTGAGCAGTGGCCATGTTCTCCCCACACTGATTTGGCCTGTGGTCTGGAAACCAGGATTTGCAATCCCTTCCAGTGATTCTAAGTCCCTAGTACACACTCAATGGATCCTATTTCAGGTCAACTGGTGTTGGCTTCTGCTACCTGTAGAGCCTGCATGAAGCACGAAGGGTGGAGTCTCTGTGGGGCCTGATGGTCTATACAGAGAGGGCTGCACCTTGGGGACCTGATGCTTTATGGAGAGGCATGCAGACCCAGTCAGTCTTGGAGAAACCTCTTCTATAGTGGCCAAAGTTCTTACAGAGACTAGAAATTTCCAAAGTGCAGAGAATAAGAAACTGTTGAATGTGTAGCCCTAAATGGGATGTGGATATCAACCCCGACCCCCAAAATTTACGGACCATCATGGAAGAGGGGCCAGAAAGAATGCAAGAGCCAGTAGATGGGGAGGAGCCCTGTGAAACGCAGTCTTCCAGACATGGCATGGCTGCTCCATTCACCAGCTCTCTGAAGCTATGGTCACTTGCACAAGATCGTCACAAGGCCAAGTCAACAATAGCAGTCAACACTCCATCAGGCAGCACTAACTGGAATCAGTGAATTACAATATATATATAGATATAGATATACAGATAGATAGACAGACAGATAGACCTGGTGTTTTAAACAGAGTGAACATAACCCTGTGGACTTAATACCTAGTCCAGGGGAGGTGGAGCTTCTACTGGCTTTATACAGATCATGGCAGAGCCTCTCTCCCATCCAGTACCTACTCTGGCACTGGATGAATACTGAATAGACTGGGTGGGGGCCAAAGTGTTCTGAGCAGGTTAGGGGCGGGGCCCATGGTCAGCCTCTTACTCCATGGAAACTTGCAGGAAGATTAAATCTTCCCCTTGACTCTGCAATCCTGGATCAGGGCCCATGGTCTGTGGTTCTTTAACCCCCAGGGGATTCTCACAGGTGTTAGCAGTTGAGAGCTAGGCTGGTGTTAGTCATGTTTTGTGCTAGGCTATTGCCTGACCTGAAGCCATGGGTGGGACATCCTTCCTTGGATGTGTCTGATTTGTCTACTGGGTGTGTTGTGCACTTTTTAAAAATAAGTCTGTGCATGTATGTGCATAGGCCAGGGGTTGATGTCATGTGTCCTCCTCCACTGCCTCCTACTTTTCTTCTTTTCCTTCCTTCCTTCCTTCCTTCCTTCCTTCCTTCCTTCCTTCTTTCCTTCCTTCCTTTCTCCTTCCCTCCCTCCCTCCTCCTTCTCTCTCTCTCTCTCTGAGATAGGGTCTCACTATGGAGCTCTGATTGGCCTGGAACTCACTCTATATACCAAACTGGCCTCAGACTATAGAGATCCACTTGCCTCTGCCTCCCGAGTGCTAAGATTAAAGGCATAAGCCACCATGCCTGGCTGCCTTATTTTTTTAGACAGGGTCTCTCAATGTACTTAGAGTTCAACTGGCTAGGCTGGTTGGCCAACCAACGAGCTCCAGAGATCCCCACACTCACTCCCCAGAGCTCCCCTAAGCCTTGCCTTTTCATGGTTGCTGAGGATTTGAACTAAGGGGATATGCTTGCATGGCAAACACTTTACCTACTAAGCCATATCCACAGATTCCTACTCACTCTTGACAACTCAAGAGGAAATGGGGGCACCCCTGGCTTGTAGTCTGAACTCTCCATCTCAAAGCTCAAGGATATTGATGAACCTAGTGCTGGCACCCACCACCAGAGCCAGTGGATCACGAGGCCCTGTCCCTTCTACCTGGTCCCACATGACATCATGGGTCTTTTCCTCAGGCCCTAGGCCACATCCCTTCCTACCCCATCCAGAAAGAGGCTTTTCACTAAGAATCCTAGCTGCTCTGGGCAGGGCAGGCTGGCTTGGTTTATTTGCTCCTGTCATTAATTAATTTGGTCGGGACTGAAAGACAGGTCCCTGGAGAAGACCAACGTATTAGAGCGCATTATTCTACCGTTACTCTGGGCTTGCCGGCAAGAGGCATGGGCTCTGTCTGCCGTCAGCCCCACACAATTAATTAGCCCACAACCTGTGTTTCCCCTTGGGCCCAAGGGCTCTGTTCTGGCATCTAGTGTCCTTCAGGCCTCTTTGTCCCAGTTTTAACTGTGCAGAGGTGTAGAATAAGCCCTCCAGGGTGAGAGGACCCATACAATAATGTGTTAGATGGGGAATCTTAGCGCAAGGCAAGAGGTGCACGTCCTGGCCAGGTGGACCCCTTGTCCTAACGACCCTCTCACTGAGTAAGTCTTAGGATGCATCAGCCACTGAGCTAAGTGCTTTGAGCACAAGTGTCTCACAAATGTCCCTGGAGACACCATCTTAATTTGCCATATGAAGAAGTCCAGGCTCTGGGAGGCAGGTAGGTGGTTTGTCCGAGGGGCACGCAGTGGGCAGGAGTTGATCTGGGTCTGTCCAGTCCCGAAGGCTGAGTTTCAGCTCCTGAAAAATGCTACTTGGGTTGTCTCATGAAGGTGGGGGCTGGCCTAAGGAAGTAGGGAAAGTCTGGGGCACACACTGTGGAATGAAGCAGAGGAAATGGGATACACACACAGACACACACAGACACACACACGCACACACGGCCTAGAGGCCCTTGACCCAGTAAGGCATCAGAAGACAGAAGTGACAGTGAGAAAGTCCTAAGTTTCTCCTTTTTGTTCAGTGATTAGGTCTTTAATGGCACAAATTAAAGAGATAGAATGGCTCAGAGGTTCAGGCAACCAAAATGTCGTAACATGACCCAGGGCCTAGCACACTACTTGATTCCAAAGGAGATAAGTAGGTGTCTGTGGTAGCGATGGTGATGATGGTGGTGGTGGTGGTGGTGGTGGTAGTGATGACAATAATGATCATGGAGGAAGAGGAGGAGAAATGACTGATTCTCAGGCCAACTTTGCCCTGAGTCCTAAGGAATGGACCCGTGACTGGCCAGCCGCTCTACTTTGCATATTCAAATATCCCATACAGCAGTGGCCCAGGAGAGGCATAGATAGCTAAGCCTCCAGAATGATCCTGTTTGCTCAAGGCTTGCATTCCAAGCCTCTCTGGGTCTCCATCTGCCATGCAACCTTGGACAAGCTACCTGTGTTGCCAGTTCCTAATCTTCCTGAACATGACATGGACAATTGACCAAGACCCTAGAGAGACACTTCCACTCCACAGGGATAGCAATAGCCTCTCATAAAAGCTGCCCCTGGCCCTCTGTGTGGCTGACTCAGGTGTATCACAGAAGTGGGGGCTGGGTTTCTTGCCTGAGGGTGCTAAGAAGTTAATTAAACTCTCCCGAAGCCATTTATTAAGAGAAGGGTGATGGTGTGTTCAATACCAGCCAAGGCTTCGTGCACAGAATGAGACTTCCTCTAGCTGTGAGTAATGGCTCCTCCCCTCACCAGCATCCTGGTTCTGAAGGATGGTCCTGAGGCGGCTATGGCTCATCTTAATGGCCTGTTGCTGAGTCCCCAGCTCTCATCGCTTCCCACCCAGGGGACTGCCCTCTGTCTGCTGTGTTTCTATCTTCTCCAGATGGGTCTGAGGCCCAGTTAGCCTTCTCCCAAGCCCCCTTCTCTCTCAGCTTCCAGGGAAAAGTTGAGGGCCACCAAGGGAAAAGTCGAGGGCCACTAAGGCCATGAGATGCTCGCCTGCAACTCTTCCCCTGTTTGCTATCAGCAGCCCTGCTGTGAGGCAGGCTTGGGATCAGTTTGTTGTTGTTGCTTGTTTTAGGGAACAGGGTCCTGTGTAGCCCAGGGCTGTAGCCAAAGATGACCTGCCTCCCCCTCTCACATGGTAGGATGACAGGCATGAGCCACTACATTCATCTTAGGAACAGTTTGGAAGGGCAAAGAAGAAAAGTATGGCTTGGCTTTGACTGGCCTAAGTTTTGCTAGTCTGTCCTAGCTACTGGTCAGCTCTATCTCTTGTCACATCCATGTGGTCACCCTGCAGGATCACCAAGACAGCTGTCTGAGGGTGCTGCCTGGCTGGGCACCTAGCTCGTCTCTTTGGCACCACTGTGGTGGGATCTACCTGACTCCCTGTCGACAGCCCTGTGCTCTAAGTGCTTCAGAAAAAGTTGAGGCTGGGGGCTGAGGAGGTGGCTCAGTCAGAACAGTGTGGGTAGCACGGGCATGGAGACCTGAACTCGGTCCCCAGAATCCACATAAAAGCCAGGCATGGTGGTGATGGTGTTTGTAATCCAAGTGCCAAGAAGGCTGAGGCTGGTGGAGCCCTGCAGCACACTGGCCAGCCGGTCAAGCCTAATTGGTAAAGTGTGAGATGCAGACTGAGGAAGATACCTGACATTAACTACCCTCCACACACATGCATGCATGTGTTCACACACACACACACACACACACACACACACACACACACACACACGAGCATGGATTTGCACCCAGCGACCACCCATCCCTGGTCTTGGATGTCAGCAGCTCTGACTCCTCCTGGCATCTGTCAGGTTGGGTTCCCTCACCCCCTGCTCACTCTGGACCACCCTCGTCTGTCTGTTCATCTCTCTGCAGCCCCCACGCTCATCACTAGGGTCCTGGCCTTCACAGGCAGTTTCTTTACCCCACCCCCAACTTTCACCCAGGGGAGGGCATTGTCACAGCTGAGAAATAGGGAGCTCTGAGCCCTCCCCCAACACCAGGTGGGCCTTGCTTTGTCCCTTTTTGTGACAGTACAAAAAGAGAACAGGCAGAGGATAGATGGGGTTCACGGCTTAGCAGGTGTCTGTCACCGTGCTGGCAGCCAGAGTAGTGTAGGGAAGCGGTGGGAGGGATCCTCGGCAGTCATTCACTGCTAGAGCTCAGGACAAGGCACTTTGATTAGGCCCTCAAGATAATCGCTGCACACCTGGGCTGGCGCCCACAGGACTCCCCCCACCTCCCAGCTCCCCTTTGTCTGTCTGGGAAGTCTCCAGCTTCAAAGCCTGAGATTGCAGCTGATAGATTGGGTAGGGGCCAGCCCTGGAACCTGAGAGCCAAGGGAGAGTGGGGAGGAGCCCCAGTACTGTGAGCTAGGTCCCCCTTCCCCTCTCCCTGGCCCTGCCTACACAGACTTGGGTTGGCCCAAGTAGCAGGACAGTCACCTCCAGTGGAGGCTGGAGCTGAGCTACCTGTGTGGATGGGGGACAGAACTAATGCTGCCCCCTCAGGCTGAGTCTACCTTGTAGATATGGGTTAGGATGTCACACGGTGTTGCATGTTGAAATAGAGTTCCCTGCTCTGCCTCAAGAAAGGCTCAGTGTATGGGTCAGCTGGATCCGGAGGTATTTAACATCAGGTTGATTGGGGACAGCATCTCTTGTGTCCCCAGACCCAGGAACTGCAGAGCCGAGGTTGCTAGGAGAAACAAATGCCCATGTCACCCAAACTGCTCACAAAATCTCATTATTTTTCTGATAATGAAATGATGAACTTGGCTGTGTGTTAGTGGGGCTAAATGTGGGACTCTACTCAGGAGAAGGATGAAAACACCTAGCTTTACTACCACGAGTGGTTATTTCTAGCGTCCAGTGGAGGTGGGACCCTAGCTTGCCTTGGGTTGAGTCCTCTGCCTCTGAGAGTAACTTCCCATACTTACAGGGCCCTGTGGAGGTTAGCCAAGCCCAACGCTTGTGCCTTGGGGAAGACAAAGCTCTGAGCAGGGAAGCCACTGCTTCAGGGTGCCATGGGAAGGCAAAAGATCCAGAATTTGAATTAGGCCCCTTAGATCTGGTTGGTCTGCCCCTCCCTCCCATTCTTTAGGCAGAGCTACCAACTTCTCTAGGTGGCTTGGTTAATTGCTCCTTTTCATTGCCACAGGATTGCATGCATAGAGGGGAGATTTCTTGCTGAAATCAGGCCCAACAGGGTCCTGTCCTCCATGGGTGGCTCTACCCTACTCACCCGTCCAGTCTGCTGAGCCCCACAGGACAGCGGCAGTAGGTGCCAAGCATGCTTACCAAACAGACTCAAGCAAGACTGCCTGCCTCCCATCCTGCTGCCAGCCCTGTAAGAGACCAAGAGTGTCCCCATTTCACTCAGATGAGGGGTGGCCGAGCCAAACAGGCACAGCAATTCTGATTCAGGACTCACAGTGTATCAACTTAGATACCTCGTCAGCCTTCCTGAGCCTCGATGTCCCCAGATGGTAGCAACAGGGACTGAGAGACTCCAGAGACACAAACAACACAAGGCTTCCTTTCGGCATGTCCTCTCCCTCATCCCAAATTCCAAAGACTCCCTTGTTCTCATTCATGCCTACAGGCCTCCTTTATTCTCCTTGGCAGAGCAAAGGGATGGCAACCTTGGGTGGCCTGGTACCTGCGCTCCAGAGTTGGTGGCCAGCATCATTTATGTCTCACTATGAACTTGTGAGGCAGAGACCCCAATATATTCTCCAGAGAGGGAAGCTGAGACCCAGGAAGGATGAAGAGGAATCTAGTAACCAGGTAGAGTGGAGGCTATGGAGGTCAGGGGTACTATCCCTGGTGTCCTCCACCTAAGGGTTTGGTCAGCACATAGCACTACCGATAACCTGCCCTTCACTGGTATCTCTAGGCCTCAGGCCCCTGGCATATCCTCCTGGCCTGCATGCTATTAGACCAAGTGACCCTGATAAGGGTGGAGGTTCTGGGCAGTAAGTCCCCATACTAGCTCAGGAGCCACCCTCTGCAGCACTGTACCTCTTACAGGCACCCATAAATCTTATCTGTCCCCCCTGTGAGGAGGCCTGGACATCCAGAGAATGAAAGGTCGGTCCCATTGTCTATCTAGATGGTTCTGCTAGGCCAGGCAATTTTGCTGATGTCACCTCCCTGGAGATATTAAATATTGATAAAGCAATAAATCGCCCTGCACCTTCCCTGGCTCACATCATGGGATGGGCTGAGGGAAGACAAGTAGACTGGGGGAGATTCACCGGGGCTGATGGGCATCAATTCTCCTGAAACTCTGGGAATCACCGTCTTGTGCTGGAAGGGACTCAGACAGAGTAGCTGGTCTGTCCCTCTGAGCCTGGGTGAGCATGAGCATTCTCTCTGGAAGGTTAGTTCATTACCATGAACAATCACTCCTTTTTAAGAAGTTCTTCTCCGAGTCTGACTATAGTCCGTACTGAGCAGGATTCTGTATCGTTTCGTTCCCTCCTTTATTTTGAGTCAAGGTTTTGATGTGTAGACCAGGCTGGACTGAAATGTGTTGGGCTTATAGCTGTGAGCTGCCATGCCTGATAACAAGCTCCATATCCTGAGAACCAACCAACCCCAGCCCCTCATTTCTGGGAATGGAACATGGGAGGCTGCGCTCAGAGGCCTCATTCTGACCAACTGTTGCCTATCCATCTGCTGTGTGACCGTGGGCTAATTATGACGTCTCTGAACCTCAGACTCCTGATCTGCAAAGAAGACAAGTGATCTGTGCTCAGACCCTTCCCAGTGCGGGGAGGAGCCTGCATCAGAGCTCTTCAGTAAACCTGGCTCTGAGGAGAGTTCTTGGGGAAAGGACTTGCTGGTATAAATTCCTTTGTAAACGGCTTGCTGAACACATAAATGTCCAGGGTAATTACACCTTCAGGAATCAGCAAGCTCCCTTCAAAGCGGGAGGTCCCCAAGTTGTTCTTTCTCAAATGGGATTCTGTCAGGCGAATTAGAAGTGGTAGGTGACCCCCACACACACCCTGACTGAGATTGTCTGTGATTCTCCTTCTCTCTCTTCTTCCCTCCTCCCTCTCTCCTCTCTTCTCCATCCTCCTCCCCCTCCCTTCCATCCTCCCTTCTCCTCTTCTCCTTTCTTCTCTCTACTTTTCACCTGTCCTCCTTTCATCCTCCTTCCTCCCTCCCTTCCCTCCTTCCTCCTTTCCTTCTGTCCTCCCCCTCATTCCATCCTCCCTCCCCTCGTTCCATCCTCCCTCCCTTCCCTCCTTCCTCCCTCCCCTTCGATCCTCTTCTTCTCCTACTGTCCTCCCCTCGTTCCATCCTCCCTCCCCTCCTTCTGTCCTCCTTCTCCTCCTTCATCCCGCCTCTCTCTTTTCTCTCCCTACTCTTCCCCAGGGCTTCCAGTTTTGCTCAGGCTCTTGATTGAAAAGGCCCAGGAGTGGAGAGATTATCAGTTACACAGAATCAATAGGCCCTTTCTTTATATTTTTCAATTAAAAGAGCAGACAGAGGAAAGAGAAAAGCTCTCTGTACCCTGGCAGTCAATAGCTGGAAAGCAGAGTCAGGGGGCTGGGCCGCCTGTCAATTGTCTGCCCACTTGACCTGCTCTCCTCATCATCTAGACCAGGGTAATTCCTTTCCTGGAGCCCCTTGGATTTGTACCTCAGCCTTCCCAACCTTCACCTGTCAGCGATAGGATGAGGGGATGGTCACCTGCTGCCACGATCACACTGGTTCATATGGTTCCATAGATAGAGAGAAGACCTCAGGAGTTCTGGGATAACATGCTCACTCGCTGTCCAACACAAGAGAAGATGGGCCCAGAAGGCAGCTTGCGGGATGCTGGGTAGACATGCGGAAGCCCTGGGTGTAGAGCTAGTCATCAAGGCTTGCCCTGTCCCTCTCAAAGACGTCCTCTCCCTGAGATGGAAAGGTGCTGCAGGCTGCAGACAGCCATGTCGTGGGTTCCTTCCCAAGCTGACCACTGCTGGTGTTCCTACAGAGGTGGCCAGGCTGCAGAAGCCCCTCCAGCCCTTCAATGTTTGCACAACGAAGCCTGCGGCTGATGTTGGGAGTCTCCTTCTAATGGTCCCCACCTTTTCTGTTAAAGTGGAATCTCTTGAACCCAGGGCTCCCTGATTCAGCTTAGTCTAGCCTTCAGGTCTCTCTGGAGGTTTTCCATCTCTGCCTTCCAAACATCAGCATGGCAGATAGTCCACTGTGCTCTCTCTACTTTGATGTGGGTTCTCAGGGCCTGAACTTCGGTCCTCGTGCCTGCTGTTTGCACGGAGAACTTCTATAACTGAGCCAGCTTCCCAGTTCCTCTAAGCCCCAATCTAAATGCTCCCTTCACTTGGAAGCCTCCCTGTGGCTTGGTCTATGCTGCTGCCCACCTCCAGCTCCTATATATGTTCTCCAGCTGTGCAGAGCATGAGGATGCATCTGTTTGGATCCTAGCAGCAGCTCCAGGCCCCGTACACAGTGGCTTCTCAATAAACCCAACAGGAAGACAGGGAGGAACAGAAACAGCCATCGTCCCTCAGGTTCTGGCTTCCGCTCTCCAAGGTCACACCTAACTAGAGCTGGTTAAGTCTAGGAGGGGATGCAGAAGGGAGGTGGCTCTTAGCTAGGTGTGCACAGGCGTGTAGGAGGGGGTGGGAAATGAAAAGGAAGGCACTGGGAGGAAACTACATGGTAAACGTTCCGTCAGTAGGAGGGACTACCCCCACTCCTTCTTTTAAAAAGCAAAAAACAAAACCAGGACCTCATGTAGCCCAGGCCAGCCTCAGATTCCCTATGCAGTCAAAGATAACCTTGACTCCCTAATCTATCTGCTTCCATTTCCTGACTGCTGAAATTACAGGCACACCTAACTACACCTGGTTTATATGGTGCTGGGGATCAAACCCAGTGCTCAGTGCATACTGGGCAAGTACTCTACCAGTTAGCTATACCCCTGGCCCCTAGATGTACATTTATCTGTCTTCTACTGGGGCTTAAATAGGTTCTCTGTGCCCATGTGCTCTAGGTACTGGGTATAGTAGTGCCACAGCCTCTTCCAACTCAGAGGCTCTGTGCCCATGAAGGGATCGTGGGATTCACTGTGGGTAGGTGGAGGCATCTAGTCAGTGGTCAGCCACACTGGCTGCTAAATAGGAGAAGTGGGTTCTGGTGTTACCTCGATAGGACCCAGAGTGTGCCAGGGATCAGGCTGCTGGGAGGACAGTGCAGAGCCAACGTAGAGGTCTTCAGTGTTGCCACAGTGAGATCTGGAAGGGATGAAGGACAATGGCTGCTTTGGGAATAGCCCAGACTGGGCAGAGATGTGTTATTGCTGGTGCAGAACCATGAGTCTGAGCTCCAAGAGAGCATGTGAGCCTGAGAGGTAACTGTATTCAGTGGTGCTTAAGTATCAGTGAAGGTGCCCGTGAGTATTGCCTGAGTGGACAGGGGGGTATCATGTAGATTAGGTGCTCATGCACAAGGTCCCTACCATGTTTATTCATTCTATTGCCAGGAGTTGTTGGATTTTAGCCAACCATTCAATCCTCAATGAGACAGAAAATTAATGTCATGCCCTGGGGACACTGTGTCCAGCCCAGATGTACAAGAGCATGCTGTACTCTGTGGTCACAGAGAGGCAGAGGCGAAGAAGGACTTTGGTCATAAAGAGGGCTGGCTTCTCTGGGGAGCATTCATGCTGGGACTCAGTGAATTGCCATATGACGCTGGCTTTGTTGCCAACCCTCTCTGGACTTGGTGCCCTTTCTTGCAGAAGAATGATGCAGAGAAATGTGGGTGGTAGAGGCAGACCCATAGCAGTGGGCCTTCTGCCGCTCCTAGTCCACCCTCATCTTCCCACCCAGGCTGTGGGAAGAGTGATGCATGAGTGGAAACGGGGCTTTTATGGTCACACCCCAGAGTGGGCTGCCAGTTGTGGCACTGGGATCCCTATCTATCCAGAACTGTGTGACCTGTGACTGTCACTTTGCTGAATTCTTGCATCACCTCACAGTGGCCAATTGAAAAGGTGTATCCGGCCCCATTCTGCAGGGGAGGAAACTGAGTGCAGATACCTCAGTGGCCTTCTGGGAATGGCTAGATGCTGAAGAGCCTCTCAGGACTTCTAATCTGCTGGCGTGGTGAAAAGGTCCCACTTTCACGAAGTGGGACATGGGGCTGAGGATGGACCAGCCTAGTACCCGGCTGAGAGTACTGATGCTGTCTGTGAGCTGGCCTGGCTCTTATTTGGAGGCAGAACCAGGGAACCAGCATTGATAGGAAGGCTGATTACAAGGTGTGGAGAAAGCAGCCTCTGCCCTCTGAAACTTGGCTGAGTCCAAGTGCCCTGTCTTTCATCAGCATGGGAACTGGGCCTTGTCCATGGTGCTGGACCAGGTACAAGGCGGGGGGGGGGGGGGGCAGTGATAAGCAGCCCTGTAGTGCACTGCTTACCCAGAGCCCAATCCCTTGGGCTCCCTTCCCCCAGGCTAACTGGAGAGCTGGATGCCCCAAATTAAACCTTGTAAGGGACGGTAGCAACTGGAGAGTCTAATTGGCCAGGCCTGGTGTGGTCTGATAAGCGTAGCCCACACCCCAGAGAAGGTGGGTGTGAGGGAGTGAATAGCTGAGATCTGATTGCAGGCTGCCCACCCCTGCTTAACTCATCCCTAGAAACCTGTCACTTTGATGGTCATAAGGGCTCTAGTCATGCCCCATTCTATTGATCTGGAGACGGTCACCCCTTGGTATCCCTGCACAGAGAACCACTTGCCCCCCCCCCCCCATTCCCAGCCCAATCCAGCATACAGCCCTGCCCGTCATCTTGGAGATTTGCCTGGTTGATGCATCCTTATCATTCAGGGTTTTGCCTATGAGACCAAAGAATTCCGGCCACAGGGCCCCTCCCTGCCAGAATAGTGCTGCAGGTGAGCTGGCATTTGGGGAAGTGGGGGCTCTGTGAAGGGATGTCCTCGAGAGGCCCAGAATGAAAAGTCTGTGAGAGTAGGTCAAATACCACTTTCTCAGCAAAAGGTGCTGAAAATAATGACGTAGCACATGAAGAGTCTGAAGGCAGACTTTGCCCTCCCCACAGAGAGCAACCAAGGGGCTGAGGATTCAGCTCTGCTGGGAGTGCCTGCCTGGAGTATGAGGTCCTCACATTGATACCCATTGTGGCATTAATCCTGCAGTCTCCTAACACTAGGAAGGCAGAGACAGGAGGATCCTCAGCTATACAGTGAGTTCAAAGCTCACCTGAACTACATAAGAGCCTGCCTCAGGAAACAAAATGGGACTAGGTGTGTAGCTTGGTGGGTAGAGTGTACCTGCCTAATGGGCTGGCTTCAGTCTCCAGCACCACATAAATGAGCACACAGTGGTACCTGCCTGTGATCTGAGCACTCAGGAGGTGGAAGGCAGAAGGGTTAGAAGTTCAGGGTCATCCCTGGCTTTGCAGCAAGTTTGAAGGCAGCCTGGGGCCCAAGAAAGAAAACTCATATGACATTTTGAGTGCCAAAGACATTTTAGACTTGTCACCCAAGGCAGGATCCACGGCAGAAAAAAAAAAGTGATAAACTGGACTTCAAATGAAAAGCTTCCACTCTGTTGTGTGAAACAATGATCCTCACTTCATAATAAGAGTACTAGAGACTCTCACTGTAGCCAAGGTTGAAACAGTTTACTTTTCAACCTGGAAAAGAATCAGGAATCAACCTAGAGAAAAGGGGGAAAGGCTGGTGTGTTGATCTGGCACTAAATGGTGGTTTTTATAGCCCAAAACCCATTTCTTACTCTCTGAATTCCTCATTGGCAGAGTTCTTGGGGAAGTTCAATCCCCTGATGTATGGTATAACCCCCTCATTTTGGTTCAGAACACAAAGACTTACCTAATGTACATCTTGGGGCTCGAGAGTTCCTCCTTTCCTGATACATGGACTCAGTCATACAGCAGACTGCCTGTAACCCTGGGAGGAACTGAGAGCACTTGGACAAGCAGGCTCCATCCACCAGTTAGGAAGACTAGGGGCTAGTGCCACCTGCTTCTTTGTGATTCTCTAATGAGCTCTGAAGACGCCTCTCAGTGAGAATGGGCTGTAAGGATTTATTCCCTATCTCTGTGAAGTATGCTGTGAAGACAAGCCAGAGGCTGGCGCAGGGGCATGGGGAACAGCGTCTGGGAGACTGCTACCCTAAATACAGGAGGGATTCTGAGAACTCCAAAGAAAGCAACTCACCCAATTAGAAACAGATAGAAGTCCTAATCTGGAGAAGACCGATGACTGACCACCAGGCTATCCAGAAAAAGGATGGGCAGACCACAGTCCCTAAGGGGACTGCCACTGAAGCCAGCACCCAGAGGCACATCTTTGAGAATGATCAGATGGGACCTCTAATAGCAGTGGGCGCTGGCGTGGACAGGGAGCAACAGGACTCTTCATTGGCTGGTGGCAGGAGCACAAAATGGGGCCTCTGCTGTAGAAGACAGTTTAGTAGGCTTTTTTGTTTTGTTTTGTTTTGATAAAGCTGTATTCTCCTATCCCACACCCCAGCAGCTTCATTTTTAACTCTGTGAAGCAAACATTTTCCTGCTCATATAGCAAGATGCAGAGGGATATGCATAGCATCTTTATTCATAACCGCCCTTAAGTAATCATGATGACCTTTAAGAGGAGAACTGATAACTTTGAGGCATAAAGATAGAAGAACACTACAGTGATCTGAATAGGTATGGCCCCATAGATTCATGTGTTTGGATGTTTAGCCCACAGGGAGTGGCACTGTTACGAGGTGTGGCCTTGTTGGAAGAAGCGTGTCACTGTCGGGGAGGACTTTGTGGTCTTATGTGTTCAAGCTACACTCAAGGTGGCCCCAGTTTCCTGCTGCCTGCAGATCAAGATGTAGAACTCTCAGGTACCTCTTCAGCTTTGTGTCTTCCTGTGTGACACTATATCCCATCATGATGATAACAGACTAAACCTCTGAAACTGGAAGTCAGCTCCAGTTAAATGCTTCTGCTGTAGTCATGGCAATAAAAACCCTAACTAAGACAAATACTATTCTGCCTTAAAAACTAATGAGCTATCAAGCCATGATCAGTCAAAGAAAAAGCTTAACTGAATATTGCTAAGGGGAAGAAAGAGATCTGAAAAGCGACCCGCCATGGTGCCATCTGTATAATACTTCCTGACAAGGATCTACCATGGGTCACAGGCCATCACATCACAGATCCACACAACAGAACCTGCCCTTGAGGACCTGGACCTAGTGACATCTGCCGGGTTATGGATTTCCACCTCCACTGCCCCCTTTTTAGAAGCTAAAGTCCAATCCACATGCAGTGCAGGCTCATACTTCACCCCCCAAAGTTGTGGACTTGTGTTTGACTCTGCATGGTGATAATAAGCTCCTGGAGGACCCCTTGAAGGCCATGCAAGTGTTTGGCTTCTCTTTAAGTCTTGCCCATCGTATTTAGCTTCCTCCCTGGACTCTGCTCAAAGCCATTCGCACTGTGGGGTCTGCACACACCCGGAATCCCAGCACCCAGGAGGCTGCGGCAAGAGGATTCCCGAGTTCAAGGTCAGCCTCAGATGACAATTTCCTGCTTAAAAAGGCACCTGGACCTCTTTATCTGGACCTCTTTATCTGAATTGACATCTAGCACCATCAAGTGACCAGATTCCTTGGCCCCTGCAATTGCACAAATCCATGAACGCTCACCTCGCTCTGAGCATCTCAGCCTGGCGTGACCTTCCCACCTCATGGCACTGCAGGGTGGCAGTCTCTATGACTGGTACTAAGTGATGCTCCCAACTGGCTTTGGTACAATGTGCCCCCATGCCCCTTGGGATGGTGTCTCACTCTGTAGCCCAGGCCGACCTTGAACACCAAGCAATTCTTCTGCCTCAGCCTACCGAATGCTGGAATTGGGGACGTGTACGACCATGCCCAGCTAGACATCTCCCTTTTCATGTACACACAGAGAAAGTTTAGGTCAAAGAATCTGACAGGTCTTCAAAAATGTCGATGAACCACTTGGGAAATATGAAACCGGCTTAACAGTTTTCCCCAGGTCTTACTCCATTATGAATGTAATATTCTTGACATTTTCCTTTGTTTCTAAGGGGCTCTTGAGGCTAGGGAGGGAGCCCTAGGAACATGGGTGCTGTCACAAAGGCCCACAAGCAGGCACAGTGCCGCCTCCTTAGTGGGGTCCCCACTTCTGAACTGGATGGAAATAAGTGCAGGCTGGGGAGACATGGCAAGTTCTGATGACTCTATCTGTGTGGAGACTGAACACAGGGTCTAGAGTGCTCTGTGACAAACGCTGGCTCTGTTCCCAAGGCCTATGTGACTGTGGGTAGGTGGCATGCCTCTCAGGGCCTCAGTTGTTTCGTCTGTAGAATGGAGTGCCAGCTCCTTTAAGGGGAGTTTCATGGATACTCAGTGAGTGTTAGTCCTAGGGATGGCTGATTCTGCCAGAATCACCTAGGGGACAAGCCTATGGGCATATGTTTGGGGGGTTCCAGATGGAAAGGTTCACTCCAGACGTGAGTACCACTACTCCACAGGTGGGGTCGCAGCCCAAATGAAAAGGAAAAATGACCTAGAGAGCAGCACTTACCTCTCTCAACTTCCCAATTGTGACCAATCACTTCACACACCTGCCGCCATGCCTTTCCTGAGGCGATGGACTATACTCTGGAACTGTGGACCATGGTAACATGCTCCTTCCTTGAGTGGTGTGTGTCGGGTATTTTGACGCAGCAATGAGACAAGGAATTGTTGTAATTACTAACAACCACATCAACAGTAAGACTAGAGCCTCACCATGAGCCAGCCAGAATGCTGTTGGGGTCGTGCTGGGGTCATGTGCAGTTACTTCATAGGCTGTGCCAACTGGGGCTGCTTCCAAAGGGGATATAGGTATGCAATGTGGACATGGGGAGGGGGTTGTAGAATCTTCCATGTTTCATGGAAGTTCTGGGGTCTTCCAGCATCACTTCAGGCTCCCTAACAGTGACAGATAAAGTCAGACTACTTCTAGGGTCCAGCACCACATAACAGTGGGCAAATTCCTGGTGCTACTCTGTCCTAAGCCTTCCAGAAAGATCTCAGACCTGGAACAGACAGTCTGGATTCTCGCCTTGGCAGTATGACCCTGAGATAGCCATGTACCCTCTCTTGGCCTCTTTCTTTTCTATGAGGAGGGGAGAGGAGCCTGGATTTACTCCTCTCCCAGATTCCTGAACGGTTGGAGGGAGGTGGTCTTTGGGAAGTGTGAAGGAAACACGACATTGGTCCTGAATTGGGCACCAGAGTAAAAGCCTAAGACAGCTCCTTTGCAGCCTGGGCTTCCCTGCCTGCGTGTGCAGTCTCCCCTCCCTGGCCCTTGGCTTTCCTTCTAAGGAGACTGGAGTGTTTACTACAGTGCCTGAGACAGGGTGGCCTCAGTCAGGTCCAAACATATCGATGACCACTCTGGATGATAGCTGAGGACACTTAGAGCAAACCCAAGGCTTCAAGAGCAGCTGGCTGACACACTACACTGTCCATGGTACGCACACATATTTCTTTTGGAACCAGCCCCAATTGCCATGGCCTGTAACCTGCTAACTCAACGCATTGGTCCCAGTTGTCCAGACCTCCTAGCCCAGCCTAAACTCTTATACACCTCGAAAACCATCCATCAGGGCCCAGAATTTGTGGGCTAGAGAACAGGCCAATGGGGCTTCATGCCCAGGACCTGGAAAGGGGACAGGGCTGGGGGAGTGACAGGCCAACCTCCTCTGGTCTCCCTGGAGATGTCACAGGCTTAGCAGGGGCTGCTTGACACATGTCGGATAAAATAAGGAAAAATAAATAACAATGTTTATAAGAAGATTAGCAGGAAGGCAGGGAAATTTCTCTGGGGAGCCCTTGGCTGCATCTGGGAGTGACAGCCCCTCGCCTTATCAGAGTCATAATGAGGTGCCAGGATTTGGGGTCATTAAAAATCCTCTCCGGCTGGACTGCTCTCTCTCCATTGCCTTTGATGGAGACCCGGTGACTGCTTGGCCCCTCCCCCCACCACCATCCCACCCCCTCGACAGTCTCCCAATCGCCTGGGTGCGGAGGTGAGATGTTGAGGTCCAACTCGGCGGAAGTAATGCAGCAGGACATCCCAATTTGTGCCTGGGCCCCGCAGGCACAGAGCCTGTCTCCTGGCATGGATTAGCTCTGTTTTATCTGGGCTTCTTCAGAGATGAAGTGGGGGTAGGGGGCTCTGCGCGACTCCAGGATGAACCGGATAGAGAGGCTCTGCAGCCCTGAAAGGCCACGCTTGGAAACTGAGGTCTGGGAAGGAAGGTGGGTGGAGGTTGCCAAGTGTGGGGGCAAAATCAAGCTTTAACCTGGGCGGCACACTCTCAGCCCTGCATTGAAGTGTCCGGGTCCGTGTGTTGGGTAGAGGGAGCTGAGTCAAAGAGTGTGGTGGAAACATAGAAGACAGAGAGGATCCCTCACCCAGGGTGGCCTGTGGATAACCTGAGAATTCAGGCCAGCAAGAAGGACAGATTCAAGTGGCAAAGTCCACAAGTGGCTATCTGCCACATACATACCTCCCAAGCGGACACCCTGAGCCCTTACCATCCCCACTGGTATTACAGAGTAAGTGTTCCACTCCCCTTGTCCCAAAGCTTATCTTCAAGGCACTCAAAGCGCTTGTAGTCTATTGATTTTTTTTTCTCAGGCACTCGCTGGTCCCATGTCCCTTGAGGGATAAGTTGGAGCAAGGAGGAGTATTATTACAGTTCAATTTAGGAAAAGGAGGCCGGCAGCAGCCCTACAGGAAGGCCTTCTCAAGGCATCACTGGTCCATACCTTGTCTTTACGTTGTGGGGGGATCCAGTCCCACCCTGGAAAGCCTGGGATTGGCAGTCTAGTGAGATTGGATTCATTTTCTAATTGCCCCTCAGCCAAGCACCTCTGTTCAGGAAGCAACCTAAATGCAACTGCCCGCTGCTGCATCTGACTGGTCTCTTTCAGCCAACAAAGGCCCTCTGCTTAAAGCCATGGTCAGCCCCATGTCTCGGCCACACTGAAAAAGGAAAGGGACAGCTCTGTCTACAAGCAGGAAAGACTGGGTGAGGGGTCAGGCCTACCCACCGCAGTTGTCCCCCTTCTGCCTCTGCAATTTCAACTTCTCCCTCAGCTGCTTCTGTTGGGAGGGCCCTTACATCACAGGGTGGCTTGGCTCAGTGTCCCTCTGGAGTCAGGGTCATGGAGCAGTCAAGCGGAAGGAGTACAACTGATCCCAGCTCTGGGCTAAAGCCAGCTTTTCCGACTGCCTCCTCTGCTCCAGGAACCCCCGCCACCACCAGGAAGGGCTGTGAAGGACTGTCCCCTTGTGCTACTGCTGGCCCACACAGTGCCTTTGTGCTCTGGGTAGGTACAGATCCCTGTTTGCTCCAGTCACTGTGGAACTTTGAAATCTGAAGTTCAGACAGAATCTAAGAAGAGAGAGACCACTCTGGACAAGACTGTGCCTTGGCTTCTTTCCATCGGTACTTTGTGGCCTCGCCATGACAATCCAAAGCATGGTTGGGCGTCAGATCGGCACCTAAGTCACTGTGCAGCTGCAGCAGTAGTCCAGTTCCAGGAAGAGCCTCTTACCTAGGCCCAGCAAAGTGTTCGAATCCAGGAGTCTTAAACCTGGGTCTCAGATGTGGGGCAGGAGGGACTCCTCAGGGTCAGAACAGTCAAGGGTTCTAGCAGGATCCGGTCCCATCACAGACCAGGTCGGGTGTCCAGTACAAGACAGAGCCCATGGATTCACTGGGCTGTAGACTCTATGGCTTTAGGATGGAGTTTTCTCTTTGCAGCTGTTCACCCAATGCCTGGGGTCCCAATGTCCTCGGACAGATTGCCCAGCTTTCTGCTCTGCTTCTGGGCTCTATGCCGGCTCCCGTGGCCATGAGGGGTTTCTGTGTCAGACTCACTGGCGGTGACAGAAGAACAGATTTAGCACGTAATTTATTTCTGAAAAATAGTCGATTCAAGGCCATCCCTAGCATGCTGTCTCTCTCAATTGCTTGCCTCCAATGCTAACGCAGGAGCCCCTGATAATAGCAATAATAAATAATAGTATTTATGGGGTGCATCCTAGGTGCCAGGCACTGCTGAGCGCTCTATTTGCGGCACCCCGCTGGAAGCCAGGAACACTGTTGCCCCAACTCTTCAGATGGAAGCGCCGATTCTTAGAGTCATCACTTCTCCTGGGCTGGTTTGCACCCGGTTCCGGAGGACTGTATTCCACTTGGCTATAGTGTGAAGCTTGGCCAAGCCCTCGGAACTATTTCTGCTGTCATCTCCTGGGGCTAGCCTGTGCTTCACTGGGAGGTACAGTGGGTCTTGCCTGTGGACATGGGTAGCTGCAGTCTGGCCAGTGTTACGGAAGACCCTTTATCCTCAGAGCCTGTCCCGGGGGGCGGGGCTCCCATGTTGTTTCTTCCCTGGTGGCTGGGCAATGAGTCACTTCCTGCTCTGTGGGACTTTTGATGTCTGCCCAGGGGAGGCCAGATGACAAGTTCTATTCTACTGGAGGATCCTGAACTCGTTAGCTTATACAACATCCTAGCTGGCAGGGCAGAGGTGGGTGGAGTGGACCCAGAAGCTCATGTGAGAAGGCCTGGACATTGCTCCGGTCACCTCCAGCCAGAGCTCAAAAGCTCTTTGATCTTTCAGGAGCCCCTGGGAATTACTGTTTTGATTTGTCGAGAGAGGGGTAGAGTAGGGGGCTGAGACTACCTCCTTGCAGGGCAGACAGATGATCCTGGACCCATCTCTGAGGTCAGGGAGGGAAGACGGGAAAGAAAAGAGCTAGCTCCAGGAAGCATTTGTTTTTCCTCTGTAGGCAAATGAGCTGGGGAGGGAAAATAAGTCACCGCTGGAGAGCAGCATGATTAATGACCAAGGAAATGAGTGGCCAGCCAGACCGGGGCTGGGGGAAGCAGGACAATGGAGCCTGAACAGGCAAAGCTGAACACTGGGGTGGGGGGGGTGGGGGCTGTGCTTGCCTGTGTGGTGGGTTGAGGCTGAAGGAGGAGGGACATGTCCTACTGAGCAGAAGCTTCCAGTGCAGCGCCGAGACTGACTGATGAGAACAGAAGCTCAGATGATGGAGGTTAAGGGGAGCAGGCAGGAGGGTCTGCAGGGGACCAGGGCATGAGTGCCTGCTCCTCCCGAGCAGATATCAACCATGGCTCCTTCTCTCATGTGCCCCCTGTGGTCATGTGCTCCTAGGACAAAGGGAAGGATGGGACCACCCCGTAGCTCCTAAGGTCTGTGGCTTTCTCTTCTCACCTGGCATTGTCCCACCCAGCACAATCAAATTAGCCCAACCCTCCCCTTCCCCTACCTGTGACCTGTCCCTTCCCATATAGATATGCTCATAGGTCATATTAAATGGGGACGTGTGGTACTAAATAAGACCCCTTGTCAGATGAAATGTGTGAATGCCAGAGTGTCCAGGGTTGCAACTCAGCTAATCTGCTCTCAATTCCAACCCTGCTCTGCTCCCAGTGATGGTATCTATACCCCCTAAAGGCCAGGACTCACAGTTGTGGGGCTTACAAATAAGAGTCAGAGAAGGGCTATGCCTGGTCCCCAGCCACCTAGTGTGTATCTGTGCTGAATTGACAGGGACTCCTAATTCTTGTCAAGCATCCTTGTATATTTTAGATTGAAGGCTGACCAGATGCTCGACCCTCCCTCTACCTCCATGAGAGAGCGTCCTATGGCCCTGAGAAGTCCTTCTCAAGCCTTGGTGATAGCATCTGTCTATTGGGAACCTGGTATGAGCTCCACTGGCTGCAGTCTTATCCTCCAAAATAGCCATCCCACATCCCCCAGGCACAGTGGAGTCTTCTCCAAGTCCAAAAGGTCCCCTGATCCACGCAGGATTAAATCCGGTAGCTCCTCTCTCCCTCAATCTCATGCAAGCTCCTCTCCATGTGATGATGCGGCATGGGCTAAGAACAGGCTGGCTTCTTCTAACTCTGCTGGGTTTTCTGTGTCTACCACCCCAGGGGGTTCTTAGATCAGGCCCTGTGGCTTCTTTCCTTGACCCATGAGGCACAGAACTGAGAACTTAAAACCTGTTTTTTGAGGCTCACAGTCCAAGAAGGGAGGCCACTCTGGACATTTCTGGCTATGCCTTGAACTCTTTCCATAGACACTCTGTGGTCCCGTCTGTAACATTCAAAGACTCAAACCACGGCAGGCCTTGGGCTCCAAGGCTGCTGCTCAGCTGGGGAGCCAAAATTTGACATGGGATCTAGTCCTCTTACAGAACTGGTACAAACCCCATCTCCATCTTCTTCCTCCCTTCCAGGCTTCCCACAATCTTCCTTTGTTTCTCTCAAGCCCCAGTCTTTGACCATTACACACATAAAGCGAGGCACAGATTGGTAAAAGAACTCACGGAGGGCAGGCTGCACAGCTGTAAGGGACAATCTGTAAACAGAGTCTGCATTCTTAGCTGTCCCTAATGCATTCCACCACCACAAGATGACCCTCCTCTCCAAGCTGTCAATCAACACCCCTCCTACTTCCAGGGCTCAGGCTCCCTGTGCAGAGAGATACCATGGCCTCCAGCAGCACTCCCAGTGGGCACATCCTGTCAGAGCCTTGTTTCCTGGTCCCCCCAGCCTCCCCTCAGGGGGAGGAGGGTGGCTCACGTGCCTGCTGGCCCCTCTGGCCTCTTTTACTGCCGAGGGTTCAGCTCTGGCTCCCAGCACCCCAGCTTTAGGTCGGCTCCATTCCAAGTCCTTTTATTAATTCCCTCACTGCTGCGAGAGCACTTTAATTAGCCTGGCCGATTTATCTATATAAATACAAACGGATGGCGGATGGTGCTCTTCAGTGGGGCGGGGGAAGAGAAAGGGGAGCTGGATCAGCGGGTTGCCTAGGGCAGAGGAAGTAACAACCGAGCCTTCCCAGCAACCAAAAATATGACTTTAATATCGTGTGCACGTGTGCAGGCTGACATGTTCTGGAGAGCGCTGTCGCTCTGTGGTGGGGACATGGCTTCAGAGCTGAGCTCTTCTGCTCTCCCCGAAAGCCCTTGTCTCTTCTTCTAGAAGCCACATCAATGAGCCCCCTACTGACCGAGCCCCCCACTGACCGAGCCCCCCTCTCCCCACTTACGGTGGCAAGGGAACAAGTAGCCATGTTCAAAAACTGCCTCTGGATTCCAAGACTCAGGCAGGAGATTGGGTTACCACTCTGTCTTGCTTCCTTGGGTCCCAAAGGTCAAAACCACTTCTCTAAGCACTTGAGGTGGCTGGAGAAGGGCAGGTGGGAGTGTAGACTCTGCTTCTGACTGTTTCACTATGCCAAGTCTCACTTTGTCCAGCTGTGCGTCCGAGGGTGAGTTATTTTCCCACCCCATGCCCCCATTTCCCCCTCTGCTTGATGGGAGCATCGTGGGTTGTGACAATCTCCCAGGCTCCCATGTCTAAACAGGCATAGTGAGGCCCAGTGACACCTTCTTAATGCATCTTGTAGCAGCAGGCGGCGATGTCAGCAGAGCTATCACCCATGCTGAGGCTGAGGTCATGGGGGAAGGTGATGCAGGGATAGGAGCTCGCTTATTTCAGTTGCTGGCATTTCATCATCGTGCCCAAGCCTCGTCCTGGGCACTTGCTCTTTATCCTCTTACCCAGTCAAAGGAGGCTCCTGTTCCAGTGAGGTGCCTGTCTAGCTGGGGACATGTGTGGATGGTGACCTGGTGACAGGTACGTACGGAGGGAGACAGAGGAGGCGGTAGCTGGGAACAGGGGTTCCAGTAGCCTTTAGTTCCTTCAAGCAATTCAAACTTGCTGCCCATCTTCCTGACTCCTCTTCCTGACCACCAGCTGTCTTTGGAAGGAGCAGGGTTCTTGTCATAGGAGTCGGACAAACAGCCTAGAGACAAAGTTCAGAGGTGGTATGAAGGAAACAGAGATCCAATACTATGTAGAGCCTTCTTGTTTTAGAAATTGTACTACTTAATACCGCTCATGGGTGTGCATATGTGCACACACATACACAAACACACATACCACACACTACCTCCCCACACACCCGACTCACACAATATACATACCCCCTCACACCATACATACATATCATACACACACCACAAACACATACCCACACAGCACATAAAACTCATGTATGACATACACACCACATATCACACCCCCACATATCATAATGCACACAACATAACTCATGCATACAGCACACACCACACACATATCATGCACACATACACACACCACCCAACACAGACACACACACCCCTGCTGTATACATATATCACACATACATCACACAGACACACACATAACACACATACAACATACACACAGCATATCACCACACCATACATACTTACTACATACACATCCCACATCATATCCACCCCACAACACTACAATAAGATCATGGGACAGGCGCCTTGCTGCTATAAATGACATGGAGTGGCAAAAGCCACGGGAATGATGATCCTCATAGAGCTGTGTGTCCAGAGGGACCTTGCCTCCCTCCCCGAGTACTCCAGGGTCTGGGCAGCCCCAGCCTAGAGGCTGCTAGATTAGAACTATGTCTCATTGTTTCCACTTAGAGACCTGAATCCGGGACTCATAGTGTCCAGTCATGCCTATCTCTGCTGTTGGTGATGCCCACAGTCTCTAGGCTGTCTATTCCCTTCTACCTGATACTTCAGCTGTCCATCCTTGCCTGAGGCCAAGTCTACTGAAAGATTGGACCCAACCAATCCTTGTGGCTCTTTGGACAAAACAGACTGGGCCCATTGACTGCACCCATTCTGCCTCAGGGCACTCTCCCAGTGTTCTAGTTTCTGTGGCCTCAGTGTCCTATGGCCTTGGAGGGGACGGCAGTCTGATGAACTGGGCTCTGTTTCATTTTCCTAAGCCTTGTATGCAGGAGGCAGGATGCAGTGGGAAGCATCCCAAGCCAGGGCATAGACCTAGGTCCCTACTCTGCTGCCTCCTGACTATGTGAACTGGATCAGTCTAAGCCCTACTCTCGGGGCTCACTTTCCCCATGAGGGGCCTTCCAGTCCAGCCCTACAGGGCTCTAAGAACCCTGGAGAACAAAGAGGGAAAGCTCAAGTTATTGGCCTGGGTTCTGACATGTCCAGAGGAGCTAATTGGCTGGGGCGGACTCACCTGAGAGATGTCTTGGACGTGAACTCAGATTTCTCCTGAACCTCCTGAGGCTTCCTTGGCCCTAGATAGGAGAGAATGGTGTGGGTCAAGAGCCTGACATCCCAAGGAAGAGCAGCTGTTCTAACCTCCAAACAGTGAGGCTCCTTTCTAGTCTCCCAGGGTGGAGGGGGACATGTGCCCTTCCCCCAGTCACAGGGACCCGAAGGCGCTAAAACACCCCTGTCCCAGTGAGTATGTCTCATATCAAACACAGTCCCCTACCAAGCTGTTCCTGTCACCCTGGTTAGGGTAGCTTCCCTGTCCACATTCCAAGGTCCCTGGATTTCCATTGTCTTTAAAGTACCCTTGTGCCTCTGGGGCATCTCTGCCAGGGTCTGAAAGGTGACATCTACTTCCTCCAGCTGGAACAGACACTGCTCAGCAGTTCTTTGCTATAGCCTAGTGCCTGGTACCCTAGAGAGGTTCTAAATGAGAAGCCATGTGGATGGGTCCCTGAGAAGATGGCCACCATGGAGCCTGCAGTAAAGGCTGGCTAGTTGATTGACAGCTGGAGCATCCTAGGAAGCAGCTGGGCTTGTTAGAGCCAGAGATCGGGGACTGGTGCCTCCTGTTTGTCAACCCAGTGGTCCATTGAGTCCTAAGCCAATGGGGGAGCCAGATGAGGTCAGTCTGAGGAGGAAGGGTGGGTCAGATGTGACTTTGTGACAATGGAGAAATGAAGGTTACAGGAAGAAGCAGAGGGGAACAGGAAAGATGTGAGGGACCGTCACTCATCAGCAGGATGGGTCCATCAAGGTGTCATTCCAGGGCCAGCTCATCTTTCCTGTCATCTCTCAGCATAGGAATGTCAGGAAAGCCCCTCCATCCCAGCCTGAGGCCTCTACCTGGAAACCCAGGCTGCCAGAGCTCACTCACCCTTGCCCTTCATTGTGCCTGGGCCGGAAGAGGAGGCCTGCAGAGAGATAGGGATTTGCCCAAGGTCACAAAGCAGAAGTGGCCAGTCCCCAGGTGTCCCAGCACCCTGAGAAAGGGTCTCCCCATACCCTGCCCAATTCAAGCATGACGCATCCGCACGCCAACAGCAGCCCTGCTCTCCCGCAGCCCAGCAGAGCCCCGCCTGGGTGTCACATCTATTTTTGGGTTTGCTGTCCAGGGCCTGGGGTCTGAGTGTCAGAACCTAAAAATAAAAAGACAGATTGTCCTCATTGGCTGTAATTACCGCCTAAAAAGACCTAGTGTGGAGAAAGAATGAGAAGGGAAAAGAATTCCCAAGGCTGAGCATCAGTCACAGGCAGATAGATGCCACGAAGGAGGGAACTGGGCACGTCACAGGAGCCTCCTGTCCTCAATGCCCCCAACTCACTGAGAAAGCAGGACCTGCCACAGTCACAGGTCTCTTTGAATTAAAGACAGCCGAACCCATGTGGGAAGCCACAGGGCATTCAGCTTTCCTGGCTGTAACCATCCAAAAAGCCTAGACTTGCCTTGTAACTCAGTTTTATTATCTGTGCAGTAACACTAGCCGCTTCGGTAACAGATAGGTACTGCTTCCTCCTATATGCACGTGGCCTTACCAGAAGCAGGAGGGGCAAGTCCTCTGTCTCTGGAAGGTACCATCAAGAGGAAGTGGAGAGGTGGAGTGTTGTCAGGAGGGTGTTGCAGCTCATGTGACTGGGGGAAGCTCCACAGATGAGCGAGAGTGGGGTGGGGTGGGGACAACCCATGCTCTGGAGAAAGGAAAACACCTGTGTCTGGGACCCTGGAGGCAAGCAAGGCAGTTTGGCCAGGACTCTGGGGTCAGATCCTACAGAGCCTCCTCTTGTTAAGAGACTAAATTAGATCCTAAAAAAAATGATGGAAAGCCACTGGAAGGGTTAAGAAGGGGACCATGTGAGACTTGGGGTACCTGCCTAACATGTGTGAGGCTGTGGATTCAATCCCCAGAACTGCACAAACCGAGTTTGGCGGTACATGCTTATAAACGGGGACAGGAGGGTCATTCAAGGTCATTTTCTGCCTCTTGGCAAGTTTGAGGCCAGTTTGAACTAAATAAACAAACAAGAAAACAAACAAGCAAATAAATAAGGACCAAAGGAAAGAATGGGGGTGTCATATGGCCCAACTGTAGTTTTACAGTGGCATCTCTGACCATTATGTGACTAGAAAGAATATTCTCACAGCCAAGAGATGACTGGCCTGCATAGGAGTGATGTCGTGATGGGAGAGAGAAAGATGGTACCACGGGTAGACCCCTGGTGTCCAGACTGAGTCATGGGGTGGGTGGGCTGAGGCAAGGTTGGTTTCTTGTGAAGTAGTGGGTGTGTGGAGGGTTCTGCTTTGACTATGGTGACTTCAGCCACTTCTGTGGTCCCATGTTAGGTGAAGACACCGGGTAGGTGCAGGCTACCCTTATATTCTTAGGCTTTCTCCGCGTTGGGAGGAACGGTGACTCTCATTTGGCAGAAGCCAGACTCCAGGTCTTAGATTGGGATCTTTTCCTGAGCTGGTAGCAACCAGCGCCATCCCCTCTCTGGATGCTGAGCAGTGGCAGTGAGGCACTTGTGACCTCCAGTTGGTCACAAGGGGTGACAACTGACATTCGCGGTGCTCTGGAGAGCTGAGATGCAGTGCTGGGAGCTTATGCATGGTAAATACATTTCCAACATGACGCTTCCAGTCTGATATGAGATCACTGGGATGTAGGCCGAAGAGCCCTGTGCTGTCAAAACAAACTTAGAGCCAGCTCCGCAGACTCGATGGTAAATAACCAGCAAGGGCTTTACTCTAACACCACGGGACTAAGTGAGATGGCAGA
The DNA here is from genome assembly GCF_037038515.1 of Microtus pennsylvanicus. NCBI lineage: Eukaryota > Metazoa > Chordata > Mammalia > Rodentia > Cricetidae > Microtus > Microtus pennsylvanicus. The sequence continues at coordinate 22,952,254 of NC_134585.1, forward strand.
AAAGAGGAGGGGTTGTTTCTGTCATTAAGTGCACCCCTCCCTGCCCCCCGTCATTGAATGCAGGTCACCAGGCCCTTCTCTGCTTTGGGTTCCCATTCTGTGTATGAGAGGATGCTTTGTCTGTCTGTCCGTCTGTCTGTCTGTCTGTCTGTCTGTCTTTCTCTGGATGGAGGCAGGATTCAGCAATGGGATGAGGAGAAGCCCGGAGAGGCAGTCCCCACTACTGTTACAGTGTGAGTCCCCACCCCTGGAATTATGCCAGGTGGGAGAGCTGGGACTGGGTCCTCTATAAGCTGCTTAGAGCTCTTGTTGTGGCTCTAGCTCAGGAAGATCACACAGTTTCCTCACCTCCGGCCCTCACCTCCCGAGCCACGCAGTCCCACCCAGCTTGCTTGTACGGCCAAGCAAAGATCAAGGCTTCCTCTCTGGGCTTGCACTCCCATGCCTAAGCCCTTACTGCTGGCCAGGCACTGTCAAGAAAGGCATGTTCTTAGAGCCACTGACATTTATCAGCTCGCGCCGGCACAGATCTGTTGCTCTGGGCTGTCTCCTCTTGTGTTGTAGTTTCCCCAGCAGTGCCAACCCGTCCTCAGCAGAGCCATGAGGCTTTCACAGCTAAGGATATCCTTAGCGTGTCTTAGGGCAGACGCTGCGGCCCGGGACCCACAACCGCTATTGTTCAGACAAGTTCCCCAAGTGAGACACCAAGTTAGGTAATAATGGCAGCAACAGTGGCCACCTCACCCGACCCTGGTGCATTTAGCAAGCTCTTTGCACACAGCGTCTCATTTAACGTCCCTGGAACCCACCCTGTTATTAGCCCCGTGCTGCAGAAGAATTGGGGTACCTGGAGGTTGCGTCTCTGGGTGCAGCTACAGTCAGTAAGCAATTCTCTGGATTCTGAGCCACATCTGCTGGCTTCTGTGATCATTGTCACCTGCTGCCAGGGCCCTGGGAGCCTGAAGCAGGGGCCTCATTTTCATTCTCAGTACACACTATCTGGAAGAAACTGCCCCATGCCAGCCTTGCTACCAGGCTTTGGGCTTACAGCAGTGACTCAGACTCTATGTCCCTAGGGTCTTGGGGGCATTAGAGTCCTGGGGCCAAGACTCTGTAGGTTGGCAGTTAAAGAAGGAAGGCTGGGAGCTACTCAGCTCCCATTAGCTCACTGGTTAACCTTTAACTTGTCCCTCCACGGGTCCTCCCTCCTGTTTCCCTCCCAAGCCTGGCCACCAAGGCTGAGCTAATGGGGCTGATGGCTGGGACGAGGGCTCGTTAAGTGTTCCGTGTGCAAGAGGCCCCATTAAAGCCATTATCTGTGGGCTGGGCAGAAGTCACTTTGCAAGAGGACTTGGAGTGACCACAGATGGGCACCCCACTGAGGCCCTGTGGTTACTGGAGAAGAACAGCCCCTCACCCCACAACCTATCTCTCACCTTAAGGCCTGCTCTCCCTGACATGTCTCAGGTCAACCTCCCAACTATGGTCCCACCAAGCCAGCCCCCCACCAAGTGTCCAGCTTGTCTTGTCCATTCACTAATGTGCTGTAATGGGCCTGTTTAGCACCTCTGCCTGGACTGTCACCTTGGCAGCTAATTGCGGATGCTCCTACAGCTCCAGCTGCAATCAGGGCCTGCGAGAGCCTCTGCAGCTGGGAGGGGCTAACCGCCCTGTCCCAGGCCTCTTGCTGCAGACCAGAATAATGAGGCCCCTTTAAGAGCAGGCAACCTAGGCCCTTTGAACAGAGATCCCTGAACCTGTAAGTTTAGGATAAAATAGAGTCTCTAGTGGGACATCAGCCCTGGTTTCAGAGAACCAGAAGGCCAGGCCTCTAGGCAGGGTGGGGACTATGGATTCATGGCGGCTCTGTATTCATCCCGACCATGCAGTCCCGCAAGGACAGTGAGGAGACTGAAGGAGACCCAGCCGGAGTGACTGAGTTAGGAAGGGCAGACAGGACCCATAGCTTCAACTCCCATGTTCGGAGGATAAGTAGATCTATTTACCTGAAGGTCAATCAGGAACCTCAAAGTTCCCTTTCCCCAAGGTACCACATCTTCTCTTCACGCAGAGTTTGCAACTTCATGTTCCAGCCCTCTGATCGCTCAGGACTGAATGCTGGGGTCCTCTGTGATCCTCTTCCCTAAGTCAGGTCCTTAGGAGTGTGCCCTTGAAGGGGATGTTGGGACCCCGGGTTATCATGACAGGCACACATTTTCTTTAGCTACACACTGCTGCACTGGTGCGCGGTACTGCCATAGCCTCAAACACGCAGCCAAGACACCCATAGACTCAAGCACACTCCATGCTGGGGTCCTCACCCCCTTCACATCAATGTCTGCTGCAGCCTCCCCAGCCCCCCCCCCGACTCCCGTTCACTCTCAATCCACACAATGTGCCGAGCTAGAGACATCTCTCCCGAGTGTCAGCCCTGTGTGTCACTCACTCATCTGAGCACTGTCACCCCCAGACGGCTGACTGGGGATGAAGTTCAAATCCCTTCCTTAGCTTGGAAGGTGCCACCACAGTCTCCTCCTCACCTCTTTCTGCTTCCGACTCTAAGCACCAACCCCACAGCACATCCCTTTCCAATGGTTGGGCCACGCCTTCTCACACCCCCAGGCCTTAGCACGGGCTATTTCCTTTCCTTTGAAGGCTTGGGCATTGGGGCCCAGCTGAGATTCTGACACACAGAACAAGGAGCAAGTCAGAACTGATAGTGACTTCTCGGCTTCATGAACTGTGCATGTAGATAAGAATGCAAGAGAGGTGACAGACAGGGTTCCGGCAGTGCCCATCCCAGTTGTGAGGATGTGGCCTCTGTGTATCCTTTGCCCCAGATCAGAAACTCTGAGTCCTGATCCATCTGCACCACCAGGCAAGCTGGTGCAGTGGTCTGAAGGTGACGCCCAAGTTCCTTTCCCCTGATGAAGGGAGATAGGCAGCCACCAGGGGTACCACGAATTCCCTAGGCCGTGTTCTCCAAGCACCCTTTATCCATGGCTACCCAGTGTCTACATTCTGAGGCAAAAATCACCCAACCTAAAGGCTGGATTCTCTGGTCTACAGCAGAATCAAGTCCACGCCCTTCTCGCTGACAGTCCAGCCAGGACTCTGACCCCTGAATCACATCTTTAGATCTTAGTAGACAGAGACAAAGGACTACCCTAAGCAAGTCATGTGGTCACAGAGTCCCCGTTCCCAGCTGAACTTTAGCAGAACGGCTCTCCCTGTACCTTGGCTGGTCCCTTTGGCTACCCTTCCCTTCTGCATGTTCCTCTGAGACAGATACTGGCTCCTCCTGTATTAATTATTAATTAATAAAGCTACATTAAGCTTTGCCAGCCCCTTGGCTCCTTCGTCATTCTCCCTGGGGTTGGCCTGCAGCGGGGACCACAGGAGCTGGAGCAGAGTCCCGCCCTGCAGACAACCCAGTTTCATGAAGCCTGAACCGACACCCTCTTTAGCCATTGTCTTGGCAGAGACCCAGAGAGGGGACAGTGTTTGAGGTCCTGTCTAGCTATTCCCAAGACATGTGGTCTTCAATTGGCCACGTGGCTCTTAACTGTCTTCTTCCTACCTTAAATGTAGCAGAGATACACACGAATGTGCTACCACGAGCCAGCAGAGGTCAAGCGAGTCTCCCAAGGTCACAAGCCAGTGAGCTGAAAAGCAGAGGTTGTATCCTGATTGATGCCTCCAAACCACCTGGGCCCATCAGTCCAGTCTCCCAATTCTGTTTATGATAAACCGGGTCGGGAACCATTCCACCGCCTTCCATTGGATGCTCTTTTGCTGAGAGCTGCAGTGGCCTAAGCTGGCTCTGAGAAGGTCTGCAGGGGAGAAGCCCATGCCACCTAGCTGACTAGAGTGCCCCCAGTCATTTGATGGAGGAACTGTCAGGGCTGAGCTCTGCAGACCCTGGGTCTCACTGGACTCAACAGAATCTGTGGCCAGCTGAGCTGAGACTCTTGATGTCATTCTCTATAAACAGGTATAGTGGGATTGTGACTCTGGATGTGGTCTCAGGAAAAGCTGGGCTCCCTGGCTTTGGAAGTTGAGGAAGTTCCAAACCACCTTGACAAGCAGGGTAGCAGGTAGGAAGTGCTAGAGCTTGGAAGCCCCAAATCCTGGAGTTTCACTCACTGTGTGCTTTACCAGCCATAGGAGACCTGATATTCTAGTGTGTGAAGCCTCCTAGCTCTCTACTCCTCCACATTGTCTTGCATATTTCCCATTTTAAAATATTTATTTTAATTGTATGTGTTTGTGCCTGCATGTGTGCTGTGCACCCCATGTGTGCCTGGTGCCTCTGGAGGCCGATGAGTGTACTAGATCTCCTGGAATTGGAGTTACAGGTGGTGTGAGCTGCCATGTGGATGCTGGGAACGGAACACAGATCCTCTGGATGAACAGCCAGTGCTCTTAACCACGAATCCAACCTCCTTAATTCCTGTTTTTATAGCCAAGGAAACTGAGGCTCAGAAAGATTTGTGTTTTCTGTTTTGGTCACTTACCCAATATTGTCTTTGGAACCTCAGTCAGCCTGGCTTCAAAGCCTCCGTTGTTATTTCTTGCTTTGGGGTTTTTGAGACAGGATCTGATCTCAGCCTCCTGAGTGTGCTCCTGGGATTACAGGTGTGAACCACCACACCCAGCTTCAAAGCTCACAAAGCCATCGTGGTACATCCCTCCTGGTAAATCAGTGTATCTCAGGGGTCTCAGCTTCTCTTGTCAATGAACCAATAAGGCTGCATTTTTTTTCTGAGCTAATTCTGTAGAAAGACCCTGTCCAGAATGGCATAGGATATTAATAAATAAGAGATTGCTTTTATCCTTGGCCAGGGGTGTCCAACTCTTGAAAGCAGGAGGAAGCCTTACACTTGCCTCCTCCGACAAAATGGATTGAGCTTCTTGGGTAGCATTCTTGGGGGTCCTGGGAATGTGGATACAGGTGGATCCAGGGGTGATGAAAATTACTGTCTCTTGCTTTGAGCTCCTTTGAGGCAGCCTCAAGTGAAGTCTGGCTCCAAAATATTCTAAACCACTCCTCGGGGCAGATTGCAGTAAATCTCATCAGAATCCACTGCTTGTAATGGCTTGTAAATTGTGGTTCATAATTCAGCCAGTACCTGGGTCGCAGGCTGGCTCACTGTTTCTTGTTCTCCTCCCTGCAGCTCACACAAGTCCCTGGTAAAGCAATAAATTGGGAATAAGGGGCACCCTGCTAACTAAATTTCACTTGTCAGCTTTAAGATCTCATGCTGGGTGTTAAGTTCACACAAATATCTTAATGTCTCTCCCCCTCCATACATACATATGAATATATATATATACATATGAATATATATATACATATGAATATATATATATATATATCTCACCCTGCCATTAATGCAATTTCCTCAGGATTAAAAAACCCGTTGTCATCAAGAACCTCATATCTCTAGCCCAATATTGCTTTTAGCGGGGTAAGTCTCCATCCTTGCCAGCATCCCTCTTCCCAGGGTAGTCCTTACCAAGGCTTAGCACAGGAGTCCTCTGCGGGTAAGTACAGGGCTAATATTAGCTTTGAGAAGCAACCCTTCCTGGTTCTTAGAACCTCAGGAAGGTGGGTCACTGGGAGGAGGCCTCCTAGGTGTCCCAAATGTAAACTCTTAGCACGGCCCCTCAGAGGTGTCCCTGCAGTGATGTCCAAGTAGGGCACTAGGACTAGAGAGAGTGAGGGAGCTGTTGTGGGGAAGATCAGAGAACTGTCGCTGACCTGGTCATGTGCTAGTGGCAAACTCCAGATCCTCTTGTCTGGAGGCTCCTTGGCTCCTGCATCGGGTGTTTTGTGTATTTTGCTATCAAATCAGATCCCCAAATCATGTGCTCTAGCTTTGTAACCTGGATCAAATGGAAAATGGTCTGGCCTCTCCGAACCTCCATTGTCTCCAGTGGTAGAGAGAAAACACCTGACATAGAGGCCCTGTGAGTATGGGGGTTTCTTTGTAGTATGCTAGGCCTTAGAGGAGGAGGGACAGTGCCTATGGGACAGAGACCCTAGTGGTCTAGAGCAGATGTCTCATGGCCTTGGGAAGAGATACTGGGTCCTGCTTGTATCCACCAGCAGCACCTGACACAAGATGACGCCTATGTGGGTGGTGAGAATCCGTCACTTTGGTCCTTTCTATATACCAAGATGTGTTGAGGGTGAATGAAGCATCTCCTAATTATTCAGAGGGCCCAGGGAGGACTGGAAAGCCACTGGTGGTGGCTGAAGAGGTGGGGTAGAGGGTAGCTTCCAGATCTGTGGATCAAAGGGGCACACTGTGCTGTAGCAGATAGACCCTGGCCCACGCAGGCAGGACCCCAGCATCAGAACAGAGCTAGAGAGTTAGTCTTCAAAGCTGGAGACAGGGATGTGGAGTAGGGTATGGTCCACAAAATAGAAGAGGGACTCCAGGCAGTGCTGGACCTGGGACTTCTGTTCCTACTTCTAAAGAATAAACAGCCTAACAACACACACCTTTAATCCCAACACTCAGAGGATAGAGACTGTGAGTTCAAGTCCAGCCTGGTCTACAGAGTGCATTCCAGGGCAACCAGATGTACATAGTGAGCCCCTGTCTCAAAAGCAAGCAAACTAACAAACAGAAACAACACAGTCTTAGCAGTGCTCCCCTCTGAGCCCCAGTTTCTTCATCTGGCAATGGAATAGTTGAGGACTAGGGGCCAAACTCAGAAGACACAGAAAAGGGCTCCTACAGCCAGAGTAGGGGAGTGCTGTAGGGACTACTCTGTTTTTCCAGAAGAGATTTGGTGCCTTTGGGGTGGTGTCCAAGGTCCTCAAGAAGACCTCCTAGCCCTTGCACTTTCAAGGTGGGCCACCCCGGTCCCTAGTTACTAACTTATTTGGGTGAGTGGAATCCCAAAGGGCTTCTGTTGAGAAGGGAGCAGTGAGGGCAGAGGCACTGGCCTCTGTGTAAGGGCTTAGTGACATCATCTGGCTATAAGACCCTCAGTCCATATCACCATCATTATCATTTTTTTAAAGAATCTCCTTTTCTCTCTGACAGGGTCTTCTGTAGCTTATACTGGCCTTGAACTTATGTTATAGCCTAGGATGACCTTGAACTCCTTGATCCTCCTGCCTCCACCACCTAAATGCTAGAATTTCTGGTGTGTGCTACCATGCCAGGCTCATGCACCGCTGGGGGTGGGACCCAGGGCTTCATGCATGCTTTGGCAAGCACTCTGTCGGCTGAGCTGCATGCTGAGCCTGAGATCTGCTCTTTGGAAGGCTGTTCCCACCAGTCCCGCCTGATGGGTGAGAAAATGCATAATAGAAAGTCGAGCCCATGCTCAGGCCCACACAGCAGTGACCGTGTCTCTCTGAGCCTTTAACCTCTCCTCCGAGTTCCCCCACCTATGCCTTCTGTCTCCCTCTGAGCTGTGACAAGGAGAAAAGTCTCCCCACCAACGGCTTAGTAAATAATACTCATTCATTGACTCACTTCTCCTTTGTTACAGACAGGGAAACTGAGGCAAGGGACAAATTTTCTGGGTGAGGCCCATGTCCTGCTCACACCTATGCTCAACATTTCCACTCCTGTATCCTGCCTCTCCAGCTCTGCCTCCTTGCTCACTGGAAAAAGTACGTACCAACAATCTAGGGACAGATAATCTGCTATGGAAACAGTGTCTGTGGCTCTAATGATGGAGAAGACCAAACTGGATTTAAAGCAGAATTAATTGCATGACCCCCTCATCCACGCCCTCTATCTTGCCGTTGCCAGGTCCCTAACCAGGGGAGATGAAGAGTCAGTGCATCTTCTAGCCCACTGAACATGCATCCCCCACCCCAGGGGCCGTCTCGCCCGCTCTCAGGCTCTAATCCCTTTAAACGTTTCAAAGAACACAGACAATGGCTCTGGGGTGTATGTGCCCCTCCTGTGCCCACCTCAGCAGAGCGAATGAAAGCAGATTGGGCAAGTCTAGGGGGTGGTGGGAGGGAGGTCACACTCCATAGGACATGCTCTGTAGGAAGCAGGCAGGCTGGGGAGAATAGGAACTCTGCTGGGAAACAGAAGGGGACTGGAAGATGATAGACAGGTCAACAGATCCAGAAATGTCAGCCTGGGGAGAAGCAGGGACGGGGTTTGCTGAGAAGGTCTGAGGATGAGCGCCTTAAAGGACAGGAAAACGAGGTTCTCGAGCAGGCACAGTCCAGGCAGATGTTAGAGTCAACCCAGACCAAAAGGTGAACGATGCTCTCTGAAGAAGTAGCAGCTGCCAGGCATGCTGGCACATGGCTACAAGCTCATCAGTTAGGAGGTGGTGGTAGGAGGGTCAAGGAGTTCAAGATTATAAAAGAAGTGGAATATCCTGTGGTTCTTGGCAGCTGTTTCTGCATTAACTGAACTTTCCTTTTCTTGCTTCCACTGGACCGGCCCGCTTATTACTTGGGAACTGAGCATTGTTTGGTCTACCCTCTGTTAGGGCTGACTTCTTACCTTGAATGTCCTTGACTGTGTGGATCCATTTCTGTTGGACATCTAAGGTTCCCAAATGTCCTCTTGCACCTGACCTGCCTCCCCCACCTGTGTCACCCACCCAGCTCCATCAGGCTTTAGGTTTATTATCTTTGAACGTGGACCCTGCCCACAGCCTCCATTCATTCTCTTATTGTTACCTACTCCCTATAGGCACGTGTGTATCCAAGACCCTGGTCCTTGATGGTCCACCTCTGGCCTCTGCACCCCAGGTTCTCTGTTCCCCTCTAGCCTCATCACCCTGGCTCCCTTCACACTTTCTCCTGCTCCCTGCCACCCCTTGATTCTGCTCCTTTCGGGGACATCTCATGATCCTACATCCCTGAAACATGTCTGGGACTGATTTGTTCTGTGTCCCCATGGTGAGGGCACACTGTACGAGCTGTTAGACTGGTTGGATACCTGATAGAGGTTGAAGGGGACCCTGCATGTGCAGAGCCATGAGCAGATCAGGGAGGGCATATGAGTAGGGAGCTGTTCCAGGGTAATCCTGTGCTTCCGGGGCCAGCAGACTTCTGCTGTGAGCTTCTACCTTTGTCTCCTCTCAAGTCTTCCTGGTCCTTGTTGTCACTAGCTCTAACTTTTCATGCTGACCAGCCTGGCCTATGGTGTCCCCATCTATCATATTCAGAATTCTGTCCTTTCCACAGATATCCCATATCTGAACATTTATTTCCATACTGTACCCAGAAGAGTCCCTCAACCCACACCTTAAACTCTGACCCCCAGTTGGAACCTTCCATTCTTCAGGAGCCCCTTGGAGCCTTTGTCCCACCCCAGTGCCTTGCTCTTGCCTTTAGTACCCTTCCTTCTTACTCTGGAGCTACGTGCCCACTCCACTGCATCAGCAACCTCTCTCTCCACACAAGTCACGTGAATCTGGCTACCGCACTTACCCAGAGGACTCTACATCTCAAATCCAGAGCACTTGAAATGCTACAACCCCTACAGCAGGAACCATAGAAATCTCAAATCCCCAGGGTCTGTCACCTCCCACCAGTGTGTGTATGTGCACGCACGTGTGTGTGTATCCTCCAACCTTCCTTCTTCCCCTCCTCCCCCTAGGAAAAGGCTTCTTGGGCTCAGAGTTGCAGAGCCTGGGAGAAGGAGATACCCACAGGGAGAGAGTAGGACTCACGTCCAGGTTGGTGGGGAGTGACTTCTCTCTACATGAAATATATGTTTGCTTAATTTCTGAATTCTGAGCATGGTTCATGGAGCATTTCAGGCAGGTCACAGTCTGGGAGGATGCTGGGAGACATTAGCTTCTGTGCACTGGAGGAGAAGAAAGAGAAAGCAGGATCTGAGAGCTGGTAGTGGGAAGGAGAAAGCTTCCAGCCTGTGACCAGCCTGGGTGTCTTACCCTTTCTGGTCACAGGCTCCTATGGGGAAAATGGAGTCATGTTCTTGTCCATGAGAAGCACAGGCTCAGCTCTTCTTACTCAGAGAAGGAAGCCACAGCAATTAGGGCAGGGCGTGGACTTTGGAAGGCAAGGGACAGAAGGGAGTGGCTGCTTTCATTGCTTCCACGCGTGCTGAAGAAACAAATGTGATTTGTTTGTTTGTTCTGTTTTGTTTGTTTGAGAAATCGTGGGCCTGGGAGAAGCTCCCAGAACCACCTTGGGGAATTATCTCTGAGTGAAGCCCCACTTGAGGAGCCTAAGTCTTCCTGCCAGTGCTGTGGCTAACAGGTTCCTATGGACCCCGAATATCTAGTGCAGTGAGTCTGGGATAGAAAGATGAGGCTTCAATAGCCTCAGAGAAGAAGGTTCCCTGGGACTGAGAATAAGGGAGGAGTGGAGACGGTCACACAGCACACCTGGAGAAGGAGCAAGCATGGCCCATTGGCAAGATGCCTTGTTAAAGAACTTGGCCTTGGCACTTGAGCACCATAGGAGCCCTCCAGCCTACACAGAGGGCCAATTTCCAGGCATAACTGGAAGGCAGGGAGACCCATTAGGATCTGAAGTGCCATATGACACAGAGATGAGGACCTGACCAAAGACCACGAGGAGGGGTGGTGTGATCATGGCACAGCTCTGGACTGGCCTTGGCTGTGGGGAGACAATGAGGAAGAATTGAAGATGACACGGAGGCTTTTAGCACAGGTGACTGAGTAAAAACAAATTCAGCATTTCATTAAAAGATATAAATGGAAACTGCCACGTTCCACACTGGCCAAGCATGTGCAGCCTCTCCATGGGGTCTCAACACCACTCACACAGCCATACAGCATTGCTTGGACAGAGTGCAGAATGGGTGGGGCCTCAGTCATCCCCCAATGCCCAGGAGGAAGATATAGTTCTTTAGAAACTTGATGGATAGCCAGCCGTGGTGGTGTACACCTTTAATCCCAGCAACAGGGAGGGCAGGTGGAGCTCTGTGAATTTGAGGCCAGCCAGATCTACAAAGTGAGTTCCAGGATAGCCGGGGCTACAGAAAGAAACCCTGTCTCAGAAGAGAAAAGAAAACAACAGAAAAAAAAGAAAGAAAATAAATTTGATATAATTTCTAAAAAGTTAAGAGTCATGGTGAGAGGCAGGATTTTTTTTCTTCTACCATAGGTTAAAATAAAACCTTCATTATAACCTTGAACAGTGAAGCAGGGTGTGCTGGCACGGGTCTGCAAGCCCAACCCTGGGCAGTGGAGGAAGGAAAAGCGGCAGTTCAAGACTTTCCTTATCTACACTGGGAGTTGGAGGCCAGCCTGAGCTACAAGAAACCCTTTCTCAAAACAAACAAGCAAAAATAATAAGAGAAACCGCCTCTCCTTGGAAAAATGTCAGGACCACGGACAGCGATGAGCAGAGCAAGCAGGCAGTGTCAGCCGTGGGAACTTGACCCAGCACACATTGGTGGTGTGATTGAGCTGAGATAGTTGCCCTGGTCATCTGGGTGGGCCATAAATGTAGTCATATGTATCTTCAGGATGGGGAGAGAAAGGGAGATTTCACATGGGTGGTAGAGGAGAAGGCCACTGTGGGGCAGGGACTGGAGAGATGAAGTCACAAGCTAAGTGATGATTGTCACCAAAATCTGAATGGCCAGGAAGAATATCCACCCCTTTGGTGTCTGAGGGTGGTCTTGCCAATCCCAGGGTCTCAGCCCAGTGGTACCAACTGTGGAACTGTGAGAGGATAAACCTCTGTTGCTTTAGTAATGTTTGAGCGTAGCCATAGGAGCAAGCTAGCACAGGCTTGCATGGGAAAATGATTGCTGGTTTGAGAACAGGGAAGTCACTGAGAACCTGCGAGAATAGATGTGAGGAACAGAGGAAGGACTTGGGAGCAGACTGGGGTTTTCTGATTGAAGTGTGTGGATGGCAACTTGGCTTACCGACATGGAAAATGGGTTTCATGGAGAAGAATTCAAAGCCCCATGCTGACCACATTAGGCAGGAGAGGAACATTCAGCATCGTTGCTGCCAAGAACAGCTCAGCCAGATGAAATTGAATGCCAAGTGACCTTGCAGGACCTTGTGAAGGCCACCAGGACAAGGCCTCCTGGTTAAGCATGGAATAGTAACTAAATAGGATGCCCCAGCCTCTCTCCAAGGGTTCTGAGCCCGAGGCCTGCTGAGCGAGCACACACGTGTTCAGAGATCCCTTCTTGAGCCAACACTAGCACAGATCCTGCCAGGGGTGTCCCCAGGCAGTCCAGAAATAGCAGCCAGTGCCAGGATTTTGCAGTGAATGCCAAGCCAGTTAACTTGGTGCACGGAATGCAGAAATGTGTGCCAGAAGAGAGACTGTATCTGCCCAGGGGATTAACAAACAAGTGACATCAGGAGGGAAGGGAATGTGGAGTGGGTGGCTAACGCATCAAGGAGTCATGTAGCATGGTGGGGAGCCAGAGGGCTGAGAGTTAAATCCACACAGGCTGTCTGCTGATAATGAGCTCTCTCAGTGACAGGAGTGACAGCCACTGCCCATGCCCATTGGGGGCCTGTCAGCTCTAGAGCCCAGAACTAGGCTGGAACTTGATTTAGCCTAGTCCTTCCTCCCAGAAGAAGCTAGAATGGCAATGCACCCCATGCCTCTGCCATCCCCATGTGCCTAGTTTAGACAGGGGGTTGGTTGTCCTTGGAACCATCTTTGAGGGTTCTAGGAGGTTCAGGGGTCCCTGATGCAGAGACTGCAAAGCCCCAAGGATGTGCACTCTGGAGCAGGCTCTTGAGCATTCATTTCTGGTGTCTGCTGTTCCCTCCACCTGGCACATCTGGATGGGACCTCCTCCCTTGCTCTCACCTGCCCTCTAGAACTGCTAAGGAGAGAATGGGAAAGGGGTACCAAAGGGAAGAATATCACTATGAGGAGGTCTAGCTCTGAGCCAGAAGCCTAGGAGGCCAGGATGTGCAAAACACAGGGCATGGAAAGGAAGCAGGAGGGGAGGGGATGACTTCTCCTGAGCAGCAAGATCTAAAGGAAAGAATGCTAGACTGTTGGGAGACTGTGGACCACCAGACCCTTAATTTCCTGTAAACAACTTGTTTACATAGTGTGAAGACTGTGGAATGGAACCTGTGTAGTTTTACACTAGACCAGAGGGGGAAAAGCCCTCTTCAGTGAGTGACTTCCCTTTCCTGAGATTTAGTGTTTGCAGCTAATCAGGAGCGAGGAGAATCTGCTGGCTACCTCCATGCAGAGGAAAGGAGGGCATGAAATCACCCTGCTCTTTTCCATGCCCTTTCCTTCCTCTCCCCTTTCCATATATACTGACTAGTCTTTTTTTTTTTTTTTTTTTTACATCCTGACCACAGTTTCCCCTCTCTCCTCTCTTCCAAGTTCCCCATCTCTCCTCTGTCCTCCTCCCCATCCACTCCAACTATGTGTCTCTTCAGAAAAGGGCAGGGCCTCCCATGGATATCAACCAAACATGGCATATCAAGTTGCAATAAGACTAGGTACCTCCCTTGTATTAAGGCTGGGTGAAGGCAACACAGTATGAAGAAAAGGGTCCCAAAAGCAGGCAAAAGAGTCAGAGACAGCCCACTCCCACTGTTAAGAGTCCCACAAGAAGACCAAGCTACACACTTGTAACATATATTGCAGATTGCCCAGTTCCATGCAGGCTCCCTGGTTATCACTTCAGTGTCTGTAAGCCCCTGTGATCCCAGGTTAATTGATTCCATGGGTCATTTTCTTGGACCGTTCTTGACCCCTCTGGCTCCGAAAGTCCTTCTTCCCTGTCTTCCACAGAATCCTCCCCCCCCCCCCCATACTGGCTAGTTTTATGTCAACTTGACACAAACTAGTGTCATCATAGAGAAGAGAAACTATAAAATATAGCTGCAGGCAGGCCTGTAGGTCATTTTCTTAATTAGGGATTGATGAGGGAGGACCCAGCCCATTGTGGGTGGTGCCATCTCTGGGTAGGTGTTCTATAAGAAAACAGGTTGAGCAAGCCATGGGGAACAAGCCAGTAAGCAGCTCCCTACTCCATGGCCTCTGCATCAGTCTTGCCTCCTGGTTCCTGCCCTGTTTGAGTTCCTGTCCTCAGTTTCTTCAGTGATAAACAGTGATGTGTAAATGTAAAGTCAAATAAACCCTTTCCTCCTCAAGTTGTTTGTGATCATGGTGTTTCAGCACAGCAACAGTAATCCTAAAGAGGGTACCATCTATCCATCCATTCATTCTTCCCTCTATCCCTTTCATCCATCCATCCACCCACCATCCATCCACCCATCTATCCACCCACCCATCCATCCATTCACTCATCCTCCCACCCACCATCCATCTATCCACCCACCTATCCATCCACCCACCCATCTAGCCTCCCATCCATTTATCCATCCATTCACCCTCCCATCTATCTATCCACCCATGCACCCACCCTCCCATCCATCCATCCATCCATCCATCCATCCACCACACATCCATCCATCACTCACTTACTCACTCACTTACCCAGCCTAAGAACCTGAGCCTGGCAGGGAAGCTAGGAGGTAGCCAAGCCTGTTATACTGGCCAGTAGTTTTAATTTTGTGTGAAGCCCATATTATTAGCTCTTTCTTTTATGGTTTGTGCTTCTTTAAAAATCAGAGATAAAATCTCCATTGAACTCCAAGTTGCGATGATTTATTTTGCTTTATTGTGGGAGTTCAGAGTTTTAGCACACATGTTTTGGTTTATGGTGCATCTAAACTTGTGCATGTGTGGAATGAGGTAAGGCTTGGGGTTGCTCTGTGATGCGTGACAGGGGATAAGGCTTGAAATTGGTCTGTGATGTATATGTATATGTGTGTGCGGTAAGACTTGGGATTGGTCTGTGATACTTACTAACTTGTACGCGTGGTGTGAGGTAAGGCTTGGGGTCTGTTTGCTTTTCCCTGTGAACACCCAGTTCCTTGGGGTCTTTTATGAAGATTATTTTTCACGTATAGCCTTAGTTCTCTTGTTGTCTTTGAGTCCTTTTAGGCCAGTCAGCAGCTTTGTGTTCTATGAACTTCCTATTTGGTCCTTTGGGTTAAATATTGAAAATTGTGCCAACACTACACTGTTGTTCATATATCTTATTAGTAAATCTTGAAATTTGGTATAAGATCTGAGGTATTTTTCTTTTCTCAGAATTAGTCTATTTGAAATCCTTTGTGCTTCCATGTTTATTTCTGAGCAAGTGTGTTGGTTTCCACGTGCTGGGCTTTGGTGGCAAAGCCTCTGAGTCTGCACAGTTAAAATTTCTGATTCATGGACTCGGCATGACTCTCTGTTTACTGAGATCAGTTTTTAATTGCTGTGAGTAATAATTTAGAGTTTAAGTATACAGGAAATACACGCATTTTATTACCTCTATTCCAACCTATTTCCTGAATTTCCTGCCATTATAAATGCTATTCCTAAATTTGCATTTCCAATTATTCATTTCCAGGGCATAGAAATACAATTGATTTTTTTTTGTATTAGCCTTGAATCTTGTTACCATGCCAACCTCACTAATCAATCCTAGTGGCTTTTTTCTGTTGATCCATTTGGATTTTCTTTATAGGCAGATGATAAATTTATAAGAGAGGGGGAGGAAGAGAGAGAGGAAAAGAAAGAGAGAGAGAGGTATCACCTGTGATACCTTTTCTTTTCGACCTGTGAGGCTTTATTTCTTTTTCTTGTCTGTTTGCACCAACCTGGGCCTCTCTCATATTGTTTACTAGAAGAAATCTTCACCTTATTTTCAATCTCGGGTGGAAACTGAGTTTTCTGCCATCGAGTTGTGATATTAATTCTCTGGTTTCAGAAATGCCCTTACCAGGGACTGGGAGCTTCCTTCTAGTCTTAGTTTATGATGTGTCTGGGGTTTTTTGTGGGGAGGGTTGCTTTAAATCATGAAGGAGTGAGCAATTTTCTCTGATGCCAGTGTGTGTGTGTGTGTGTGTGTATGTGTGTGTATGTGTGTGTGTATGTGTGTGTATGTGTGTATGTGTGTATGTATGTGTGTGTATGCGTATATTTGTGTGTGTATCTGTGTGTATGTGTGTGTATGCATGTGGGTGCCACTGTGTGCACATGTGGAGGCCAGAGAAAGGCATTCTCTTCTATCACTCCCTGTCTTATTCTTGGAGGCAGGGTCTCTCCCTGACCCAGGAATTCATGTGATTTTATTGCATGGTTGACAGCCAGCATCCTGTCTCTGCTATTCCCCTGCCACAGAACTGAGGTCACAGGCACATGCAAGACCACACTCATCTTGTTACATGGGTGCTGAGACCTGAACTCTGGTCCTCACGACTATGCATCAAGCTTTCTTCACTACTGAGTTCTCCCTTCGGTCCCTCTAATGCCTCTTCAATGTCTTTCCCCCTGTTTTTGCTTATTAAAATAGTAAGCTATATTGAATTCTGAATGTCAAGCAACCATGCATTCTAAAAGAAACTCCTCTTAGTCATGAATTAATTTTCTCACATGTTCCCAGGTTTGGTTTATTATATCCTGCTGAGCTACTGTGTTCCTTGTTGTCATGGGCACTGGAGCTTCCCCTTCTTATCAAGACCTCCGTTTGGGTGTCAGGGTACTGTTTGTCCCATGAAAAGGATTAAGACGTTTTTCCTCCCCCTCTGTGACTGAAGCATTTCCATAGGTTTGGTTCTGGCCATAAATGTTTTATATGATTAACCACCGAAAGCCATCTAAAGCTGGACATCTTCTTTCTGGAAATGTCTTAAAGTGCAGGATCAATTTTTTAAAGCACAGCTCTGGGGATGATCTCAGCAGGTAAAGATGCTGGATCCCTGGGACTCACATGGTGGAAGGAGAGGACAGACTCCCAAAAGTTATCCTCCAGCCTCCACATGTGCACCGTGGCATGTATGTGCACACACACATGCATATACTTTTAAATGTAATTAAAATAGAAAAGAATTCCTAAATGTGGACTCTAAAGTCAGAAACAAAACAAATATGCTAGCCTTTGCTGCTTCTTTTCAATAGCGTACTGGATTCTAGCCAGAGGAATGAGGCAAATGATGATGATGATGATGATGATGATGATGAAAGGCAGCCATATTAGAAAGTAAGGTGTAAGGTCATTTCTTGTAGCACAACTAACAAAAACCCAGAAATAGAAAGTGGGGTTCAGCCTGAAGATCAAAAAAGCAAAACATCCAGTCACTGGCTCTTACCTCTACTTCAGTCTAAACTGACGATCCTGCCTCCAGGTATCTCAGAGTGAGATCTGTCTCCTCCCATTTTATAATCTTCTCTAGGGCTGGAATTAAAGGTGTGCACCACTACAGCCTGGTTTCTATGGCAAACTAGTGTGGCTACTGGGATTAAAAGTGCATATCACCACTGCCTGGTCTGTAAGACTGATCAGTGCAGCTGTTTTTCCCTCTGAACTTCAGGCAAGCTTTACTTATTAAAATGCAAATGAAATATCACTACAATTTCTGTTTTCAAATAAAACAATATATTAAGAAAACAAAGAATACACACTCACATAATTAAAGCTAATAAGCAGTGTTAGGAAAGATGTATAATCTGAGATTCACTTATACAAATTGACAGTGCTTCTGCATGTTAGCAACAGATTAGCAAAAATGAAATAAACAATTATGTATATGTATAATAGTATCAAAACCACAGTTCTTAGAAATAACTTTAATCAAAGAAGAGAGGTATTTGTACACATACATACACACATGAAGAAGCTAGGGCACTGTGTTTAAAAATTCTAAAGGTAAAGGGTTGAATAAATGGAAAGGTATTCCATGTTCATGGACTTGAATGCTCAGTGTTGTTGAAAGGGCAGAGCTTCTCAGAGTGGATACTGCTTCTAAAAGTCATTTAGAGCTGGGCGGTGGTGGCACACACCTTTAATCCTAGGGAGGCAGAGACAGGTGGATCTCTGTGAGTTTGAGGCCAACCTGGTCTACAGAGTGAGTTCCAGGACAGCCAAGGTTACATAGAGAAATTCCATCTTGAAAAACCAAAAATAAAGAGGCAGATAATTTTTATATTATTTATTTTTGAAGACTTATTTTTATTTTTAATTCTGTGTTCTCATGTGTATGTACACATACATGTAGACACGTGCCTGCAGAAGCCAGAAGAGGGTGTCAGATCCCGCACAGATGGAGATAGAGGTGGTAATGGGCACCTGAGGTGGTTCCTGGGAACCGAGCTCAAATTCTCTGCAAGAACAGCAAGCACTCTTTAACCATTGAGCTCTCATCTCTCCAACCCCTCAATCTTCTAAACATGAAAAGGTTTTCAGCAGACATTTCTCCAAAGTCACAAGTGGCTGGAAGGCACATAAGATAGTCAGTGTTGTTGGTCACTGGGAAATACAAATGAAAACCAATTGAGATGCCACTTCACACCTAAGATAGCTACAAAATACAGAAGTAAAGGAAGATATAAAGAAACTGAATTTTTTTTAAAGATAGGTCTCACTGTGTAGTCCTGAATGTCTAGATGGCCTGGAATTTACTAGATAGACCAAGCTGGCCTTGAAATCATGAAGATTTGCACACCTCTGTCTCTTGAGAACTGTGATTAAAGTCATTTGTACCACCAAACCAGGAAGGAACTGAAATTCTTATTTCTTGCTGATAAGAATGCAAAATGGTGTGACTTTGGAATACAACTTGTCAGGTTCTCAAAAAAGTTAAACAGAGGTACCATGTGACACAGAAATTCTACTCTTAGGTACAAAAGCAAGAAAAGTAAAACATAGGCTTATTCTTGTTAAGAGTGTTGGCAGCAGCATTGTTCACAATGATCAAAACATAGAAAAACTCAAATGTTTCTTGAATAATGAGTGAACAAATGTGATATATCCATGCAAAAGAATACTATTTGGACATCAACAAGAACAGAATATGAACATATGGGTTAATCTTGGAAAAAACTATACTAAATGAAAGAAGACAAACAAAAAAAATGCCACTTATGTTTGGTTTGTTTTTTGAGGCAGGGTTTCTCTGTGTAGCCTTGGCTGTCCTGGAACTCTGTAGACCAGGCCAGCCTCGAACTCACAGAGATCCACCTGCCTCTGCCTCCCTAGTGCTGAGATCATGATTCTATTCCTATAGAATGTGTCACATATCCCTGGGACAGAGAGTAGTCTAGTGGGGTGGGGTGTTAAAGGAAGGAGGGAATTGGAAACGACAGCTAACAAAACTGGATTTCTCTTTACGGTAACAGAAATATTGAGATTGGGTAGAATTTGTAGGGGCATGATCTTGAGTGTGCTTCACACCATTGAAATGTACATTTTAAGGTGGTGAATTTTATGCTATATGGAAATTTATCAAATTCATAAATAATAGAAATAGAAAATAGACAAAGAACTGTTCTGAATTTTAGTTTTTCTGAAGCAAAGAAGAAGCAGAACAGTTGCACGCATTCATTGCGATTCTTTGCCCATCTTCATCTGAGTCAATAAACTTATTCGCTGAAGCTTCTGCTGAGCAGACTTTGAGCCTCCCTCATTCTCCACTTAATCATTTCTGTCATTCCTCTTGGTCTTCTCCTCATCAGTATATCTAGATTTTAATTTTGTTGATACTTTCAAAGAATCAGATTTTGTTCTTTTCTCCCCTCCTCTCCCTTTCCTTTCTCTCTCCCCTTCTTTTCCTCCCCTCTCCTCTTCTTTCCTCTCGCCCTCCCTCTCCCCTCCCACATCCCCTCTGTCCTCTTTCCGCATTAAAAGGTTATCCTTTTAGCTCTTATTCTCTTCCTGTTTACCATTGACTCAACATCTCTAAATTTTTGAGGTGAAATTGACACAGCTGACTTGAGGCTTCTCTCTAAAGCAGTTATTGAGTGTTACCCACTTCCTCCTCAACCCTGTGGCAGGGTCCCCTCCCATCTTGCCTGCAGGTATTTCTGTGCACCGTTTGTGTGTGAGCCGCCATGTGGGTTCTGGAAATTGAACCTGGGGCCTGTGGAAGGAAGAGCAGCAAGTGCTCTCAAATGCTGAGTCATCTCCCCCCCCCCCCGCCCCCCGCACCTGCTCTCACCTCCTCGTGGTCTGTCTGCGTGCTCTCTCAGCACAGAGACCTGCTTTCCCCCATGGCTTTCCCCTCTCGCCCATCACTTATTTGGGAGTAGGGCATTTAATTACCAATCACTTGAGGGACTTTGTAGCTATCTCTCTGTTATTGATTTCCACTTCATTATGTCATGTTCACAGAATATAGTCTCTGTGATTTTGGTCTCCCCGGTTTTGTTTTATGGTCCGGAATGTGCTGTTCGGGAGAACGTTTTCAGCCTTAAAGAGAGCATGCGCTCTACTGGTGTTGGGTGTCAAGCTCCATAAATGTCAATTAGGTCAAGTTGATGGGTGCTATTGTCGGAATCTTCTCTGTTCTCACTGATTTTCTGTGTCCTGTCGATTGCTGAGTGAAGTGCTGTGATTTCCAACAATCACCATAGATTTGTCTCCTTGCTTTCCTGTCTCTATCTTTAGCTGTGCCGTTAGGCTTGGAAGCGCTAGTGTTCTGTGCATACATATTTAGGACTGTGATGGCTTCTTGATTAAGTGGCCTATTTATCAGTGTGAAGCCTCTCCCCCCTCCTCTCTCCAGTCCTAGTCCCATTCTTGGTTCTGAAGTTGACTCTCTGTGGCATGGCCGCACTGTCGTTCTTTGGGTTAAGGTTCATACTGTAAATATTTGCCCGTCTCTTGATGTTTGGGTTGGGAATCTAGCCTTGGAGGGCTGAGCCTTCTCCCCAGACCCTGCCTCTTCTCTGCCAATCTTGCTGTATCTTCAGGTGGGAAACAAGGTTCTTTTGGGCGACATAGAGCTGGGATTTGCCTTTCGTTCCTAAGGATTCTACCTTGTTATTGGAATATTCATATCTTTTCCAGCTTCATGTAATTATTTATATCACTGGTTGATCTTATATTTCATATATATCTACAGAGAGAATGTATAGGAAGAGGGGAAGAGAGAGAACAGGAGCTTGTACGCTGAGGTACATGTGTGGAGGTCCGAGGACATCCTCGGGTGCTGGGCCTTGGCTTCCATCTTGTTTGAGGAGTCTCATCACAGGTGAGCATGCCAGGCCCACTGGCTCAGGAGCATCCTGGGATTTTCCTATCTCTGCCTCCCGTCTCACAACAGAAACACTGAATTGCAGACATATGCTAACCTCTAACTTTACATGGGTTCTGGGAATCTGAATTCATGTCCTCGTGCTTGAGTGGTAAGTGCATTATCCACTGAGCCATCTCCCCAGCCCTGACGCCACTGATTGAAATTTACCATTTCATGACTTTTTGATTCCTGTGTGTGTAGTTTTATGGTTGTTTGTTTGTTTGTTTTTGATTTTTGTTTTTTGGTGGGTTTTTTTTGCCATTGTTCCCCTTATTAGTTTGGCTTTTTCTGTTCAAGTTTTTCTTAGTTGCTCCAGTATTTTCAAAAATTAAGGTTCAAAGGAATCAGCTTTTCCCATATAATTGAGTTGCATTATCATTGGGGTGGGGAAGGGAAATATTTATTAGAATATAGAGAAACCCAGACTCAGTAAGGCAAAGGTCACAGTGTCTACCTTGTGGAGAGCAGTCAGCCAGCATAGCTGGCAGGGACATGCAAACCACTGTCATTCCTATGTCCCTAGAGATTAAAAAAGTTAAGTAAAGATAGGAATTGTTGTTTGTTTTCCATAGCCCAAGTTACCCTTTCCGCAAAGGGCACACTGGGTTACAACCCAGCAACCCCAAGCACAGTGACCCTTTAACTTGATCATCTCCACAAAGGCCCTGTTACTGTGGCTGGGGGTATATCTTGGTTGGTGGAGGACCTGCCTAGCGTGTTTGACACGCTGGTTTGATTCCTAGCACCACATAAGCCAGGCCCAGCAGGGCACACCTGTAATCCCAACACTCAGGAGGTGGAAACAAGAAGCAATGAAGTTCAAGATCATCTCCAGAGATGGCTCAGTGGTTAAGAACACTTGCTGCTCTTGCAGAGGACATACAGACAGACAGACAAAACACCCACAGACCTAGATACACATAAACACACTCATAAAATAAATAAATGAACATTTAAAAAAACTTTAAAACCAGATCATCTTCAGCCACATAGTGAGTTTGAGTCCAACCTATAATACATGAGAACCTGTTTCAAAAAATAAAGTAAAGGGCCTATTTCCTTCTAAGGCCCTAGGGGGTCAGAGTTGCAACATATCTGGTGAGGGCTACAATTCAATGTGCTAATGACAGAATTGCATCTGTGGCCTTTCCCCTCAATAAACCAGACACCAAGAATAGCAGGTAAATTCTGACAGAACACGGGGCATGCTCTGAAATATTCAATCCAATTGAAAAAAAATCAAGACCACAATGGTGATTTAAATAAGAACAGCCCCCACAGGATCATATATTTGACTGCTTAATCATCAGGGATTGGCACTACTTGAGAAGGATTAGGAGGTGTGGCCTTGTTGGAGAAAGTGGGTCATTGGGAGTGGGCTTTGAGGTTTCAGAAGCCCAAGTCAGGCTCAGTGTCTTTCTTCCTGCTGCCTGCAGATCTGAATGTAGAACTCTCAACCACTTCTCCAGCACCGTGTCTGCTGGGTCCTGCCATGCTTTTCCCTATAACAGAGGTTCTCAACCTTCCTAATGCTGTGACTCTTCACTGGTGATGGGGAACCTCCTTCAGCCAACCACCTTTAACAGGCTGGACCAGGTTGGGGTGTGACCTTTTGGGTACCCAGAGAAAACGGCCAGCCCACCCAGCTCTCTCTCTCTCTTGTTCCACACCTGGAGGTTGGACTTCTCGTTCCTGTTCCGTGAGTTTTCTGCTTACAATAAAGAATAATAACTGGAAACTTTTGGAGTTAGCTTGGGATTATTCAACTTCATCCTCACCTTCTTTTATGTGTTCAGCTACACATTGCCACTTCATACCTGTAAATCTGCTACTGCTATGAATCATGATATAAATATCTGATATGCATATGGTCTTAGGCAACCATGTGATAGGGTTATTTGATCCCAGAGGGGTCGCAACCCACAGGTTGAGAACCACTGCTCTGTGATGCAAAAACATGGCATCCGAGTGGAGAGTGTCAACCTGAATGGGGTCTCACAACAGCAAAAGGACACTGGAACAAAGCAAGACAGTCTAAATCATCGTGGGTTTCAGTGGACCGCAACGCATCGATATTATCCGCGAGCTAATTGTAGTGACCTGTGTCGTGTGAGGTGTTAATAGCGAGACAGATGGTGCCAGGTTATGGGAATTCTGCGCTGCTCAATTTTTCTTTAAATCCAAAACTGTTCCAAAAATATAGGCTATTTGGGATAAGAAGAGAGTTTGACAGTATTTGATAGCATATCAGAATTCATGGGCTGCTGCTACTCAGCTTGGGGACGCATGCAGCAATAAACACTTACAGCGGAGGAAGAGCGCACGCTCAAATCAATACCTTCAAGCTACCACTTTGAGAAAGCAGAAAAAGGAGAGCAAATAAAAGTAGGCAGAGGGGGGAAAGGTATTAAAGTGGAAATCTACGAAACCAACAACAGAAAAACAATAGGAAAAGTCGATGGAGCCAGAAGTTGGTTCTTTCAGGAGATCAATGAAACTGCTCGGCTCCAGCAAGACTCGGGGAAGAAAAGAGGGTACCCAAAACACGGCCGAGATCAATTATCAGAGCAGAGTCATCCCAAATTCTAGACATGGAAAGGATAATATGGGACAGTATGAAGAGATTTTATGCTAATAGCTTCCACAAGTGAGGTGAAATGGACAAATGCCCTCTATGACCCCAGGCGCCAGAGAGGTGGCACAGACAGGAATGCATACCGCTCCTGCAGAAGCCCTGAGCTTGGTTCCCAACGCCCAAGGCAGGTGGCTCACAACCACCTGCAACTCCGGCTCCAAGAGATGTGATGCCCTCTTTTGGTGTCTGTGAAATTGCACACAGGGACTTGGACACACACACACACACACACACACACACACACACACACACACACCTACACTACACATAATTTTAAAAATAGAAAATAAAAAATTTTTAAACATCACCTGAGGAGAGATAGCTCTCTGGGGCATCCTGTGTTCCTGAAACAACGTGAGGTCCTGCCCGCTGAGAAAGCACCAAGCTCCATTGCTCTGCTATTGAGTCCTACCAAGCAGCTATGGAGAAAATAAGACCAGCTCAACCAAAACCCTCCCAGAAATCAGAAGAGGGCACCTTTCTCATTGAATTACCCTGATTCCAAACTCAAAGCCAGCCAAAGTGTTTTTGCTGTCCCACTGTTTTCCTTGGGTCTGGTTTTCTTTCTGTTTCTTCTGATTTGGGGGGCCATGGGATTCTCAGATCTGCACGGGTACAATTTCACCTAAGTTGCAAAGATTTTAAGCATGACTTGTTGAAAATTTTTCCCTCTTCTTGTGGCTCTTATGATTTAAAATGCCCTAGCGCCGTGTGTTTTCCTGCATCCTCACCCTCCTCCCCATTTGTAGTTTTTACTGTTATTACTTCAAGGTCATAGCCTTCTCCCCACCCCTCTTCTTCCTCACCATACTATCTAATCTTGGCTAGTCTTAACTGAAATATTTTTAATCTCAGATCCTAGATTTTTTAAGTCCATACTTTCTTTTTATAGCTTCACTTTTTTCTCTTTGGCATGCTCGTGTTTTATTCTTCCTCCTTACTCACAGTAGAAGTATTTTGGCATCCCCCATCTGCAAATTCCATCATTTTGGTCATCCCTGGTCCATTTCTACCCATCCACCTTTCAGCTGGAATGGTCCCTCTTTTCCTGCTTCTTTATGGGACTCAGGCCTTGAGAAGATCTGGGTGTTAGTCTAAGCACAGTTCATGTACTACTTTGCATAGAAAAGGTACTTCTATTTCTTTATTTTATTTTTCTTTATTTTTTTTAAACAAGGTTTCTCTATATAGCCCTGGCTGTTCTGCAATTCACTACATAGAGCAGGTTAACCTCGAACTTAGAACCCCCTCTCCCTCCCACGTGCAGGGATCCAAGGCGTGCCTCACCATGCTCAGTTTGAAAAGGCTACTTTTCAAATATAATTAAGTTTGCTAATCATTTGGCCTTAAAAGAGAGTGATTAGACCAAGTTATATGGGGCAAGGAAGTATGATTCCACCAGTCTCTAGAAGTAAAGATGTCAGGGGCCAGAGAGATGGCTCAACAGTTTAGGGCTCTTTCTGCTCTTGTAGAGGACCCGGGTTAAGTTCCCAGCATCTGCATGGCAGCTTGCAGTCACCTGCAGCTTCAGGTGTAAGAAATTCAGTGCCCTCTTCTGGACTCCGTGGACACAGGTAGTGCACAGAAACTCACGGGTGCACACACATAAGCATAAATAATATAAATAAATCTTTATTAAAAATAGAAATGTTGTGGAGGAAAGTCAGGAGATTTTTCAATTTGCGATGAACTGATGTAACATTGGTGCTTTGAAGTTGGAGGGGACACGGTGACAGGAAATGGAGGTGACCCCAAGGAGCTGTGAACAACCCTGGCAGGCAGTAACCATGGAAATAAGGACCTCGGTGCTAAGGCATTAAAAACTGAGGCTGAGCTTAGGAGATGAGCCAGCGATGTGGCTGAGAACTCACAAATGAATGCCCCCAACTTCAACCTCCTGGAACTAGAAGCAGTGAGCCCAAAGGCTATGCCCAGGAATTTTTCTGTAAGACCAGAAGTCAGTGTTCCCTGGAGCTGCTAGCTTTGTGGTAATTTCTTAAGTCGGTAATCAAGAACTAATATGCCTGGTGCATTTGGATGCCAGTGGTTGAAAACTGTTCCCTTTTGGATGCTGAACATTGTGTATAGAATCCATACATATATTCCTTAGTTTGATCCTGTTAGGTGGGTCACTTCAAGATGTCTTCAAGTATGGGTCCAGAGTGTCTTAAGTCAGCCCTACCACCAAAGTGACAGCCTTCTAGAGACTGTATGGTTTTTTCTGTTCTGGTGGAGGTTGGTGCTGTGGAGCTCTGGTGCTTGCTGCCTATTCTTTTTCTGATGGCCTATGACTTTCTTTTATACTCGCTCAGGTCAGTTACTAGTCAAAGTTCCAAGAGGACCCTTCTCAGGACACAGCCGTGCTCATTCACTGCCCACACATTCCAGCCACCTCCTCTCTCTGCGCTGTGATCTGCAGCCTCAACTCCGAGAGGAGAATACATAGAGCATATTCAATATTGAAATGAAGGTCCAAAGCCAGGCTATTTCAGGGTCTGACCCAGACCCCAGCTATTTAAAAGGCTCACTTGGTGACACTCAGTTTCCATGAGGGATGAGAACCATTGCCCAGGAAATCTATAACAAAAGAAAAATGCTTACTTGCGAATGGGGTGATGGTTCAGCTAGTACTTGCACAGAAGGTATGAGCTCAGGTCTCTAGCGCCTACATACAAAGTCAGACATGACATGTGCTAGGGATCCATGGGACGTGCTGGAGATGAGAGGATCCCTGGGGCTCACTGGCCATCAGTAAACTACAGATTCAGTGAGACATCTGAACAAGATGGAGAGTGAGGATAATACCTGGTCTCCCCATACAACTACACACATACACACACACACAAGCATGTTGGAGAGTGGGGATAATACCTGGTCTTACCATACAACTACACACACGCGCGCGCGCGCACACACACACACACACACACACACAAGTATGTTCTCTCACACACAGAGTGCTTATTCTCAGAAGAAACCTACTATTTTCTAGGTACACGAGTACCTAGATAGGCATTCTCTATCAGTTGTGAACAGCACAAGACTTGGGGAATTAGCCATCCACCCCAAGAACAGCCTACAAGTCTCCATGCATTGTACTATTCCTGTGTCCCCCTTGATGGTGAAATGGCACCTGGGTTGTCTTGACCTGTCTTGACTCACAGGCAGGAGACAGTGGACAGCAGTTGGGCTCAGTCCTCACTGTCAAGCTCAGAACCCTATTTCTTTTTTTTTTAATTTATTTATTTATTAAAGATTTCTGTCTCTTCCCCGCCACCGCCTCCCATTTCCCTCCCCCTCCCCCAATCAAGTCCCCCTCCCTCGTCAGCCCAAAGAGCAATCAGGGTTCCCTGCCCTGTGGGAAGTCCAAGGACCACCCACCTCCATCCAGGTCTAGTAAGGTGAGCATCCAAACTGCCTAGGCTCCCACAAAGCCAGTACGTGCAGTAGGATCAAAAACCCAGTGCCACTGTTCTTGAGTTCTCAGTAGTCCTCATTGTCCGCTATGTTCAGCGAGTCCGGTTTTATCCCAGGCTTTTTCAGACCCAGGCCAGCTGGCCTTGGTGAGTTCCCGATAGAACATCCCCATTGTCTCAGTGTGTGGGTGCACCCCTCGCGGTACTGAGTTCCTTGCTCGTACTCTCTCTCCTTCTGCTCCTGATTTGGACCTTGAGATTTCAGTCCTGTGTCCAATGTGGGTCTGTGTCTCTGTCTCCTTTCATCGCCTGATGAAGGTTAATATTCAGGAGGATGCCTATATGTTTTTCTTTGGGTTCTCCTTATTTAGCTTCTCTAGGATCACTAATTATAGGCTCAATGTCCTTTGTTTATGGCTAGAAACCAAATATGAGTGAGTACATCCCATGTTCCTCTTTTTGGGTCTGGCTTACCTCACTCAGGATAGTGTTTTCTATTTCCATCCATTTGCATGCAAAATTCAGGAAGTCCTTGTTTTTTACTGCTGAGTAGTACTCTAATATGTATATATTCCATACTTTCTTCATCCTTTCTTCCATTGAAGGGCATCTAGGTTGTTTCCAGGTTCAGAACCCTATTTCATTCCCCCTTCTTACTCCTTCTAGAAGCTTCTAAGACCATGGCGGGCCTATGGGTCCCACTGTCATCCCGAGCAGGGAACTGTTCTCCACTGACAAGCAAGGTGCAGCTAGGACTACTGGGAGCAGCAGAATGGCAAGAACGATAGCTTCCCTGGGTCCCCAGCCCTGCTCAGATGTCACCAGCACCTAGAAGGATAGACTTGCACAAGAGTGAGGGGTCTCAGAGAAGCCATAGAATGGTGAATTCATAGACATGCTTTGCCCAGTGTATTTTTAGTGTGTGTCCGCATTTGCACATGTAAGTACTGGTGTGTGTGTGTGTGTGTGTGTGTGTGTGTGTGTGTGTACGCACACACGCAGTCACTAGCCAGAGGTCAATCTCAGGGGCCTTGCTGAGACAAGGTCTGTCATTGAGCTCCAGGGAGCACCATTTTTGGGCTAGACTGGCTGGTCAGTGAGCCTCAGATAGCACCCTATCTATCTCCCCCTCCACAACACTGGGATTACAAGTGTGGACTGCCATGCAGAGGGCTTTTTTTTGTTGTTGTATTTTTTGTTTTTTTTTTAAAGGTATGTTGAGGTCCCCAGGTCCCCATATTTGCACAGCAGGCTTTTTACCAACTTAACCATGTCCCCAGCCCACTAATGCTTCTTCATACAGATCTCTGGGTGGATACCCAGAGAAGCTTCAGAGCTATCCCAAGGATATTGAGAGATATGGGAGGTGGACCGATGTCAAGCTTTCCAGCACCCACCTCTCCTGGAACCCAGAGGACCTCCAGCCCTCTGCTAGTGCAAGCTCAGTCAGGAGGTGACTGCGAAGATCCTGGCCCAGACCCCTCAGCAAGTAATAGCAGAGCCGAGGGATCCACAGGCAGGGCTGCTGCTCAGGACAGGGAAAGGCTGCTTCATACTGGCTCACCCTCCCTTCCAGGAACTATGATTGAGGCGTGTGGTTCCCTTGGAAACAGTACTCCTTGTCTCCTGGGGTCAGAATCACTTAATCTGTAGTTACTGCAATTTTGATGCTAGTGGGGGGGGGAGAGACCCCAGATACCTTCCACATCTCTACACCACCCGCCACACTCATCATCACTGTTTCCTGAAGCATGCAGATCGTCCCTCCTTGTTCTCACATTCAGCTTTCCTGAGTGTGTTCGTGCGCGCATGCACACACACACACACACACACACACACACACACGCATGCACAACTTTCCCCAGAGCTCAGATAGCTGCTAATGACTCTGTTTTCTAGCCCCCAACTGAAAAGGAACAATCACGTCCCTACCAATTACCTCCTCTCAGTGCCCGAGGTTTCCCAACCACCAGAACCAGAACACCCTCGCTTTTCAAAGGCTACATTACAATCACATTAGGAGTGGGAAGGAGGAAACTGGCCAGGCAATCCATTTTCTTTGCGCTCTTCCTTTTAAGTGACTTCGATGTGTTCGGGGAAAATCGAGGGTGTGCTGGAGCATGACATTGGACAGGATAGTGGTTTAAATACTCAGCGCTCTATCCCTCACTGTCCCACACTGTTCCTGGAAGAGGGGCTGCCACCTGTCCGATTCCCTGTCTTGAATCCCTTCTACCCTGGAGTCCGGTAGGTTTGTGGAGAATAAAAGAAGCCCTGGATCTCAAGAATACAGGGATGAGCACCACCCCCAGGGCAGAGATGGCAAGAGCCCCGTAGCTCTGCTCTTGTTCTGACCATGGAAACAGCTGACATGGATGTGGGAAAGGAAAGGCTAAGCATCAGTGAGGACCCGGGCACAGGGTGGGAGATGACACAGCCAGTGCCAGGAAGCAGATGTTGAAGTGGATCCACGGTTTGAGGCCATGCCAGGAAACTCAGGGAAAACATTTCGCTGGAACAGTAAATCATACACAAAGGCGATGAAGGGGGCTTCTGGCCACACTAGGAGCCTGGAGTCCCTGGAAGACTCACAGTAGCAGAGATTAGGAGGGAAAGAAAAAGGTAGAACCCTTGGGTTCTGTCTAGAGTCCTTGTCCATCATAGAACAGTTTGATGGACCTCACCGGTCGGTGAGGACAATGATAGACATGGTCTGCTCTTCAAAATGATGGAACAAATGCATGTTCCCGTAGGAAAATCAAGACAGGAGATGTGTGCAGTGGTACGCTGCCCTCAGCCTCACCTGACTGGGGAAAGGCGTGACACAGGCGTCGGCATGTCAGGGTGCTTTTCGGGTCCTTCATCCTTTTGTGTCAGGAGGGAAGGGATGTGTGTGGGGTGAATGAACATGTGGGAACACAGGTCTGACCAAGGGCCAGAGGACATCCTCAATCACCAGTCTTCAGGCACTATCCACCTTCTTCCAACATCAGGTCTCTCATTGGCTTGGAACTCACCAAGTAGGCTGGTCAGCCAATGAGCCCCAGGGATCTGCTTGTCTCCACCTCCCCCACAGTGAGGTTAGAAACATGGGCCACCTGGAGTGCTGGGGAATCTAACTCAAGTCCCCCTGCTTGCAAGGCAAACACTTTACTGACTGAGTTATCCCCTACAAGCCCCTGCTTTGTTCTGTCTAATGGCTGAATAGTAGCAACGCCTTAATCTGTGTCTCCGCAGTCACGCAAGGAATAGCCCATAGCATGTTTCTGAGTTACGCGTTCGAATCCCTAAAGGCGAATGCACATGTGTTTCAGCTCTTGATGTATGTTATTAAATATCCCTCAAATATATTGCAGCAATTTACAGATTTTAACAGCCACGTAGGCAAGCTTTTCCTGTATCTTTGTCAGCATTGGGTTTCATCACTTTAATTTTTGCTAATCGCATGATCTACCGATGTAATCTCATTATTGTTTTGCATTAATCATGAGAGAGGGAGCATATTTTTTATGCTCATTGGCCTTTTGTGTTTCCCGACTCTAAAAACTACCCATTCATTTCCTTGACTCATTTCTCTTGCTTTGCATATCTTTTTCTAACTGGTTGGCAAAAACCTGTTTGTACAAATAGACACAAATGGATCTCCTGACATATTTGTGGCGGACAATTTTGTAAGTGGCTGTTTCACTTTGGAGAGGAATTTTTCTAATAGACACATTTAGAAGGAGTCAAAAACTTTGTTTGTTTTTTTTTTATAAATGTTTTCTGGACAGCTAGTTACTTTAAATGACTTTGTCTTCAAACATGAATGAGTTATCTCGGAAGCTTCTGAAAGAACTAGCAGATATGTTTGAGGAGCCTTAGACAGCTGTTTCTGAAGAGCTGTGACAGCCACAGGAGGGGCAGGAGGACATTCATACCAGTCCCTGTTTTCCTATGACAAGGATGGATTTATGCTAATGCCAAGTAGAATTGTAGGCATGGTCACGCGTCACACCAGAACTGCAGGAAAGTCATGACAAGCCTATACCGTCCTGCCTCCATTTTGCTAGGATCCCCAAACTTCCAGGTCAGCCCATCTTATTATGAGAGCTTGGGTTGCTCCTTAGCCACTTGTGCCCTATGACTGCTGTAGGAAAGACTGTCTCCCAGGGAACTTCGGAATCCCGCAGAGCATTAGCGTCCATCCGTACATCTGGAGCCGGTGAACCTTTTCATCGAGCCTGTACTTTTCCTTTGTCCGAGGCTCCATACCTAACTTGCCAGCACCATCATCTTCCTTATTCTTCCACACATTGTCAAAAGTTTTATGTCCAGAGTCACTAAACTTCGTGTTCCTCACCAGAACAAGGCCTTCAGATACTTCCAATCATGGGCTCTCGGTGTTCATCATGCTAGCCAGGGAGTCTTTGGCAGCTGTAGGTGCCAGCAAATTGGAAAGCCTGTTCCGGTACTTTAAAAATTCATCCTTATAATTTGGTTTCCCTAGAACCACTCCTGGCACTACAATCTGTATTAGTCAGAGTTCTCTAAAGAAGTAACTGATAGAATGAATATATATATATGTCATGTGTATATTTATTATACATTATATATATGAGACTTATTAGTCTTACAGGCTGTGGTCCAAGTCCAATACAAGGCTGTATCACAATGGAAGGACTGGGATCTGGTAGCTGTTCAGCCGATGGGGCTGGATGTCTGGAGTCTTAACGGATACTCTGGGGACCCTGCTCTGCGCAGGTCCCTGGCAGGCTGAATGACTGTATCAAAAGAGATCTAATAATAAGTCAGTACCAACCTGGATGGTCTCTGGAGCTTTCCCTGAACTTGACCACATCTCGTTCAATTCTTTTTATCAGCACACAGATGGCCACTTAACAGCTCCGCGGAGGACACGAGGCTGGTGGGAAGGCCGATACCATGGCAGGTCGGAACTGAGATAGGAGAAAACACAGACAGCTTGAGACAGGGTACGGAGGGGAGATGTGAGATCTGGCGGTTTGCTGAGAGAAAGAGTGTGAGTCAGGGGAGCTTGGGGGAGACGCAAGCTAAAAGCGGCAGTTTATACAGAAAAAGACATGCCAACTCAAGATGTGCCTCACTGCCAAGAAAAGTCTCGGGTCCCCAGAGAGAGAGAGCTCTGCTGTGTTCGGCACAGTGCTTGTCAGGAGAAATGGTTCCAAAAGGAGGCTGTGTTCTCAGAGAAGCCCTGGGGGCAGGAAGGGGCGCAGGATGCTGGACCCTACCTGTGGCAGGGTCAGGCCCATGAACAGAAAGCAGACAAGTGATTTGGGCTCTAGCTGACTAGGTGAGACCTAGCTAGCATAGCTGTAAAGAAGAAACCTGAGGCTCTCAAAGAAGAATGTTCTAACGAGGGGGTTCCCAGTGGATGGGAGAGCCAATGAAGCTAGATACAGCCTGACCACCTCCACCCCAGGGGCCCTCTACTATAGCTTTGGAATCTGTGGTTCTGAGAGTCATGCTCAAGGTCATATATATCTTCCAGGAAGAGATGATACTGTCTGAGCTCTCACAGGACCCTAACCCAACTCCCAATGTCCTGTTCCTTCCTGTGTCCCTTGATTGGGTAAAACCGAGAAAGCACCCAGAGACCACCAGCCACAACTGCCTTCTTGGCACGGGCTTAAAAATAGAGCCCAGGTTGGATAAAGAGGTGGGGGCAGTGAGAATGTCAAGTTGACACACCAAATGACAGAAAAAGGCCTGACGCTCGGCCCGGGGCCGCTGCTTCCCACATCCACACCCCCTCTCCCTTCCCCATATGAGGCTAGCCCACACGGAAAAAACATCATCTGTGGAAACCCATGGTCCCACCAGTCAGATGCCTTCTCAACCTGAGGAGGGGACTTGGCCAAATCCTCTGGAAGCTGTCTCTGACCCAACCATAGTATGTTGTGTCTGTGTGAGGATGTCTGATCCCCTGGAACTAGAGTTATAGTTGTGAGCTAACTACCATGTGGTTGCTGGGAACTGAACCCGGATCTTCTTGCAAGAGCAGCCAGTGCACTTAACCACTGAGCCATCCTTCCCATCCCCAGCCTCACATCTTGATATCAGAAGATTGAGCATCCCTCACACTTCCTTGGATGGTCTGTTGCCCCTTCTACATACAGATCCTGCCCCCCATCTCCCCATCTGTGCTCTCAAGCACCTTTGACCTCCTGACTCCATCCTTGGGGTCCCAAAGGCATCCCAAGGCCTGTTACTAATCTAATCAGAGAAGTCTTAGTACCTGGAGCTGGGATCCATCCTCAATCGTGAGCAACTAGGGGACAAGCCCAGCAGAGACTGGGTCAGGGGGACCTAGGGGAATAGGACTGGGAAGGGAGCTGAGTTTTTCAAATTTTATCTTATCTATTTGTGTAGGGGGTGGTTATACACATGTAGAGGTCAGAAAACAACCTTTAAGAATCATTTTTCTCCTTCTGTAGGTTCTGGGGGTTGAACTCAAGTCATCGGGCTTGTCAGCAAAAATATTCCCTTGCTAAGCTGTTCTGCTCACTCTGGAGCCTTCTTTTCCATCCTGGGATCCCCTTTCCAGAGTGAAGTGCCCAGGGTGACGGGATCCTCACAGCCAGAGACTCGTCTGTCTGTCTGTCTGTTGTTCCTCCCCAACAACTCTGGGCTTCTAGAACCTTCCACCTCACAAACTCTCCTGAAGCACCATCGGTTCAATTATGTTTACCAGGCTGCTTCCTGCCCTGCACTCAGTCTGTCCCCGCACACACTGCGCTCAGCCACTTCCCACCACTGAGTCACTTCCTGGCACGCTGAGCAACTGAGTTCTCCATCAGGACCCACATGTAGCCTGACCTTCACCATCTCTCCCCACCCTGGGGGCACCTGCTTCCTACCCCACTTCTGTTCTTCCTCTGGCACTGTCCCCTAAGCTCAGGGTCCACTCACAGCTCAGGAGTCACTTCCCAGTGGCCCTGCCCCATCCATTTGCCAGGGGACAAAGCAGGGATTCTGAATGACTTCCTGAATCTGGTGCCTCAGGCTTTTGTTGTCTTTTCTACCTAGAGTAAAGATATTCTCAGGTGATCTCTGCACATTACACCTATTGTTTTATAAACTTCTGCCATCCCCAAATCCAAATGTGTCGTCCATGCTTTTCAAGTGACTGTAAGATGTCACGTTCAAATTGGACAAGAAAGAACTTGCCCCACTGCCCCCTGCCCCACTTCCATAAGCAGCCCCCACAGGTCACATCCTTTGGATACCAGGCTCTTGCTTCCTAGACCTGGACCAACCTGGTGGACCTATAGAGAACACCTTCAAAGGTACCCATTTTCCCTATAGATATGGA
The DNA here is from genome assembly GCF_037038515.1 of Microtus pennsylvanicus. Lineage (NCBI taxonomy): Eukaryota > Metazoa > Chordata > Mammalia > Rodentia > Cricetidae > Microtus > Microtus pennsylvanicus. The sequence goes on from NC_134585.1 coordinate 22,986,707, forward strand.
CCCACCTCCCAGCAGACACAGAATAGGGAAACTGAGGCCAGAGAGCAGCATGCTTAAAGACAAATTAATAACTCATGGCAGAGTTAGACCTTGAGGCGCCGCACTCCAAATGTGAAATTAGGATGTAGTTACAGACCCAGAAGAATGGGGTGTAAGAGAGGGAATGTGTGCTTCCAGGAGTTGGGATGCAGATGCACAGCTCCTGGGTGCCTTGCCATGTCTATGTATTTCATTGGATGAAACACTAGGGTATCATGAGCATCTCCCAATGAAAAGCTGGAGGGTGTTGCATGGCCCTTGGTAGCTTTATTTATGAGTCTATACCCACGTAAATTTTAAGCGATTCTGTAAAATACCTTGAATGCAGTAGCTTGAAAGACAGATGTATTTCTTACATCTGGAGGCTGGAAGTTCAACATGGAGGTGCCAGATGACCCTGTTCCTGATGAGAGCCTCGTCCTGGTTTTGGTCAGCTGCCTTCTTACCAGGTCCTCGCCTGGCTTTTCCTTGGTGTGTGTGTGTATATAAGTGCCGAGCTCTGCGGCATTCACTTTCATAAGAACTATAGTTCTATGGTCACATTTTCTGACCCTGTGTCACCCCAATTTCCTCCTCTGGGGGCCTGTCTGCAAAAGCAGCTATTCTGTGCTTCAGTCTACAACTGGGGAAAACATTAACAAAAACAATTGTATAATGCTGTATGTGTGTGTGTGTGTATGAGTGTGTGTGTGTGCAAGAGAGAGAGAGAGAGAGAGAGAGAGAGAGAGAGAATGAAGTCTTTTACCAACTACTTCAATTATTCTAGGGTTGGTTTATCTGTTATGATAACAATATATATATATATGTTACAAGTTTTAAGACTCTTTTTTAAAACATATATAGTGTGTCTATGCAGGAGTAAGTTCTGTCTACCATATGGTCCTGGGATTGAACTCAACTTCCCATGCTTGGTGGCAAGCAATTTACTTGCTGAGCCATCTCGACAGCCTAGTTTGTCAACGTTTAAGAATAAAAACCACATTCATCTAAAAGAAGAGGGAAGGAGACAGCAGAATGGTCCCTTAACAGCCCCACCTGCCATTTCTGACCACCTCCATCCTGGACTCGGAGTTTAGCAGAAGTCACAGGCATCTGTTGGATGTGTGACCAGGTAGCCAAACTTTGGATGTTTCCACACAGCCACAAGCTGCAAACACAAGATGTCGAGCTGTGCTGGAAAAACCTGCCTCCCCTATCTGAAGTGTTGTCATCCCAGACTGTCCCTGTCGCCTTATTGTATCTAGAATCAGGATTAGGAAGAACTCCCTCCAGCTTAGAGCTCTACAGGTCTGGGATGGATCTTATTGACACATGGCAGGCCCTTCTGCCATTCAAGGAGAAGGAGGATGTCTCTGGTCTGCTTGCTTGCTTGTGGGTATTCATTTTCCCTCCCACTCGCCCTCCCTCCCTCCCTCCCTTCCTCCTTCCCTCTCTTCTTCCTTCCCTCTTCCCCTCCCTTCCTTCCTCCCTCCCTCCCTCCCTCTCTTCTTCCTTCCCTCTCTCCCTCTTCCCCTCCCTCTCTTCTTCCTTCCCTCTCTCCTCCCCCTCCTTCCCTCCCTCCCTCTCTCCCCAGGTTTGGCAGAACAAACCAATTCATGCTAGGTCTGCCCACTCTCTCAAGTCACAGCCAGCAACAGGTAGATTTTCGCAACAGCCACTTCCAGGGACATGAAGGGAAATCAATGTCCCCTCCATCCAAGGTTTCAGACTTCAGGACACTGAGAGATGAGCCATCCACAGTCCCTGTTCTCTTCTACAGAAGAGGAATCAAATGCCCAAAGAGGGACTAGCCATTTGCTGTGATAACCACCCGACAGTCCCCAACCCTGTCCTTGCATACCCAATCCCTGCTCGGTCATAAACTGCCCCCAGAGCTCTGGGAAGAACACCAGGAGAGCTTGGGACAAGCAAGGCAATTCCTGTTGCTGTCCCTCCCTCCCCCACTCCCAGCAGCTGTGAGCAAGCTTGGCAGCTGGAGTCCTAGGGAGCAATGAATCCATCACTGGGGTCAAACACGGGGCCTGGGGTATGTGTTAAAACAAGAAAACCAATCAGAGCCGAAAATGAAAGGCAGCGGAGGTGTGAAGTGAGGAAGAAGGCTGCCAGACAGGCACTGGCTGCTGCCCAGCTGCCTCCAGGTCTTTGTAGACCTGGCCATGGTGTCCAGGTCCTCTGGGAAGCAGGTAGCTAGTGAGTGTCATAAGTCTGACTCTCCCACCCTAAAGAACAGGACCAGCTCAAGGCTCCAATGACAAGGAGATGCCCCAGTCACAAGATGCATTAGTTTATCGACTCTGAAGCATCTGTGTTGGGGTCAGTGCTCATCCTGGTAGTAGTCTAGGGCATCAGACCCAAGGAACAGGTTTCAAAGCCCCCTCCTTGGCACGGCTGGTATGGGAAACTCAGAGAACAATGTTCTAATACTCACAAGGGGCACGCTCTGGGCCTGGCTGTGCAGAGGCTGGACCCTCAGAGCTCCATGCATGGCTGAAGGGAAGGCGATCACACAGGGCAGCTAGGATACAGCCTAGCAGGGAAAGACTGATGGCATCCTGGAAAGTCTGGGGCACAAAGGACAACTATGAGCACAGATGTCACCCACAGCAAAGATGAAGGAAACAGAGGAAACTGAACACAAAGAACATACACGGTGCCAAGAGGCTTCACGCCAAGCACAAACCCTGGGATCCACTAAGAATAGGGGGCATCAGGGATCTCTGATGCTCATGGAGCCAGCAGGGTATTTGTCTTAACCTTGCACAACTCAGACCTCCCAATGAGGGAGCTGAGCCTGGTGGACCCATCATGACCAACAAGGTGAATGGTGGGGCTCAGAGGGAGAGAGAGGCCAGCCCAGGCTGAATACCACTCTGCCTGTCTTCATCCAGCTACCTATGCTGACAAGCACAATTGCTCCACTGGCCTCAGACTCCCAGCAAAGCCCTGGAGAGCTGGGGGTGGCCGCTCTATTAACACACAAACCGGTAGCCCTGCAGCTGCTGACACTGGGGTTAATTAAATCTATCTCCCCATCAATTCTCATTCAAGTACTATCGACGGCCATTAGACGGGTGACAGAGTGACAGGGAAACAGTAATAGACTTGTCTTAACTCTCACGGTGCCCAGTGCACGGAGAGGACCCACCTTCCTGCCGAGTTCCCCTGCCTTCCCCAGGGAGAGTGGCAGCTATGAATGCCAGGCTACTCCCCACCGCGCGCCTGCCAGTCAGAAGCCAGGCTCATACACCTTTGTTCTTTTTGCAAATTTTTCTTGGGTATTTGTTCAGTGCCAAGTCCGATGGGCAGAGAAATACTTGGCAGGACTTGAGCTCTTCCTCTCTGCTCCCAAACCAAACTCATCCAAGGCTGCCTCTTCCCCGAGCCTCAGCCTAGCCCTGACAGTCTTTGCTACACAGGGCCGGGTGGATGGAAGATTAGTCTGCCTACATACATTCACAGCCTAAGCCTCGGACTCTGTCATTATGTAACTTCACCTGGACAAAGGGATTTTGCAGAACATGGTTAAAGATCATGGAAAGACAGATTGTTCTGGATCACCCAGAAGGGCCTAATTCCTGGGATCACACAGTCCTGAGAGAGGACAGTCAGAAATGTGAAGGAGGCAGCCAGAGTCACGCATGCAGCGTGAGATTTAATATTCCAGAGGGGACTATGAGCCCTGCTGTTCAGAAAGCCACTGAGAAAGGCAAGGAAACAGGGGATGAGATGGCTACTCCGCTGCCATGTCTCTTGTGCTACATAGTACTCATGTTAAATTCAGTGGCTTAGGGTGATACTGACAAGCTGCAGAGCCACCGCTGGCCAAAGTCCTTCTGTCTGTTCTCTGCTGAGGTCTTCATGCCCATCAGTGACCTCCATTGAAGCCTAACACTCCTGTCTTCAGCTCCATCTCATCCTCTACTCCAAGCTTTGGCTTAAGTAGCAGTAGACTATTGCTATGAAGAACCTTCTCCAGATGTTCTGGAAAAACCCAATAGTCTCTCACTGTCGCCAAAGCTTGAGGCCTGCTTAGCCCCACTTATACCTTTGCTTGGTTCTGAAGAACACACATGGGTTGGAGACAGGAATCCTAAGCCAGTACCTCACTCTTGGGTCTGGCCATGTAGACAGGTGGCTTTCCTCCTCAGCAGCAGCCTCCGTTCTCCCCAAATCCACATATTCTCTCTTTGGGCATAACAGTCACAAAAAGACACCCTCTGGTTGCGAGCTAAGACTAACCACCACATGGGGCCCTCTTTGTCCCTGTCCTTGGTCTTCCCTGAACAATTCAGTTGAGAACCCATCTCCTGGGGCACGGGAATTACCCAAGTTCACATCACTAGAAGGATGCCTGTCGCTCACAACTGAAGCTCCTTTTCTCTGCCCGCACAGAGGGCTTCATCCAATCTCTTTGACAGACAGGGGACAGCCCAAAGACTGCTACCTTTCTTATGAGAAAGACTGGATACCTGAGAAGTCAGCCTCTTCTTGAAGAGAAGTCCCTAGGTCTGGACCATCACAGGACAGTGCTACCAGCAAGGTGACAGTCATGGAGCTAAGGCAGCTTCAGAGGCAACATCGTCAGAGCCCAGGCACCAGGGCATAGACAAAAGGATGTCAATCCATCCACAGAGCTCACAGCTTCCTGAGAAGAGCAAAGATGTCCCTGGTATCATGCCTCAGGGAAAAAGAGAGTCGGGGCTGAAAGTACCAGAACACAAAAAGGAAACCAAGGCGTAGTCCCAGGACCAGCACACCTATCAGGGGTAGGCACCGCAGCTGTAAACCTACAGGGAAGGGGGAGAAGGAAGGAGAGACAGCAGAGGACATTGAATCACCTGTCCCTGAGTGTACTTGTGGTGATATAATTGTGAGAAAACATGGTCCTGGGCCCCGTGGGTGCAGCCAGAAGTCCCGCAGCATTGCTGCTTCTACCTAGAACTTTAACTGGGCCATGGTTCTCAACCTGTGGGCCACGACCCCTGTGGGGTTGAATGGCCCTTTTATAGGGGCCGCCTAAAGCCACCTGTAAATCAGATATTTACATTACAATTCATAACAGTAGCAAATTACAGTTATGAAGTAACTATGAAAATAATTTTATGGTTGGGGGGTCACCACAGCATGGGGAAATGTATTAAAGGGTCGCAGCATGAGGAAGGTTGAGAACCACTGCTCAAGGGCAAAGCTGACTAAATAGCATGACCTTAGCAATCACTGGTTCCAACACAGTGGACCCAAGGGCAGCTGTGTGGAGCCAAAAGCCCCATTGTGCTACCAGGTGCCCCCTCTACCCCCCCATCCCACCGCCACCAACATCCAGGCACCCCTGAGCCCTGGTTCATAGGGAGAGGACACCTGCCAGTCCTGCTCAGGATTTCTCTAGCTTGTTTCTCTGTTATAATAGCCCAGGGCTGTCACACACCACTGTGATCAGTCACTCATTACCTCCAGCTCCCTAAAGACAAGCGCTAAACTCTTTATACCTCCAGGCTATAGCAGATAGAGTTACTACAGCAGATGGATTCCAGGAGTTCTTGCTCAGGTTGAGGGGATGAGCAGACCCATAAGTGACATATTCCGCGGTAATAGTCCTGAGGTGTCTGGGACAGTGCACAGGGCTTCCTCAGTGGCCTTGACTGTTGAGTGCAGATAGAGTGGGGGAGGGGCCAGAGCAGCACCAAGAAATAACTACAGCTAAATAGCAGAACAAATGTGTGTCTTCTGTGCACACACGGGCCCCAGTGCCACCTCTGCAGGGAGAGCACATGGGAGAGTCACAGCAGCACTCACTGCCTTGAGTCAGAAGTGACGTGGCTTCTACCCACATCGAGTCGAGGGTTGTGGGTGAGACAATAGTGCAAGGGGACTGGGAAACTGGAGGCTGAGTACTGTTAGCATCGAGGTACCCGAACGCTTGTCACAGGCACCATGTGTTAGATCAGAAACAACAGCCTTCCACACAGACCAGTCCCGAGCAAAGTCGGCTCTTAGGGACCTGCCAAGGACGGCAAAGGTCATGTTCACAGCAGCTGTCAACTGTCTAGGGATACCACGATAGCAGAACCTTCTGAAAGTCTTCAGTTTTCATGAGCAGCCTCCAATACTCCCTCTTTGGACCCTGCTCGTTGACACCAGGATGAGACTTATCGGTGTGTGTGCCTAACTGGTCTATGAAGAAGACCCACCTCATTGGCCTCCAATATGGAGGTCACCTATCCCAAAACATCAGCACTTAAAAGCTAGTGTCTAGAAGCAGCCTGGGATCCCACAGGCAGAACCCAGCCCTACAGAGAACCCCTGCAACACTTCCCTGAGATTTGACCTCCCAAGCCATGGTGACCCACTACTGTCCTTTACAGTTTCCATACGGCACGTGGACCACATCGCCCATCCTCCCTGTGTTTACTGAGAATCCATGCTACCATGTGGACTTCCCACCTAGCTAGAGGATGAGAACCAGCAGTCTGCTTGGAACACAACCTGTTGCAAAGCGCTTGTCTCTGCCTGGGGAATCCTGTGGTAATCAGCCAAGGAGAATATAAATGCCAGAACTAGTGGAGAGCTCTTTAAAAGAGAGCCTACAGGTGTCAGCTGGGTCCCTGGAGCAGGCTCTGAGCCCTGCTGAGTTCAGGGGTCTAGTTGACACATTTGGGAAGAGAGAACAGTTACTTCTACCAGATCGGCCTATGGGCATGTCTGTGGGGTATTTCTTGATTGTTAATTGATGGAGGAGGGCCCATCCCACTGTGGGTGGTGCCAGCCCTAAGCAGATGGACCCAGTCTGTATAAGAAAGCTAGCTAAGTATGAGCCAGAGTGTGCCAGGCAGCAGCAATCCACCAAGATTTCTGCTTCAAATTCCTGCTGGAGCTCTTGCATTGACTTCCCTCAGTGATTGAACCATGACCTGGATGTATAAGTCAGACAAATCCTTGTCTTCTCAAAGTTGCTTTTGGTCAGAGAGTTTCATCACATCAACAATGATGGGACTACAACAAAGATGTCTACATGGAGAACAGATAGTGTGTTTGCTAGTAGAACAATCCCAAAGGAATAGAGAGGGAGTGTGCCCTAGTCATGGTCAGCCAGACTTCCGACACACCAGGCCGGCTGGCAGGAAGTCTACTTGGATGGGCCTGCACAGGACTGGAAAATATATCCTTTCTTAATCTGGTTATGGTCTGGGTTTTCCAGAAGGTATAAGCCTGTAGCAGAGATATGCGTAAACCAAGACCCATTCTTCACACTCCTGCCTAGGGATTTTCCTAGTGTGGATGCCTTGACCCAGCTACTGTCTAGCACCCACACCCTGTCTCTTTTTGGTGACACATTCCTGTGTGGGTCCTACTTTCTTCAGAATTCCTTCAGCTTTCTGCAGGAATGACTCTCTTACTCTAGGGAAGGTTGCCGAAATCCCAGGCAGGGAAGTTCAGATCATGTCACCTGTGGACAAGAACACAGCACACCGAAGAGGTCGCCAGCTAGGATTATGCTGTGACCCAGTAGCTTTTATTCTAGAAATGAGAGTTGATTTCAGGAAATCAGTATGTCTTCATTTACATACGTAAATGAAAAAGTCGTTTTAATGACCCCCTGTTTAGGAACTAGTAGATTTAGCAAACCAGGAAAAGGCATTCTGTAAGGTTTTTAAGGCATTCCCTTAAAGTCTAATAAGAGAATTAGTTTAAGACCATAAAATACTTGAAGTCTTGGTTATTGCCAGATTACTTTCTAAAGTCAGTGTAATCTCAAATTCCTTTATTAAATATTAATTTACTCTAAACCCCTATGGAGAAAGGGGTCTACGAATAGCTAAGTCAACCTCAAAGCAGTGTGAGGGGAATGTGTCCTGTCAGAAGGGGCCAGAGACAAAGCTGATGAGGGCTAAGTACAAGGACATACACAAAACAAAGCAGCAAAGCCCGGATGCACCAGTGGAAAAACAGTGGTTACAAATCTTGATCCAAGGCCACACTTGTCTAAGTAGGGCAGGGAAACAAGTTTATCTGCCACGAACCGGCTCAGGGGAGCCACTCAGACCGTGGGAGAAGCAGGGTCTTGGTAACAGGAAGGCACAAGTTTGGCAAATGACAGACAGACACAAAACACGAGAGAGTGGTTGGAATCTGCTGCGATTTTACTGAATTCATATTTTCATTATATAGTATTCAAACAAAGAACAAATCAGAAGGTCATGTATCATTGGTTGGCACAATATGAAAGCTTTAGTCACATCAACGATATTTAAGAAAAGTACATTATCAGGAACAGGTGTTAGACATAAAGCATCCTTAGAAGAGGAAATCTTGTCCTTGGGAATGTAAACCTCAAACAAGTGGTTTCATCTTATGAATAGAAAGTTTCTGTCTCATTATCACTATCATGGCCTTTCCTCTTCCTAACCCTTTACTTCATCTAGTGACCAAATATACCTAATCAGTTCTCTGCACCTGTTGAAATATACTTTTTAGTACCTTCTTATGCAGCAGACACCATGGGCGTTGGGATCTATCAAGCCTATCCATAAAGTTCAAAGTATAATATAACACTCTTTGTCCATCAACATTAACCCATCTATTCCCTTGCTCATCATACACCCCGTGTATGACAAGAGTTCTGCTGTAGTCTTATACATTCCCATACTGTGCTTCCCTATCCCAGAGCTGTTCCTTGTCTTGTGGATACATAGAATATAATTATTAAATGAGATTGTGCAAAGCCCATATCCCGCATAGCCAGCTAATGGAGAAGCCTGTCTATGCCTCAAGGGCGGCCAATACCAGGCTGTCTGCCATTGACCTCCAAGAAGCCTAGTCCCATGGGACACGTAGCTCCCGTCCGTCATAATGACATATGTCATGTCACACAGACGACACTGGAGTTGGTGTGGCACTCATCCCAGAGGGAAAAGGAAAGAAGATTGAATATCGCATCATTGTATGTAAATCAGGCAGGGCAGCACACCTGTAATCCCAGAGCTGGGAAGGTGGAGGTCGAAGTTCAAAACCATCCTCTATTACACAGCCAGTCAAGAGCCACACCATCTGTGCATCTAGGCATCTAGAGAAGTTTCTTAGACATAGCCATTTTTGTAAGAGCCCAGATTTATTTAAAAATCCTAATAGAAGGGAATGTAAGTTATGTATTATGTGGCTGTGGGCTAGGAAAGAACTAATGAGACTAATGGCATAAGCCACAGAGCAGAGATGTGATTTTGATCAGAGGTGAATTAAACCAAGCTTCTTCCATTGAGTTCAGAATCAGGTTACGGAAGCCAGAATGACACGCGCTATCTAAACTCCATGAGGGGTCAACATCTTGATTGAGACCTTTGAAATGAGACCAAGGGGAAGCCCCAGAAGGAAAGGCAAGGTCAAGGCCATGCAAAATGTTTCCTAACAAAACGCTCAAACTCAGAAATGCCAATGACACATTAGAATCCCTTCATACCAGTTAGACTGTGCGTGCTACATAGCTGGGTTATGGGGATTCTTAATAGGAATTCAGGGAGACGGGAATATGGATATGCCTTGCCCTGTGAATATGCCCTGAGCAGCTATTCCAGAGAACAGTCTGGTATCACTTTGTTAAGTTAAGCAATCTGACGCTCCGACTCTCCTAAAGGGTAGCAACGAAAATATTGGTCCCCCAGGCAGATAAGGCAAAATTGTTCTCAGCACAGCACGTACTGAGAGATGGAGGGAGGGAGGCGTCTGAGTGGCTATTCCCAGGAGAGGAGCTGGCAAAGACGTGGTGAGAGGGCGTGAGTGATGGTTTGAATAAGAACGGTTCTCATAGCCAGGCAGTGGTGGCGCACGCCTTTAATCCCAGCACTCGGGAGACAGAGGCCAGTGAATCTCTGTGAGTTCGAGGCCAGCCTGGTCTACAAGAGCAAGTTCCAGGACAGGCTCCAAAAATAAAATAAAATAAAAAAGAGTGGCTCCCATGGGCTCATGTATTTGAATGCTTAGTCACCAGGTAGTGGTACTATTTGAGAGGATTAAAAGTATTAGGAGGTGTGGCCTTGTTGGAGGAAGTGTATCACTGGGAGGTGGGCTTTGAAGTTTCAAAAACCATGGCAAGCTCAGAGACTCTCTCTTTCCCTCTTCCTCTCTCTCTCTCTCTCTCTCTCTCTCTCTCTCTCTCTCTCTCTGCCTATGGATCAGGATTTAGCTCTCAGGAATATAAACAGCAGAGACCCTAGCTACAGTCTCTACCCAAGGAAAGAACAGCTGTGTCAGCGTAAAGAAACAAAGTCAGTAAGACAGCATCAGGTGTCCTTATGAGATCTGTGAGTCTGACTCAGTGGAACCGAAGGCCTGGCCAGAGGCTTAGGAGACAGAGGAAGAAGCAGACCAGACAGAGTCAGCAAGGGCAGAAGGCAGTCCCAGAAGGAGACTCAAGGGGTTATCTCACTCCCACCAGCCAGAAGCAGATACTCCGGAACCAACATAAGCCAAAGTCCATTCTTTGTTTATGGATATTTTTACATAGCATCTCAGACCCCAAGTAGGGGGGCACAGATCCATGTTTAAAGGTCTAAAGGAGGCCAGAGTCTTAGCAGAACTGAAGAGTTTCTTGGAAAAGCCCTAAACTTGTGCTCAACTGAAAAAGATCAAGCTAACATCATCTTCATATGAACAAAGTGACTATAATGTGTCTACTGGGCTGCTGGCCTTGAAGTGTCAGGTAGAAGAGGTTAGGAAAGGAGAACCAGGAGGGCTAGAGAGATGACCAAGTAGTGGCTGTTATTGCAGAGGACCAACGTTGGGTTCCTGGGACCTGCATGGCAACTTTACAACTGTCTATAACTCGAGTTTCAGGGGATGTGGCACCCTCTTCTGGCCCCTGCAGGCAGCAGTCATGCATTTAGTGCACAAACATATATGCGTATAAACACACATGAAAAAATAAAAATTAATAGCTTTTTTAAAAAGAAAGGGGAGTCAGCTCTGCAGGACAGACAATGGGGTGCAGGAACAGCAAGTAAGGATGCTATAAGCAGCCAGCATGCCCAGATTCTGAAAATAACCACGCTTGAAGAGATGAACCGAACAGGGAAGACCTGTGCAGTGGAAGGAAGATGCTGCAGGTCCCAGGAGTGAACCTGAGGAGAAGTAGTCTTCAACCACTGAACCCCAGAAATCATCACTTCCAAGAAAGGTCCATGTCCAGTTTCCTGGTCATCCCTTCATTCGGAGACAGCAAAGCAGGCGAGTCAGTCTAGAGACAAAACAGTGTTTACAAAAGAGCTTAGTTCATCGTGGAGCCAGCATCAATGAGGCAGGTCCATCTGTTGCCCAGCAACTCTGGAGAAACTCGCAGTGCTAACACTTATAAGCAAATTGCCCGTCACATACTATAGTGGTGGTTTGAAGCACTGCATGTTTGAATGAGATTTGGGGGTGATGTGGTCCAGTGTAAACACGGGTACATCTATCTCTTTTGTTGAATAGAGCACGTGCATTGGCAATGCCTGTAAGAAAAGCTTGTGTGAGTAGTATTTCAAGGATTCATTGCACGGGAGAAACATTTCTGGTATAGGTCTCTTGAGAGAGTGGCCAGCGCTTTTAGGAAGGATTGGTGTTTATAGCTCTGCATGGGTAAAGAAGATCTGGGGCGGTGTGTTCCATATGAAGACCCCTACCATCCTTCTCTTTCATAATAACAGTGCACGTGCACCATTGAAAAGCTCATAACAGTGAATTGCTGAAATATTCATGTGCAAGTATCTTTCCCATAGGAAGAGTTATCAACTGCTCCTGGGAGAACAGTCACCACCTCTAGAGGAAGATCACGGATGCTCCTTAAGCTGTCACACATGGAAACCTCTACATGAGCAGGAAGACAGATGGACATCTCCCAGTGCTCGTGAGGACAAAGCAATGGCAAATTATACAGCAAATATGGGCTTCAGAACAGATGCTGGGTAAGAGTTACCAACCTCAGGGACTGATCCAGGAGAACGTGAGAGCCCCGGGTTAGACATTACTGGAATCCCTTTGGCCAGGTTGACCCAAAGACACTCCCAGTAACCTTGCCAAGAGGGTTGACCATTGATGCTATAAGCTATTAAATAAGGGAAGTATGGAAATGGAGCCATTTCAGAGCTCAAGAGTCAGACCTAGAGCTCAATTAAGCAAAGCAAAGAGTAGCTTAAATAGGGACTCTGTCCAGGTAGGTTGGCTCTGTGGCAGGAGGTACCCCTAAGTGGGGACATGGGCACAAAGGCAACCACTGGAATTCCCAGAAAAAGGGGCAACCAGAAGCCGTGGGTGCCTTACTTCTGCAACAAAGAGGAGCTTGAGGCTTGAGCCATTTGGATGAGACATGGGCTACTCACTGGCATCTAGGTAGACGAGATAATCCTTGTGATATAAGAACTGTGGATCACAGTGTCTCCTGAAGTTGACAGGCTGATGATGATCTGTGATACCAACAGGTCTCAGCCTTGTTCTTGGGCTAGATTCCAAAGCCCTCAGACTGAGACCTTGAAGTCAAGGAGAAGAGTTTCAGAGCTGACTTGAGCTGAGTAGAGGTAGCTAAAATCAAGGCCTTGCAAGAGCTTGGAAACAGCCTATGGGACTGGACAGATATGGCCCAGGTCAGGTCCAAGTGTAGACACTAGACACGTCAGCCTCTCTGGGGCTACTTCCACATGGGAGATGGGGGGAAGCCACATATGCTGCCCAGAAACACCACAGAAGGACTGCCAGGGCCTGAAGAGGACGATGCTAGTCAAGAATGAGCTTCTAGAAGAGGAGGTAATCCCGTGTCATTTTGAATTCACCTGTGAATTCAAGTTCACAGGAAGTCTCAGTGACAAAGAGCGAGGAAAAGGAGCGACCAAGGAGGAAAGGGGAATCCTGAAGCTTTTGAAACATTCTAATACTATCCATGCAAGTGACCAACTTGAGCCCATGACATTTTCTAGGGTTGTATCAACAAATCCAAGGACATCATACCAGATAAGTTGTAGACTAATCATCATAGACCAGAGTTGAGCTGAGGCTAGGCAGTCTACTGAGCCTCAGTGTGGCAGTGGGTGCCCTGGGGCACAGTTCTGGGTTAGCTTTAGACTTGACGAACCTATGATGTCCCAACCAACTGCACCCAAAGCTATAATCTTATTTGAAATGATACCTTTACAGAGGAAATCAAGTTAATATGTAGTCATTAGAGTAAGCTGGAGTATAAGGTAACTACTGTCCTCAGGATGGCAAATCAGACTACAAACATGCATGAACCAGTGGCAGTTGGGGTGATGTTTCTATAAGAAAACAAGTCCATGGTGAGAAATCAATCTGAAGCTTGGCTGGCAGCCTGGGGCAGAGCCTCCTCACAGCCCTTGGGGAAGCTTCTGGCACCTTCAGCTCAGTCTCTGTCCTCCAAAACAAAGAGGCTAATCTTCTCAGGCCACTTTATGTAACTTTGGTCTATGATGCTTGATGTTACCCCCAGGCATTTAACATGTGCCAGAAGAGACTGGTCCATAGAGTTGGACTTTGATAGCAAAAGCAAGCCTCATTCATACCTGCTTCTTCTCTTATTCAAACCTGCTTATTCTCTTATTCATACCTCTATTCTCTCAGCCAAGGTCTTGGGAAGACCCCTAGGGTTAGAATGGTAGAGAAACCAGATCCAAATATGAGTCATTTGTTAATTGAAGTGGGGCCTAGATTAGGGTCCATGCTCAATAATCAATAAGATGGCCTATGAGGAGCCAAGAGAGACTTCCCTGGGGCAATAGATCCTAGACTCTGCCAAGGAAAGAATAGAGCCTAGGCTCTAACTCTACCATGACTGGCCTTAGCTGTCATGGCTCTTTCCTCTAAGTACCTCAGGATACAAAATCAGGCAGAATCAGAAAGACTAAGTCTTAAGAAACAAGATCGTAGAATCCTTATGTACAGTCTTCAATCAACACAGAGCAAATTAGAAGCCAAGGCATAAGCCATGAGACCCTCCATGGGGCTTCTGTTGTCTCTAAGATGATCTCAGCACAGAGCAAGGATGAAGAGCAGCCTGCATGATCTTGGAAATACACTGAACCAGGCTTCATGAAAATCCTCAGACTCAAGGACAGGTGAGAGGAAGGTCCTAGAAGGCTTTGTTCCTCTATATGAACATCCATCGGTATGAGGACATGAGGCCCTCAGCATGGGCCTCAGGTCCAAGTATCTCATCTCACAACTTCTCTGGGGGTTCCAGCTGTGATCATCTGGGCTGCATCCACAGCAGGGATAAGATCCTCACTCTTTTCAGTGCCAATCCAAGGACACCTATGTGAGAACCAGAACTCTCTCTCTCTCCTCAGGGACACCCTGGACCACTGGGGACTATGTGAGGAAAGGCCAAGTGTGAGATTTTCTTCTCAAGTTATGTGATCACTCAAAGTCCTGGAATTAGGAAGGGTTGGAATTAGATATAAAAGAAATACCCAATAATATTGGTATAGGCCGAGGAGAGCTCGCTGAGGTACCTAATAGTAGCTGACTCTGGAGACACTCTACTGCTGAATTCCTCTTAGCCCCCATCTAGCCCAGCCTATTCTATAGAGTGGCACCAGGTCATGGGCCCATTGGCCATCACACATCACACATGTTCTCATTGCACTTCCAGCCTCCAGAGGAGCCCACTGTTGGCCAATTTGACCCAGAGTCAAAGAACACTGGGTCATACTGGGCCACCCCAGCGACTTGAGAACCTGATGGGACAGAAGTTTTGCCACCACAACCTAAGGCACAAGAATGGGGGCCTCATGGACCTATCTATGAAATAAGTGTGCCACTGATAGTCAGAGGAGGGATCACAATAAGAAACAACAAACTCTCTGGTTCCAATCACATGCTAGCCCCCTGTCCTCTGGCTGCTGCAGCAATTCCTCAGCTACCAGCCAACCAGAGAAAGATTCGTATGTGCCTCCTGTGTCCTTGTCAGCTGACCTGCAGTAAAGCTTGCTCTTATTTCAAAAACCAGTACCATAGTAACAGGCATCCAGCCCTCCCTCTGAATCACAAGCCTAGCTATGACTGGTTCTCATAAACCCCAGAGCCCCCCTCCCGTTCTGTCTGAGTGTGCAAAAACAACTGACTGCTGAAGGTGCCCACTTAGAGGCCACAGGCACCTAACTAAGAGGCAGAGGAGACCTTGCGGAAGGCTTTAGATCTCTGTTTCAGCACAAAAGGCTACAAACTGCCTCGACTCCACCTCTTTTTGAGCAGCTGCAAACATAAGACTCCCTGATTGAAGGGAGTAATTGTCTCGGATGGGAGAACCCAATATAGGCCACAGCCCAGGATACACTGTTTAGGATGAGCACCAGACCAAGGACCCCCGCCCCCCAGTCAATGTCAGCCAAGGATACTACCATAATCTCTTACAGCTCCTGGGAAGAATGATACTCGAGCAAAGAAAAGAGGTTCATGGGAAAAGTCGTCCACCAGATCCTAGGAAGCCTTGCTGACTGAGAACCCACATGGCAGCAAGTCCAGCTCAATCCAGCCATGAGCTATAGAGGCCAGTATTGCTTCCACCTACACCCTACAACCCAGAACATCCTAATCAGAGGCCCAGCAGGTAGCCCTGGCTGGAACTGCACACTCTCCTGAGGTTCCCAGCACAGAGTCTCCCAGAAGACTGTTAGGCCCAGCTACACACTCCCAGGGCCAAACCCCAGCATCAACTAGTATCATACCCTTCCAGGTAACTTTCAAGGTCACCCTCTTACTTATGCATAATGATCAGAGACGACATGGAATAATTTTCTCAAGTCCACCACCACTAAGGTCCAGTGGGACGAGGGGAATATGAATTGGAATTAAAGAGAGTTGACCCTCGGACGTGTAGGCCATTGGACAGTCAGGTCCAATTAAAGAGCAGACACGTACTTGTCTATGTGAAAGCTAAGTCTGAAAACATAGCAACATGCAAGCAGCTGCTTATATTTCCCTCTACAAGTTTTCTGAGAGCAGAGCTGCACTCTCTGGAGAGCAAACAGTTCAGAGTCTGCCTGGACCTGCAGGCTCCTCCTTTACCTTCAGCAAGGCTTGGAGACTGGGGTGTTCTCTGGGCCTTTGCTGGATGCACAATGTGAACAGAAGACCAAGCAATGTCTCATGACCTCCCTGATGGGTAAAGTACACTTTCCAAGACTTAGGTACCTCCTGGGAAGAAGAAAGCTTCACGAATACATTTCTGGAATATTCAATAAGCCAAGAGAGCTGCTCTCAAAGGAACCAATAGGGTTTTGATGGCTGCTTCAACCCAGAATGCTGTATGGCCTTCACAGGTGGGGATTATTTTGAGTCAAAGCAGGAGAGTATCCATAAAAAGCCTACCTACAAGGGAATAAGTTGCAGTATTGTGACTTCTCCCTACTAGGGTGCCAGCCTTCAAGGGGGAAGCAAAGACTAAACTCACCTCCTATAGTATCTCCCAAAATTTGCTTGCTTCCTTACCCCAACCCTGAAGCCTTCTGCTAGAGTACACCAAATCTCCTGTCATGGTTTTGGACTCAACTTCCTTTGAAGTTGCTCAGCTGCTCTGAGGCTTTATGACAACTAGGTTACTTTTTTTGTTTTTATTGCACTATACCTTTTTCTCTGCCCCCCCATCCCCTCTCTCCTTCTACCCTCTCCTATGAACTAGGTTACTTTTAACATATAACACTGGAAACTGAGTCAGCTCAGAAAAAATAATTTAGTCAAGCTTAAGGCAACTAAATGTTGCATGTTCAGCAGACTGACTTATATGACCTGTTGTAATTAGCACTAGCTGACTTAATAATCCATCTAAGTGGCTACAAAGTTGTACTTTCCCCTCTCAGAATAATGTTGATATTCTTGCTAGAATCTTCAGTACCTTTTTGGAGCCCAGCCTCCTTCCACATTGTGTCTCTGCCCTCCATTGCATCCTCAGTTTCTACTATAGATGAGGAAGAAAATAAGATTTTTGGAGGGGGCACGGGTGGGACTTTTAAGTAGGAGGCATTTCTGGTCATAGTCTGTTGACTAGAATTTAGCACAAGTCCATCTCTGAATGTGAGGTAAGCTACAACACAGTTTAGCCTATGACTTTAGGAATCAAAACCAACATGTCCCTGGTTTATGAGAACTATTTCTCTGATTTACTCTAAGTCATTTTGTAAGCCAGAATGCTTCTACATGGCCTAGGCTGGCCTCTAACTCACTAGTATACTGCCTCAGTCTCCTGAGTGTTGCCTTTACAGGCCCATACCACAAGGTCTGGCTCCTCCTCAATATTCTAATTTTAAACACAGATATTACAGAAATTACCAGAAGTTGCCTTCTTTAAGTCAGGGAAGGTTTGTCTCCTGTCCATTATCTTCTCAAATGCTTATCATCACACTTCAGGCAGCTCTGACCTACACAAATTAGTCCTATCTACCTACTTTGTGAGTTCATATAGAGGTATTCCATCCATGTTCTTTGGGTCCAGTTTAAGCATCTACAATGCCACATCCAGTTACTCCTGAATAGTGGTCTCCATGACATCTGCTCTAAACAGATCCATGGCTGTGAACACAGCAATCTACTACACTTTACCAGGTGTGGTGGTTTGAAAGAAAATGCCCCCCAAAGGGAGTGGCATTATTAGAAAGTGTGGCCTTATTGGAGGAAGTATGTCACTGTGGGGTGGGCTCTTAGGTCTCCTATGCTCAAGCTATACTCAGTGACTCTGTTCACTTCCTGTTGCCTATGAATTAAGATGTAGAACTCTCAGTTCTTTTTTTCTTTTTTTTTTTCTTTTGGATTTTCAAGACAGGGTTTCTCTGTAACTTTTTGGTTCCCATCCTGCTGTCCTGGAACTAGCTCTTGTAGACCAGGCTGGCCTCGAACTCACAGAGATCTGCCTGCCTCTGTCTCCCGAGTGCTGGGATTAAAGGCATGTGCCACCACTGACCGGCTAGGACTCTCAGTTCTTTCTCCAGCACCCTGTCTGCCTGCACTCCAACCATACCCTGCTGTAATGATAATGGACTAAACCTCGGAATTGTAAGCCAGCCCCCAATTGAATGTTTTCCTCTATAAGAGATACCAAGGTCATAGCATCTCTTCACAGCAAGACACCAGACTGAAACTCTAGTAACTAACAACAAATGTGTTTGGCCAAGATGTGAGGATAATGTTGAGTTCTTTCTGGCTTAAAAACATAGATGATCCTATACCCAAGGCTCAGGAAACATTGTGGAGGAAAAGGCAGAAAGATTGTAAAAGCCAGAGGAATGGGACATTCACTGTGAGATTGTATCTCCAAGAAAAGCCCGAGAAGCTACACCCATGTAGTCTTACCAACATGACTACCTAAACAAGGGCTGAATAAGATCAACACCAACAGACATGAAAGTAGGAAATCTCATGGGGTCCCAACCCTAGACAAAGAAGGAAAGTTTGGGGTGAGTAGTGTTTCCTAGAGATGAGCCTCACAGATGGTTATCTAATGGTCATCCCTGAGATCATATGCATGCAAGTAAGGCTACAGAGACTGAGCAGGTTATAGTTATATGTGTGTGTCTGTGTAACAAATAAAAAGAGGTCATGAATTTAAGAGCTATAAAGGGAATACATGAAGAGACTGGAGGGAAGAGAGAGGAGAAAAGAGGAAAATAATGGAACTATTTTTTAATTTTTTAAATTAGAATTTTTTTAACTAATAAAAAGATAGACAAAAGGGATAAACTTTTAGACAGTTTTAGAGTACTGCCACATTGTAGCCGGGTAACTGTGTTTATGAGTCACAGTTGGATGGTACACACTCCTGAAAGGCTTGTGGTCTCATCAAGGGTTCTCATCAACAGTTGAACTTGAATCTGGTCTCCATCCAGGTGCGGCTCATGAGAAATGTGAGAGGGACACTGAGGAGGGACACAAAAAAGATACAGTGAATTATACCAAAAGTGGAGGGTTGGGCATATAGGGAGGACAGGAGGGAGACTACAGAGATGGAAAGCCATCTAGGCCTTAAGGCTGATTCTGGCAGGCCATCTCTCCACTTCCTGTCAAGAGGTATGTTCTACTGCGAGCAAGCCACAAGAACACAGGTTTTGTTAAAGTCATTCACCCTCCATCCCGATGTCTTTAATCCAGCCTCTATTACACTGATTTAACAGCGTCTAAAGCGTGCCAAATCACAGGCTTCAGTAAACCACATGGGTGCCCCCATTCTAGACTCCCCTCCCTTCCTCATGTGTCCTATCTTGAAGCCGCACCCCCTTGACCACCTGGCCACCTACCCCCTGCCTCTCTGCACCATTACCTGTGATTTTTCCTAGTCATCGAGTTTGGGCTCTTTCATACCATATCCAGGTACTTTTGCCATTCCTGTAGTTGATTGTAATCATTCTTCCGAGCCAACGCTTCTCTTCCTGACACAGACTTAGGAATGATTTTGCTTGTCTAGACCCTTCTGTCCACATCTCAGTGACCCAGGGGCATCGTGAGCCATGCTTGCCCAGGACTGAAACGGTGCTATTTCCAATGACTCTGAAACTGGAGTCTCTCAAACACCCACTATCCCACACGACTGCACTCCCCTTGGTTGTGAGGCTGAATACTTGTGCTTCTTCCTGTGACCCGTTTACCACCCCTGTGACTTCCGATATTCTATCAACTCTCCCTGTCTCCATTAAATGTCACTCAGACACTAACTGACTTTCTCACTTATACTTAGCCCAAACTCAATCCCCAGGGCCTCATCCATTTTGCCAGAAAGATCGTTAAAGCTTGATACACCTGCTTGCTTCAGTGACTGCGTATGCCCAGCATGACCTTTAGCTCTCTGGAGTTAATGTGTAAGAAAAATCAGAATAGGCATCAAACAAGAGTCAAGATGCCACCCTAGAAGCTTACAACGGCCTAAAGAACAGACTTTGGGCCGTCTTCTAGCCCTCCAAGGAAGCTGACACCTTTGTCAGACCTTGGGAGCCAGGAAGCCATGACCACAGCTTCCTTCATACAAACTAACTAGCCCCAGACCCTAGAATGCCCCTGCAGGCACTGTCTCATCCTGGGCTGCCAGCAGGTGACAGCATGAATTGCCCTGAGTTGGCAGACCTCAATTATGTTTTATTTACAAATATAGGAACCAATTCCTCTACCTTATTAAAATATTTTCAATGGTCTATAAAGTGAAAATAATTCTACATATTTAGCCAAGGCATTCTTCAAAACTGATAGCGAAGTGCGGTCTCCGTAGTGTGGAGACCCTCACTCAGCTGCGATCTCAGCCTGAGAGGAAATCATCCCAGGGGGAAGTCTAAACCGTGAGAAATGAAAAGCCAGAACTCCGTCTTAGCATGGCCGTCAGAAAGCAGATCTAGAAGCCCGTTTTGTTTGATTTCCTTTCCAGGTTATCTCACTCGGGAGTAGCTGGCATCAGAGAAAGCCGTTTGTACTTCACAGCATGCCTTATTCCAAGCCTGTGTTGTTGAGTAACAAGCAGAAGACTAAAGAAGAAGAAAGCCTTCAAAACCCAAGTCCCGCCGAGCCGAGAGGGGTGGAGGGAGCCACAGCACCCACTCTGCCAACAGAGGCCCTGTTCTCAGACAAGGTTAGGATCTCTGCCCCAGAACGTTTTTGCCTGGCACCTTCGACACCTGTGGTATTTTTGTCTGCATCACCTAATGGCGCCTCTCCAGGTTAGACAAACTGGTGGTCACAGCCCTGCAGTCAGATTCCTAGGCGGTTAGCACCAGGGCAGAGAGGCCTGTTACTCTGAGACAGTCTCCATAGTGATGATGGCAAGTGAAGATGCTCCCATCATACCTAACCCCTCACTCCAGTCCCATCTGATCACTGGCTGGCTACACCCACAGAGCTCTGTCGCTGACATATTCTTAGCTGAGCCCACCGAAGCCCAAGGCACAGGCAGGACAAGCTGAAGCCACCAAGAAAGCTTCCAGATGGCGCATCCCAAAGACCTCAGCTAACCACACGTCACCCCAGAGATCAGAGGATTTTTCCATCCTCTCCTCAGATTTCCATTTTCCTTTGTGTGGACATAGGCCCAGGCCCTGTATCTTTTCCCCATCATAACCCCCAAGTGGGTGACAGCTGATGGCTGCCCCTCCCAGGCAGGCTGCTGGCTGCTACTCCCAAGTTGGAGGCTGAGCCTGGCCTTCTGAGAAGTCTCTAGTGTCAGCCTCTGCTCTGAGCTCAGGACCATGCTACCCATCTTCTCTTCACCCTCTGGGTGAAGGGGTCTGCTGGACTCAGACACCAGCTGTTCTTTCCAGACTCAGTAAACCTCCTAACAGAGCGCAGGTTTCTGGCGTCCTGGACACCATGGCCGAGTCAGAAACTTAAAAGGAAAAGGACCCATATTCGGCTACAGGATGGTCAAGAGCCTTCCAAACTGGTTAGACAGCCTTGCCCACAAGACAGAAGGCACAAGGACCTCCCAGGCAGACGGTGAAAGAGTCGATAAATCACAGAGTCGCGCGAGCTCCAGCCACCTTCAGTGGCCTCCTTACTGTTGTGTGACACGCATCTATTCCCTCTTGACCCATGCCAGCACAAGTAAGACCTGGTCCCCACACTAAAGATGCTGTACACAGTTGCTAGCTCCTCATGCCAGGACCACACCTATAGATGGCTGGTGAACTGGAGGGGAGAGAATAGGAAGCCTATTGCTTGGAGCTGGCTGGACCAATGGAGGGGTTGGCTCCATGCCAGGACAGCAACAGCTTGACACAGCATGAAAAGATGCAAGGTTTTGACTTCTCCCTAAATGCACCTTGAGGGGCCCGCCTTCCATGACACCATCGTTTTAACAACTGTACTCTCCAGGGCTGGCCAGTTACAACCTGATGCTGGCTGGCCTTTTCTACCCATCTCCCTGGCAGCCAGGGGAAAAACTGCCCCAGGAAGCTATTTCCACCTACCCACTTCCTGGGTGGTCCATCTAGTTACCTGGAGATGGGTGGTCAGACTTCACCGGACAATAGCCAGCATCCATGGAAAGTAAGTGAGGAGGAGCACAGCTAGGTCAGTCACATAGGCTCGCTAGACCTGGTCCCTGAGGTGGAAGCAGACAACAGGCTGGCCAAGGGGTAAGGGTCGCAGTGGGACCCAGTGAGACAGGAAGATGGCCGAGCAATGGATACAACAGATGGATGAGAGGTGACTCCACTAAACACAGTGGCTTCCTAGCAGCTGGGATGGACAAAGCAGGTGATAAGGGGGTTGCTAAGATGGAGAGAGTAAGCACATATACTTTCCATATAGCCAAGACAAGCTGCATGACCGAAGTAACTTAAGGGAGAGTTACGTTGGCTTACAATTTGAGGGTACAGTCCATCGTGTTGGGGGAGGCACAGACAGCAGCAGAAGCATGAAGCTACAGGTGACCTTACATCTACAGCCAGGAAGCCGGGATGAACACTTGCTTGCCTTTTCACAGTCCAGGACCATGACCCCCAGTGAGTCTTCCCATCTCAATCAGTTTAATACTGATTCAACATGCCCAAGGGCTTGTCTCTTCCATGGTGTCTAACTGTCACCAGTACCATCTAGAGGACAGCTCTGTTTAAGAATAGAAGCCAGGTCAAAAAAGGTCAGAGATAGGAAAACCCCAGGCCCTACGAAGCTGGCTTGGAGAGTCTATACCTCTGTGAGGAGTGGTAAGAAGTGGGGATATGGTGGAAGAGCTCAGCATCCCCGGGGAAGGGGGAGGAGCCTGGCTATTCACAGCAGCACGTTTCCAGAGAACAAAGCCAAAATGGGCTGCCTTCAGGGTTCTCACAAACAGTCGTCCCAACAAGCAATGTAACTTAAGAGCGCAGCAGAGGCAGGATGAATCCCAGTAACAGACTCATCTCTGCCATACCCAGCCCTGCCTCTTCCCTGCTCTGTGACCCAAGGTCACGGGCATCTGTAGCCTCCACCATGTAGTTGGTGTTGGTCTCATCAAAGGAGCCTTGCTAGAGGCTTTGATACCAAGTGGGATCCTCTTCATCATTGTCTCAGGAGTTAGAGGACTATAATGGTTAGTCTGTTTCCCAGCACCCTGATTGTAGGCACCTTTAGCTTCATAGCCATCTTGATAGCCCTATTTTTTTTTTTTCCTGAGACAGGGTCTCATGTGTCCCAGACTGACTTCAAATTATTATGTAGTGGAGGACGACCTTGAACTTCTGATCCTCAGGCCTCCACATTCCGTATACGTGCACTATCACACAGGGTTTATGCAGGACTGGAGATAAAGCCTTAGGGCCTTGTGCAAGCTAAACAAGCGTTCTACCGGCTGAACAGTATCCCCAGCCCATGATTTCTTTTTTAATTGGCACATAACTGTACATATCCTCGGGGTATACATGATGTTAGAGACATGAATATACACACCGCAATGATCAAATCAGAATAGTTAGCATATCCGCTGTTCAAGCGCCTACCGAGTCTTGGTGCCGATAACATTTTAAATCCCCTCTTGCCGGTTTATTTTTTAATACAGTACTGTTAGCCATAGCCACCTGCCACACAACAGAGCACCTGTGTGCCTTGCACCAGCCTTTGGCACCACCCTTTGCCCTTCGCTTCAATGCGTGTGCAGCTTTGTTCAGTTGCACAAGTGAGTGAGAGCGCGTGCTACGGTTTGTCCCTAACACAGCGGTGCTGCTGTTCCTTGGGGGATGGGAAGATGATGCTAGGCGCTTCCTGGATCGCAGTCCCTGCGAACATGGCAGACATCCTCACTGCAAACTCAAGGAACTTGCTTCCAGGCCCAGGCCTACCCTCAGCTCCCTAAGGTAGCCAGCGTCTCCCTGGAATCTAGTCTTGCCTCAGTGCGGCGGAGGGGCCATCGTCTTGAGATCAGCCAGTGCTCATTCCATGTCAAGCTCTGTGCTGAGAGGTTGAGGTCAAAGCCAGGGTCGCGGGGGTGGCAGAGTGGCCACTTGGGAGATACACAAAGGGACAGATGACCAAGAGTCAAGGGTGGTGGCTTCGGTGGTTCCTCCTAGCCCAGACTAATGAAAACGTAAATGACCAGCACGGAAGGTTGCCTCCGCCTTTGTGGGGAAGCAAGTCCCCTCGTACTGGGAAACTAACAGCCCTGCTCTCAGACGCAGGAGCAAGGGTCAGAGAGGATGCAAAATGAGGCTTTGAAACTTCTATGCCTGGGGTCCAAAGCTTATCCCAAAGCAAGCCTCTGAGAGCCCAATCTGGTTTTGCTTGTCCTACAGATGGTCCTGAGGGATAAGATGCCAAAGCCCAGGCTCCATCCTGGGCCTGCTGGCCCCAGGCATCAGAAATCCTGAATGACTGCAGAAACTGTTGCCTGGCTCAGGAGGAAATATCTCTAAAGAGCACCTCAGCAGGGGCCTAGGAAGGTGGACCACCCACTGCAGAGGAAGTAAGAAGAGACAAGGGAGATAAGGTAAGGTAAGGTGAACATTTTTGTTTTGAAGGAACTTTCTTACAAAGCTGAGGTGGGTGGGGGTGGAAGAGATTTCACTTCAATAGGGAGCCACGGAAGGTCTTAAGCTGAGGAACAACTTCAACGGCCTCTGCTTCCTCCTGCCTCTTCTCTTATTTCTACCACCTGACAAAAAGACCAGGGCAGGGGCCATCAATCTCCTTCTGTCTAGAATTCAGGGTAAGGGGGATACTGGTGTGGGGGGGAGTAGGGGTGCCCTGTGCTAAGAACAACAACCCTCAGAGCTGACACTTGCCCCTTGGAGACAATGGGCCATTCACTGTGTGACCTTGGGCATGTAGGTTAGAATCTCTGAGCCACTGTGGCCAAACACAGCTCTTTCTGCCCGCCAGAAATGCAGACCACACAGAGTCAGGCGGAAAAAGCAGAAGCAAGGTAATAATAAGCCCAGTGGGGTAGGCGATGCTGAAGGCCTGGGGAATTGGATGACTGGAAGAACATGTGAACAAGATCACTTCCTGTTAAGTCCCAAACCTGGGCCAAAGCGCCAGGGGAGGTGGAGTGAGAGCATCCATTTTTCATACTCTGGGCTAGAATGTGAGAAACGGGTCACAGGGGTGATGCGGAGCACAGAACGGATGAAACATTGATAAAGAATCAGGTTAATATTTCAGGAGGGGCTGGGCTACAGGTGTGCGGAGAGATGTGCTCCAGATACGGTGGCTCTGGAAAGAAGCGACTGCACGTGTGTCTTAAAGGGAAGCTGCCAGAGATTTAAGAGGTCCGTGTGACCGGTGTGCTATGTGACTAGGATTCTTGGTGCTACGTGCCTGGGCTCATCATTAATTCACCTGCTCCCTGATGTTAGGCTACAACTAGCCCCTGGCTTGGCTCAGTCACACATGGCTCTGATCAGGGGGATGCTACAAGACCAGCACATGGCGAGACTAGAGGGATTCTCACAGTGTTCAGCTTAGCCGGTGAAGCTGGCCTTCCCCACACTCAGAGGACCTGAGTTCAATTCCCAGCACCCACATAGTGGCTCACAACCATCCATAACTCCAGTTCCCAAGGATCAGATGCCCTCTTCTGACTTCAGCGGGCACCAAGCATACACACTGATGCACAGACATATATGCAGGCAAAACAATAATACACATAAAACAATCAAAAAACAAAGGACCACTAAGATAAAAAATGCACAAACAAAACAATATAAGGCAAAACATATACAAAAATACCATTTTGAGTTCATCTGTGTTGATCATCTAATGCTGGGCATGGAGCCTGCCCTTAAGAATTTAACTCTAATTTTAAAATAAAGCTTTTATGCCAGGTAGTAGTGGCTCATGCCCTTAATCCCAGCACTCGGGGAGGCAGAGACAAAGGACTTCTGTGACCAACCTGGTCTACAAAGTGAGTTCCAGGATAGAGTCCAAAGCTACAGAGAACCCTGTCTTGAAAAAAAAAAAAAGCAAAAAAAAAAAATAAAGCTTTTGCCTTGAAAAAGCTAAGCCCAAAAGCAAGTATGGCACCCTGGACCCAAGTACCCATGCCATGCTATCTTTAGTTTAGAGAGGGTGTGAGACCCTTCTGTCCTACAGCCTCATATAGCCAACCTCACTCATAACACAATCCCTACCTGCCTATCCTCTACAGCCAGCTACTTTCTGAGCAACCCTGCATGACAGACACCCTTGTACTGGCTGAATAGACCCCAGACCTCTGTCTGGTCCAGTCAGCATGCAAAATGCTTCTCCAGCTTCCTCCGCAGTATAGACTTTTGCTCCTCTGACCTCCACAGAGAAGAGCAAGGCCAGGTCACCTGCTCACAGGTGGGGTGATGGGATTGAACTCAGCCTGTAGTGGGGCTGGGTTTGGGGATGCTCCCTGCCTGTGGGTTGGCCCTGTTGGGGTCCTGCCTGGTCCCCCAGAAGATGACCTTGCTGATCTGGTTTGACCCTGTTCCACTCTTCTCCTGAGCCCTGGGGGTCCTGTTAAGGGAGCTACTGGGGAGCTGGCCCCAGCTCTTCGTACATTAGGAGTAACACAATGTGCTCAGAGCTGTAGAACATTATTGTGTGTGCATTATTGATAGAGATCGTATCCTGCCAGCAATGAATTATTGACAGGTTGGTGAGGGGCTGCAGAGCAGCTGGGGACTGGGGGTGGGGTGGGGTAGCAGAGCCTTGTAACTTTGTGGGAAGGTGTGTGGTTTAGCCAGGAGGTTCAAGGGCTGGAGGAGGGTAAACATGAGTGTTTCTCTTGGCCTCTTGCCCCTCCTCCATCTTTCCTTGCCCAGTCTTTTCTCCCCACCGACTCATCTCCAGGCCCAGCCTCATTCCTTTCTCTGTTCCACATTCATGGACATAGAAGATAGTCTCTGAGGACTACTTCTGTGGACCATAGAGATCTAACTGAGGCTTGGGGCAACTCCAAGTGTCCAGATACCCAGAGACTGGGGTCCTGTTTCTTAGGCTAGGAGAAAGCTAGAAGATAACACTGAGAAGCCTTGTTTAGGTAGGTTGTTGAGACATCTGTCAGTCAGTCAGTGGAGGTGACCAGCATCCCTGTTATCATAGACATGGCTGTTACCCACCAGTCACTTTTCCTTTTCCTTTCCTGGTTAGTTTTTGTTGTTGTTGTTGTTGTTACTTGGTTTTTATCTTTTTGAGACAGGATCTCATGTAGCACAGGCTACCCCAAACTCCTGTTATAGCTTAGGATGACCTTGAACTCCTTCCTCCACTTCTCAGGTGCCAAGATGGCGATGTTCACTGCCATACCTAGCCTCACTGGTCACTTAATAAGTGCCAAGAGTTTAGGCATTTTCACACAGTTCTTCCAGCAAGACCGGAGGAGACCCATTATTCTCAGAGGCACCCATGGGTCAGGTTCATGCATCCAGTTATAGCAGAGCCAGAATCAGAGTGTCAGGCCCCAGCTGTGTGTGTGCATGTGCACGCACACACGTGTGTGTTCAGACAGGGTCTCATGTTGCCCAGCTGGCCTCAGGCTCTTTGTAGCCAAGGATGACCTTGAATGTCTGCTCCTCCTGCCACCTGAGTGCCTGCTGTTACTCCATGGTAGAACCCAGGAAGGGATGCATTCTGTACTGTAGAGACTGCACACACTCTGTCTGTAGTCCCTGCCTGTGCTCTTGACCATCACGCTGGCTGTGTGAGTAGTTTTCCCCCAGTGGGGAGATTAGGAGCAGGTTTTATTTGCTTTTCTTTTTCTTCTTTTTTTTTTGTGCTTATCTCTATTTTCCAAATTTTCTACAATGAATATGCATTGCTTTTTGTAATCAGAAAAAACACACATAGCAAATTATATTTTTAATAGCATCTCTTCTCCTCCAGGGTCCCTGGATGCCTCTAACCTCTCCCGACACTCCCCATCCTTTGGCAGCCCAGCTCGGTCCCCAGAAGAAGGGGGAGGGGTGTGTCCTCCCTGCAGTGTAGAGAATGTCGCCTTGGTGCTACCTTCTCCCTTCACCTGGTCCAAGCCAGAGTTGTGACCAAGGCAGCTTCCTCCTGTCTCTGCTAGGCCTGGCTGTTTCTCCTTTGTCTCCTCAGGGATTGGGCATCCTACCTTACCTCTATCTGCACACAGCAGCTGGGCCGGCGGCTGGGCCAGGGCCAGGCTAGCTCCGTGGAAGGGACTCTTTTTTGTACACTGGTTCCAGCACCCAGGACCTCAGTTTCCTGCTGCCAGGTTGCCCAGGGCTCAGCAGCATTCCCTGACAGGGCTGCTCTAAGCTCATCCACAAGGCTCAGGAAGGAAATTGCCCAGTGCTGCATCCTCCTGGCTCTCCTGAACATAGTGGGGCAAGAGGGAGCCAGCACCATGGTAGGAGCCACACTGAGGGAGGCTGCGTGCTGCATGCTCTCAGTAGTGAGCAGAGGACACCTTGCCCTCCATACTCACAGCCATGTGCCTGGGCTGTGTCATAAGGCTGATGTCAAAGATACCATGTGTTTCCAAGGGATGGCATTTCCAGTCTCACAAAGGCCTAGGTAGGCTTCAAGTACTGTCTAAATTCCCCACGAATGCACACACACACACACACACACACACACACACTACATTCAGAGGACCTGCTAACCAAATTACATACGGTACATCCCTTCTACAGAATACCACTGCTACTCCTCCCCCTCTTCCCTCTTCCCCGTCCTCTCCCTTCTCTCCCCTCTGTCTTCCCTCTTTCCCTTTTTCCCCTCCTCCTGTGTTCTTCCTTCTCCCCTCTTATCCTTCTTCCTCCTCCTCTTTAGGAGATAAGAGTCTTGATATGTTGTCCAGTCTGGTCTCAAACTGCTGGATCAAGGGAGACTTTTACTTCAGACTCACAAATGGCCAGGGTGACAGACAGGTCCGGCTTTCCACGGCATTTCACACAGGTGTTGCCACACAGTAGAATGCTGGAGAGCACTGCACAGTGACCAGAAATGACACTGTTGTCACGGTATTGGGTGGACCCATCACGACGCACACGGCCATTTTTGTTTTAAAATAGACATTCTAGTCATGTTGGTATCAATCCACCTGTCTGTGTGATCTTAGGGACTTTTGAGAAATGTCCCCAAAAATGGCCAGGGAAGTGAGTTAGCAGCAACAGCTAGCAAAGGGCAGACCAGGGACAAATAAATACACCTTGGTTGGTTTGTATAAGGGCTTTTCTGCCCATAATTAAGAAAAACATAAAACAGACTGAACATGGAGAGTCACTGGAGAATCTAGCAGCTTCTGTCCATCAGAGGCAGAGCAAGGCTGTGGCTGGGTGTCATTTGCAGTCGGTCCTGTCCAGCAGTGTCCTGCTCTAAGCAGTGTTGTTGTGACCGGTGGCAAGCCTGGTCTCAGCCCTTGGTGGGAGCATCTCTGGGGTGGCCTCCCTCTCAGGATCCTCTAGCTGTATTTCTACACTGTCCTGGGAGGATGTGTCTCACGCATGCTCTCCGTGGACTTGTCTCTGGTACAAGGTGTCTGTTCCCCACCTCAGTGTGGCTGTATATGCATTTCTGAGAGTATGGGAGAGGGAGGACACACGGACAGTCCTGGGAAGAGGTGGGCCTGTCCCACTTGAAAATGCACAAGCAACTTTACTGCTTTTGCAGTACCAGGGTGAGTTCAAGGAACCACTGGCTGGCGGCAGCCACAGGGGGTCCAGGGAGAAGGAGTGTTTTCTAAAATCTGGCTTGGCTTTGCGGAGCTCTGACCTTTCCTTGATTATCTTCTTCTCCTCATGTCAGGTTTGCCTTGTATGTGTTTTCATCCCATGCACATATATGGTCATACTTGAGACAGAACCATGAATGTTCTGCTTCATATTGTCCACGATTCACTTTATCACCCGTCTCCTGCTCACCTGATTAAAGGTCTACACCTCTAATAAAATAAAAATAAACAGCAAGCTGATTGTTTTTCCCATTCTTCAGAGGGTTTGTCACTTGCTGGAACTATTTCTTCATCCTAAGGCATCTGTGAAGGCCACTGGAAAGAAAGAGGGCATGTGACTAGCACTGTGTTTACCCCTTGACAGTGCTGAAACTCTGCAACGCTGGCCTTCATTGCCTCCTTAGAATAAGCACTAGCCACTAAGTGGCTCAGGTGGATGTGACCCTAGGGTGTCTTCAGGATTCCGAGGGCATAAAGGATCCTGTTTGTCTGTTCTCCAACAGGAGATTAGACATATATTATTTATTCAAGATGCCCAGAGTCCAGGATTGCAGCATGAGGACTGGAGCTCTGTTTTTCAGGTTCTGCTGTCCCTCTTCCCTTGGATGTCAACAGGCCTCACAGCCAGGGAATTTCTCAATGTAACCAGGCATGAAGAGCGAGCCTTATTCCCCTTTCTGTTTCACCTAGAATCTGTGCAGGCCCTGGGCAGGGGTCACCCTGCCGGCCTGCCTCCCCGCTCCCTGCCACCCTGGTAGCCTTCCTGTTGCTGGGTGCTGGAGGAGGCCCCCAGGAGAGCATGAAGCTGAATGGTTCCTCAGATGTGACACACATCCCACCTGTCAGATGATGCTGCAAAAGGGAGGCGCAGCCCAGTGAAAAGAAATCCCAGTTCAAACTAGAAATGTCTGCCACAGCTGCGGGGTCTGCCCCAAATAGCCCACAACTGCCCTGGGAAAGGAGGCTGGATTGAGACTTTATCAGGCCAAGGGAGGAACCTGATTGGCTGGCCTGGCCTGTTACATCCTCTCTCTTCCTGGATTCTCTGTGTGCTTCTCATGGGGTGGGTTCTACCACAACTTTTGAAGTTACCTTTGAGCTGATCCTTGCCAAAAGAGAAAACCTGGGGACAAAGTTCTACATGGGTCCCCTTATCCCACACCCAGTGTCCATCAGACCTCAATAAGTTCTATGGTGCCATCCCACCAAGAGGGGCAAAGCTAGACTGGGTGATGTCACAGGCCAGCACAGTCAAACATCCTACTTCCTGTGCCCCTCTCCCTCCTATGTTCAGTGGTATTGTTACTTTGGTCTGTTGTTAGTTCCCTACCTGGGAAGAGTAGGCATTTGTTCATATCACCCCAAATTAGTGCCACATAATAGCCAGCGTGCCTGTATAAGTGACACATTAAAAAAGTCTTTGGTTGTGTGTTCTGCTCATCATGAACTCCCGGACAGGAAAAGAGTTCAAGAGCCATCCTGTCCTTTGTTTTACAGTTGGGGAAACTGAGACCCAGAAGGAAGCAGCAGCTGCAGCATCCTGATAGCAACCTAGCAGCCTACCTCCACTGAGACCCTAGTTGCTGTTCATATTGGCCTTGATGGAGTTCTTGACAAGCAGCGCCAAGCTTCCCTCCTCTGGAGGGACCAGCGCTTGGGAGGACCTGGCAGAAGACAGGATGACACAGAGCCCAGACACAGCAGGAGCTCGGTGGACAATACCACCATGACTGCCAGGGGTGACCTGCCTAAGTCACACTAGCAGCCAGTCCTCCCTGGACCCTACCCTGTCTCCTGTGGTCAAGCATCAGCCGTTTCCAAAACAGTGCTGGAAGAGGAGGAAATGAACGGGATGTTACACAGTCACAGGCAGGCATGGGAGGAG
Organism: Microtus pennsylvanicus; assembly: GCF_037038515.1. NCBI lineage: Eukaryota > Metazoa > Chordata > Mammalia > Rodentia > Cricetidae > Microtus > Microtus pennsylvanicus. The sequence goes on from NC_134585.1 coordinate 23,018,206, forward strand.
GTGCTGTCTTCACAGCTGAACCACTGGTTCCGCATGCTTTCCCCACAGTGGCTCTCTAGGAGACACAGTGACTGTTCCACAGGAAAAGACCAGTCCAGCCCCAGGACTCCATCATCACCAAGAAGAGGACTTGTTGGTGCTGCCAGAACACAGTGTCTGATGACAAGAAAAGGCTGCAGGACAGAGGACAGAGGCCCAAAGTGTGGCCAGTAGACAGTGTGACTCAAGGCAAGTAAGCTTTGGGTTTCAGATATACCTGACGTACACGACCCAGAGGAACCTTCTGGCTGGTAGCAGGTCATCCAACCTTCAGGAGCCTTGGTATCTGTTTAAGTGGACCTTGGACTTGTAGCATCCTCCTGGTAAATATGGAGCCAGGTCCACCAGGCCAGCTCCCTGGGAGGATACGGGGATGAGTGCTTCCCTGTGGGTACAGATGCCCCTGTAGGAGAGGCACAGGTGATTGCCCAGAGAATGAGAGTAGGGCAGGATTGGAAGACAGGGCCAGAGAGGAAGAGTGGAATCTTTGAAGGAGTCTAGGGTAACCCAAGAAGGGGCACTCAGATAAGGAGGCTCAGAGAAGGCAGCAGGGTACTTGTGTGTGGCAGCGTATCAGGGCCAACATGAATAACTTCCAGAATCGGCGACATGGCGCAGCAGCTAAAGACACTTGCTGTCAAGTCTGATGACCTGCGTTCCATCCCTGAGACATTATATGAGAGACACGGTATGAGCGAACTGACGCTTAGCAGTCGTCCTCTGGTCCCTACACATGCACAGTGGCACAAGTGACCACATGCATTCCCGCAATCAATGTCATATCTATAAAAATAAATCCATTGATAAAATAAAATTTAATAAAGGAAGAAGTAACATTTCCAGGGATAGGACAAATGGTTCAGTCAGTACAGTGCAGCTTTCCATGCAAGCATGGAGACCTAAGTTCAATCACCCGGAACTCACATAATAAAGCTGAGTTGTACACTTAGAAGCCTACCAGTGGCTGATGAGGACCCAGGCCGGCCCTAACAAGGCACCCATACTCAGTAGCTTAAACAGCCACAGTTTGGGAGGCTAGAAGTCCAAGCTTAAGGGCAGGCCGGGCTCTTGTAAGTCCCCAAACCGTGCTGGCCTCTTTCCCAGCCTTTTCTAGTAGCCAGTGTCATTGGTGATGGCAGTTTCTTGGTCTTCACGAGGGTATCCTGACTGTCCATCTTCACGCACGTGACTTCACAGTGCCTTTCTCTATACACAGCTATGTCCAAATCTGCCCTATGTGGAGGGACACAGTCACGTCGGATCAGAGCCATTCTATGATTTCATCCAGATGCGAATGAATTTGTACAGACTTGTCTCCAGATAAGGTAACAGTCCAAGGTACGGGGGCGGGGGTGAGGCATTCAATGTGCCTTTTAGGGAGGAGGAGCGGAGCACAGGCTTGAGAAAAATGTCAGCTGTCCACATTGTCACAGAGAAACCCTGTTTCGAAAAACCAAAAACAACAACAACAAAAAATATGCCTTTGAATGATGGCACTGATGCAGGTGGGGGAAAGCTATGGGGGAAACAAAAGCCCCTTCTAGCCCTTGTGGTACCAAGAGATGGGATCTAGGAGGCCTTCCAGGAAAGGTGAGTTCTGTATCCAAGGAATGTCATTAGGGAGGGTTCTCTCCCAGAAGGCATTCTGCTGATCACGGTGTTCACACACACGCACACGCACACACACGCACACACGCACACACACACACCCTTCCCTTTCCAACAATCGTGAGAGGCAGCACCCCATCTCTGTGTGCAGACTGAATCTGAGATAATCAAGTCTCGAGCCATGCGGCATAGCTGCCAAGCTGAGAAGCCAGGGCTGTGCCTGCAGAGGTATCATCACCCCAGCTACTCAGGAGGCTAAGGCAGGAGGATCCTAAACTCAGGGTCAACCTGAGATGCATAATGAGATAAAAGCTAGTCTTGGAAATTTGGTGAGACCATGTCTTAAAATGAAATATAACCCAGGTCTGCATTAGAGGCACAAAACTCTAATCCCAGCATTTGACAAGCAGAGGCAGGCGGATCTCGTTTGAGGCCAGCCTGGTCTACAGAGCCAGTTCCAGGACAGCCAGAACTGTTACACAGAGAAACCCTGTCTTGAAAAAAAAAACAAAAAAATAAATAAATAAAATATTTTTAAAAAGAACTGGAGATGATAGCCCAGTAGTAGAGCCCCTTCCTAGAATCCACCAGTAAGGGGCTGGGGACGTGGCTCAGTGGCAGAGTGCTTGTCTAGCAATTTTGAGACTCTGGGTTCAGTTCCCAGTGCTTAAAAACAATTTTTTTTAATTAAAATTAGGAAGGCAGAAGAGTCCGAGTGAGGAGCCTGGCTCTACCACCTCTGCATTTGCTGCTAAGCTGCACAGCTTTTGAGAAAGACAGCAGCAGCATGCTGGGCCTTTCCTGAGCACTGAGCTCAAGGTCCTGCCAGAAGGAAAACAGGGTAAATGTGTTCTCACTGACACCCGTTGCTGGTTCAAAAGTGAAGGAAAGAAAAAAGAAAAGGGAAATCCTCAGCAAACAAGGACTGGGCATGCGGGGACCCTGAATGAGACAAAGGACGCTTCAGACACCTCTGTTTAACAGACTGAGTGGAGGCTGACCTGCAGGACAGGAGCACCTGAGGGTGTCCACTCTTGGCGCTTATTTATTTCTATTCACTTAATTCTTTAACTGTTCAATTAATTGATTGATTGATTGATTAGTGTGTATGGGAAAGGGTGCACACACGCCACAGTACACATCCAGAGGTCAGAGAACAACCTTTGGGAGTCAATTCTCTCCTTCCACCATGCGGGTTCCAGGGCTCGAACACAGGACCTCAGACTTGGCAGTGAGCACCTTTACCCGCCCAATCCTCTCAGCAGCCCCGTGCTCAGCTGATTCAATACAACATCTTTCAGCTTCCATCCAGGCCCTTCAGGCAAGTAAAAGACCGGAAAGGCAACAAAACTGACAAGAAGTAAATAAAGCTCTCTCTACTAAAAAAACAACACACTGATCTACATAAAAAAGAAATCTGATGAGTCTACAGAAAAGCTAGAGGAATTAATAAGTTTCACCGTGTAGCAGAAGAGATCAATGCTAAGAAGTCAATTGTGTTTCTACACCCTGACAATGAACAGCTGAACATTTAAAAAATTAAGTAGCAGGTGCTACATAAGTAGCATTGAACTATGAGCCCCTTAGAGAGAAATCTGGCGAAGGAGGTGACATTTCTGAACACACCGTAGCTACCATTGCTGATACAAATTAAACACCTAATATCGTTAAGATATCGGCTCTCAAACTTGGTGTGGAGATAGAAGGCAATCATGATCCCAGCAGGCTTCTTAGCTGATATCCACGGGCTGTCCTGAGATTTACATGGAAATAGCATAGGGTTTGGAGCAGACAAAACCCCTTCACCAGAGAAGAACGAAGGTGGAGGGCAAATGCCGCCCGATTGCAAGATGTGTTAGGAAGGCAACACAAACAAAATAGAGGAGACTGGTACAAAGACAGACAGGGAAGAGGTCAGAGGTCAGCCCACACATGGGCGCAAACAAACTTTTAACCTGGAGTATAAAATGGTCTTTTCCACAAATTGTGCCAGGATGATTGGATATTCCAAAAAAAAAAAAGGAGGAAAAGGAAGAAGATGCTGAGGAAGAGAGAGAGAGAAAGAAGAGGAGAGAGATGCCAGGAAGAAGGAGGGCACCAAGAGGTGGTGGCGCACGCCTTAAATCCCAGCACTCAGGAGGCAGAGGCAGGAGAAGCTCTGTGAGTTCGAGGCCAGCCTAATCTACGGAGCGAGTTCCAGGACAGCCAGGGCTGTTACACAGAGAAAACTTGTCTCAAAAAATAAAAAAAGAAGAAGGTGGGGCAAAGAGATCAATAACTTGGAACCTTATGTAATGTTCAAAAGAGTAACTTGGAAGTTGGAGAGATGGCTCAGAGGTTAAGAATATCTGCTACTCTTCCAGAAGACCAAGATTCAATTCCCATCACCCACATGGCTCACAATTGTCTGTAACTCCAGTTCTAGGGGAACCTGACACCCTCTTCTGGTCTCCTCAGGCACCAGGCACATACATGATGCACATATATACATGCAGGCAAAGCACTAATACACATAAAAACTTAAAACAAGCCAGGTGGTAGTGGCACACTCCTTTAATCCCAGCACTTGGGAGGCAGAGGCAGGCAGATGTCTGTGAGTTCAAGGCCAGCCTGGTCTATATCGGGGTCACACAGAGAAACCTTGTCTCAAAAAAAAATTAAAAATAATAGCTAAGAATGAATCACTGACCCAAATGTTAAACCCACAACTGTACATTTTCTAGAAGAAAACGCATCTTTGTGGAATTTTATTTTCCTAGTATAAAGCTGTTGTATCACAAAGTACTGAGGTCTGGCTAGATTATAAATAATAGAAGTACGTATCTTATTGTTCTGGAGGCTGGGGAGTTCAAGGTCTCATGCAATGTCTGGGCAGGGCTTGCTTCATAGCTGACATTTTTTTGTACCAACCTCCTCTGGTAGAAACAATAACATTGCCCTTACTTGGTAGGAGAGAGAGAGAGAGAGAGAGAGAGAGAGAGAGAGAGAGAGAGAGAGAGATGACGGCCATCTCAGGGTAATTCTCAGGAGGGCAGAGCCCTGGTGACCTTGTCACAAGGCCTGTTAACCTTCTAATCACCTTCAGGGCCTTCTAATGCCATCACCTCGGAGATGAGACTTCAGTATATGAACATCAGAGGCATGCAAACATAATGAATACCTCCCACCTGGATCTAGAGCATGTGGAAGCCGTCCGTTCTTGGCGCTTCTGTACTATTGTACTAGTGGTTTTAGACTATGCAATAAGGCAAGAAAAATAAATGCCCTGCCAGACTATCAGAGAGAAACGGAAAGATGCTTTATTTAATTCAAAGGCAATCAATGGTATGTATCTGGCATAAACAGCAGTGAAGTCCTGAGTGAATGTGTGCTGTTGACGTAGACCCCAGACCCTCAACCCCACAGGAATGACAAAGCCTTTCCCAGATGAGGCCTGGGGGGGGGGGGTGGGGACAGCAAAGCCTTCTGGTCCAAGTGCAAATGGTAACAGTGTATGCAAAAAATATCCACCATAGCTTTCTACCTCCAGATGTTAACTGCATCAGGAGGCTCCTACCGAGACTGGTGGAACCTATCTCCTTGTTTATCTGCAACAATCCTGCCTCCTCATTCAGTTGTATGCAGTAACTTCCCCTCCCCATCCATCTGTGTATAATATACTCAGAGCTTCTGAGGTGCTGAGGCTCCTCCATCAGAGGGCGCAGTCTGCCAGATCCCAGCTTTTGGATGCTTCTCTGTGTTTGTCTTCTCTCCGGTCCCTGGGTGCCTTGCTCAGGTCAGTCCTTGGAGCTGAGCTGGATATGGCTGTGGTTGTCTGAAATTCAAAGCTCTTGAGAACAAAGTGACCAGCACTAGTTAGCTGCCACTGTCAGCTGAAGGGTATACAAGATTAATAGGTAAAATTAATTGTATTCCACACACAATTAGGACATGAGATTTAAAATACTTTAGTAGCGAAAACATTAAAAATACATTAATAAGTGTAATAAAAAAATCTTTGCCCTAAGTGATAAAGCAACCCTGAGAAATATTAAGAAAATGGAGAAAGATACTGTTTGTGTTTGGGAGACTGGATGTTAATATGTAATGTTAATAAATTGATGTCTACAGTCAATGCTAGCCTGTTGGAGCCCCCACGTTCTTTTGTTAATAATAATATTAATATTAATGTTTCTGGGCTCCGAGGAACAGCTGGCATCCCATTTTTTTCCTGCAACCTCAGCTCCCTGTGTGATTGTGTGAAATAGCATTTGGGGGTGCCAATTGAAGTCGTTCACTAAAACTCTCAATAGACCCTCTGAAGGTGCAAGAGGTACACCAAGAAGAGAAACAGGTCCGAGGAGCCCAGTCTCTTCGAGCAAAGTTCCCGTTTGGGAAAGAGACAAAGGTCCTCTGATGTTGGCCGGGGATTAAGCAGAGACTTGATGCTGGCCAGAGACTTGGAGGTTAGCTATGGGGGTAGCAAGCAGCCAGAACCCCAGTACCTCAGGATGTAACCCATTTGTAAAAGCCTGGTGCCTTTCAGTGCACTGTGTCTAAGGATTCATCAAGACATAACTCAGGTACAGGCCCTGCAGCAGCTCAGAGCTCTCCTGGCTCTGGGGCTGTGTGCATCTCCCAGAGCAGACCTTTTACATCACAGCTATGCTGGCAGATGCTGTCTTCCCTCCTGGGGGCTGGTTTGTCCCAGTCCCTCTGTCTGCCTCGCTGGACCCAACCTGGAATGAGGCCAAATCTCAGAGTTCCTCACTGAGAGACAGACCCTCCCTTCCTCTGGTCATGGGATCGCTGACTTGACAGTGAATGAGAGTCTTGAGACCAGCCCCATGACCCTACAGGGCAGAAAGGCAGATGACATCTCCAAGTCTTCTGGGGGCCTCCACATGTGATTTTAGATGTTCCGTGTTAATAAATGATATAGCCTGATGGTCACGGGAAAGGACCTTTAGGGACACAAACTGCATCATGAATTCTGTTTCGCTGAGATGTGGGTTAAAAGAGCACATGTGAGCTGGTAAGATGGCTCAGCCAGTAAAAATGATGGCTGTGCAAGTCAGGTGACCTGAATTTCCTACTCGGAATGCACATAAAATGTGGACAGAGAGAACCCACTCTCAAAGTTGCCCTCTTTCCTCCACCTGCGTCATGGCAATAATGAGTATAATCTTGGCATGTAAAATGCATACGTATTGTGATTGAATGTCTTAGGGAAGTCACATTTTTCTTCATGACTAGAGACATGTTAGGACATAAGAGTTGCATGTTTGAGGGCTGGAAAGATGGCTTGGCAGTCAGAGACACTTGCTGCCAAGCTTGAAGCATGGTGTCCATCCCTGGGACCCACAGGGTGGACGGGGAATCCCCTAGCTCCTGCCAATTGCCCTCTGACCTACAGACATAGACTGTAACACAGGTGCCTGAGTGGGGAGACACACAGTAAATAGACTAATTAGTATTTTGTATTCATGAGTCATTCCCATTTTGTTACATGATAGCAAAGCTTCGGACACTGTTGCTTCTTTGACACATTGTGGAAATTCCTTATATAGTTTGCCTTGTGTATAAATATCATAGCAATTGCCTTGCCTTTTTAGCATCTGAAAAAATAATTAAGTTGGGGGATTATCATCTTGTCATTGGCCATGTGATTTATATACTTGGCAATGATTTTGACGTTTTATAGACAAGTGCACATTCCGTTCGCATTAAGATTTATTTTCACTGTAAAAACTTCACAAGCTCACTCCAAGACAGATAGAAATTCAGAATGCTGAAATAATATTGAGAGCTGCAAACAGGGCAAGAGACCTGAAGATGCACTCTAAACCTCTGTCGAGCCAACAAGATGGCGCTTGTCACCAAACCCGAAGACCTGAATTTGATCCCCCGGGGCCTACAAGGTAGAAGAAGAGAACCGACTCCCACAAGCTGTCCTCTGCCTTCCACATGTACGTCATAGCACATGTACCTCCGCACTAAACAAACAGACAAAGAAATAAATCTAACTAAAAATTATAGTCTACCATAACACATTAGGTGTGGTATTAGGGTGGGGTTAGGCACCATCCTTGGGAGTCCAGAATAGAGCACAGCTCACTGGTTCTGACCAAAACATCCACAGAAACTCACTAGAGAGGGAAAACCTTTCTTTTCCAAAAGACGGTGCTGGAGCCCCTGGTTAATCATGAGGGGAAAAGGCCGCTGTACCAACTGGTTTTGTGTCAACGTGATGGGAGCTAGAGTCATCAGAGAAGACGGAGCCTCAGCTGAGGAAATGCCTCCATGAGATCTAGCTGTAAGGCATTTTCTTGATTAACGATCAATGAGGGAGGGCTCAGTCCATTGCGGGGGGGAGGGGGTGCCATTCTGAGCCTTTGGTCCTGGGTTCTATAAGAATGCAGGTTGAGCAAGTCTTGAGGAACAAGCCAGTAGGCAGCTCCCGTCCTTGACCTCTGCATCAGCTTTTACCACCAGCTTCCTGCCCTGTTTGAGTTCCTATCCTGACTTCCTCCAATGAAAGACTATGATCTGGAAGTGTAAGTGAAGTAAACCCTTTCCTCTCCAACTTGCTTTTTCGTCATAACGTTTTGTTGCAGCAATAGAAACCCTAACCAGTTCCACCTTTCCCTGTCCATGAAGGACAGTTAGGACTGTATCACAGTCCAGGGTGGAAGAGATTCTGTCGCAAATGAGCAAAACCAAGGGACATTTAAATATTCAGAAGCAGATGCATCGTGTACATCACTTGCAGTGAGAAGAGATCCCTGACAATAGAGGAGAGAGCTTCATTAGGGTTAGAATTCAAAAAGGAGAGCTTTCACTGTGTCTCCCCTTCTCTCTCGCTAGCATAATTTATCTCCTCTAAAATGTACTTAAAGTCACTAAACTGTTTACCTATCATAGTGAGGCTTTTCAATGTATGCTTTAGCAAAGTGAGAAGGCAAATGGTCTCGGTTGCCAGCAGCACATCCCAAGGGACCATTCCTGAGGGAGGACCTTCTTCCTCCTGCCCTTCCAGAAAGTGCGTGTGAACCAGTTCGGATTGGTTCCCACTGGAGGACGTGTCTGGGCATTTGTCCTGAAAATGACAGTCCGTTATCTTCAGTGCTGGCTCAGTCTTCAAGAGAGCCCGACAGCAGTACTAAAAACGCAGGACCGCAAGAAACATGACAGAGACGGTTGTCTGTCTTCCAAATTCCTCCTGAATTGTCTCTTGCTTTTAGCTGAAGTGACAGCTATAACTTCGGTGACTGTCCTTCTGCCTCAATGCAAGCCATACAGAATCACGGTTCTCCAAGAAAGCTATGCCTTATAAAGAAGCTGATTTAAATATGAACCTCATGGAGTGGGTTATTTATGTTGTCTTGCCCTCTCTGAGAAGGAGAGTTACTGTATTTAATTTGATAAACTGTCTATTATTGCATGAACAATATTGGAGGCGTCATGCAAGCAATATTGAAGTGGACATGTTTGGCACAGCAAAAGGATGTTGTATTGCCAAGAGCTGTATTATTTTTCAAGATAAATATAGAATACGATTCTAAATGTTTATATTAAATAAGGTATCTCAATGTTCACCTGAATGCATTGAAACTGGAATGTCTCAACAGTCAACTATGAGAAAGCAGAAAAAAGACTGCCCCAGGATGGTAATACGTGTTCTCTCCTTTTGTCTGACCTCTGCATACAGAATTCCCATTCATGACTTAGGAGAAGCTGGTGGAATGGGCTGGTCATGAGAACACAGTCTGACCCTAGAGGAGACCTCAGATAAGTCCTTTTCCTTTGGGAATTTTATTTTCCTTTATTTAAAAAAATTATTTTTATTATTATGTGTATGTGCCTGCATACTTGTATGTGCTCCACATGGATGCAATGTCCACAGTGGCCAGAAGAGGGCGTCTGGTCACCTGAAAGTGGAATACAAGCAGTACTGAGCTGCCAAACGTGGCTTTGGGGAACTGAAAGTGGGTCCTCACAGTAAGTGCTCTTAACCATGAGCATAAGAATTTTTCTCTTCTGCTAGATATAGTGGTGCATGTCTTTAACTCCAGTTCTCGGGAGGCAGAGGCACGTGGACCTCTGAGTTAAAGGCCAGGCTGGTTTATAGAGTGAGTTCTAGGAACTAGAGGGCTACACAGAGAAACCCTGTCTCAAAAAAATTCTCTCTCTCTCTCTCTCTCTCTCTCTCTCTCTCTCTCTCTCTCTCTCTCTCTCGTGTTTGTGTGTGTGTAGAGTTAGAGGAAAACCTCACTCCCCACCTTGTTTGAGGCAGGGTCTCAAGCTGTCTACTATTACGTACACACACAACGAACTAGCTGGCCCTTGATCGTTCATGAATCCTGTTTCTGCCTCCATCTTGCCACAGGAGTGCAGAGATTACAGATGTAGACTTCCACATCTGGCCGCACCCCTGTTCTGGGGATAAACATTCAGGTTCTCATGCTCTTGTCTCAAACACTTTACCCACTGGGCCGTCTTCCAGCTCCTTGGTTTCCATTTTAATATGCTCACAGCTAACGTCTCCCTCTGAGAACAACCTAGATGGCCAGTAGGAAAGCTTGGCCTAAAACAAAAGAACCTGGGATTTTCTGCCGTCCGTCAGATTGTGTCAGGGATCAAGGAGTCCTGAGCACCTTGTTTGTTGGCTTCATAGGCTCTGGAACCAGCTACTCGGCTTTGAGCCTGGTTCTGTCCCTAGCTAAGTGGGGTCGTCCCAGCTAAGTGGGGTCATCCAAGTCTCAGCTCTTCTGTTTTCAAAGTGAGAATGACCATGACTCCCTCCTCTAGGTTATCACAGCTAATCCATGTGGTGTTCCTGGCTGTGGGGGCTGAAACTATCAATGCATGTGTCAGCCAATGTCCTTATTTTTAAAATAATGACCACGTCTGAGCACACCAGTCGGTGCTATGCCCACAGTCGTGTGCTGGGGAGTCCACAGAGACTTTGAGCTCACAGCGTTCAAACTCCAGTTCACTGCTTCTCCCTAGCCCACACCCCCCAAAGCTGTGGCACTAAGTCCAGAGACCTCTGCTTCCCTCAGTACACTCCCTGAAGCCTTGGGACAGATCCTCTTGTTCTAGAAACCCTCAATGGACACCTCCTCACCATCCACCCCTCCTCAGACCCCTGTAACACACAACCCCAAGATGCTCCTGGCACACACCCATGAGGCCTTCTGCGTCAGTCACAACTGTGACTCCTGCTATCTCCATAGTCAGATCTCAGCTCTAGCTCACAGGGCTAATCCTAGGTGGGACTGCCCCTTCCGGTGTCTGGTCATTCAGCTTCCTGACCTGTCTCACCTCTCACTTCCCTGCCTCAGGGCCTTTGTCCCTGCGACTGAACACCTGCAATCTCTCCTTATCCCTTTTCCATGCTTATGGCTCCATTTTGTTTTACCCCTTGGGGGACCTGCCAGCACCCCAGCTTTAGGACAATGAACCTGCCCAGGCCATGTCAAGGCATGTTTGCCCATGACCAGTGGCCACTATACAAGCTGATGTGCTGTGTGTGGATCAGATAAATCAGAACCCCCTGTGGGAGATGATTGTGAAGGCCAAGATGGGCAAACCCCATGTGGGAGACATCTTCCAAAATACCCAACCATCCTCAGCTGTCAGGGTCATCGGACTAAGGGTGAGGTGCTGAGAAACTGCCACAGCCAATAGGGCGCTAAGGCATCACAATGGAATGGGTCCCGGAATGGAATCCCAACCCAGAATGAGGGGTATAAGGCCCAAGTCAAGATAACTCGCGTTAACTCCAGTTCATCCTAGTGACTTGAGACTAATGATGTCAGACATGATGAAGGGAACGGCCTAAGGGATGTGGGGAAACATTCTGCATTGTACTTTAAAATTTTCTGCAAATCAAACCTTCACTAAAATATAATTTACTTTCGTAAATTGGCAGGAAAAGAATTGTGAGGCCCAGCGTGGTGGCACTTGCCTGTAACCCTAGCGATTAGCCGGTAATGGCAGGAGGATCAGGAGTTCACAGCCAGCTTGGGCTACCAGAGGCCCAGTCTCAAAACAAAAGAAAATTAGAGACAGCTCAGTGGCTAAGGGCAACTTTTGGGTGTCAGTTTTCTCTTCCCACCCTGTGAGATCCTGGGAGTGAACTCAGGTTATCGGGTATGGCTGCAAGTGACTTTACCCAAAGAACCATTTCCCCAGCCGTGTGTATGTGTGTTGCTTGGTATATGTGTTTCTGTGTGTGCACAGGTGTGTGCATGCATGTGGAAGCCAGAGGTCAACATTGTCGTCCTTAATCACCCCCCACCTTACGTTTTGAGAGAGGGACTCTCCCTGAACCCGGAGATGACCTGTTATGCACACTGTCTGGACAGTGAGTTCCAGGGACATGCTCCCCCAATGCCCTCCTTCTCAGCACAGGGAATACTGCACTCACTGAGCCCTGCTTTTTACTGGGTGTTCTGGATCTGAACTCGGGCCTTCCTGGTTTTGCATCAGTCCCTTTACTGGCATGGTCATCTCTCTGTCCCTCTCCTCTCATTTTTTTTTTTTAAGACAGGGTTTCTCTGTGTAGCCTTGGGCTGTCCTGGAACTTGCTCTGTAAACCAGGCTGCCCTTGAAATTAGAGATCTGCAGGCCTTTACCTCCCGGGTGCTGGGATTAAAAAGGTATGCCGCCACCACGGGGCCACATTTCAGTTTTTTAAAAGGGGAGATCCGGCTGGAGATCTACTGTCCCCGGGGTGGGACTCTCCCTTGTCCTGCTACCTGGGTCTCATTGCCTTCACTTGTGAGTAGGGCCCCAACAGCACCTATCATGTATGTGGTTAGCATGTGAAGAAGTTAGGCCAGTCTCAGCATTGGCTATGCTGATACCATTACACATTGAAAGACTTCTATCACAGATGTCTCCCTTCTGCAGCTGACAAATGTCTTAGAGGTCCTTCTGCCCCGGACTAATCAGGAGCGGGCTGTGTGAACTTAACTCTCAAATCTTCCCAATAGAGAACCCACATACCGATCCTTCTGAGAGCCTACCTCCGACTCCCTCAGTGAACAGAAATCTCTCCTGGGAGGGTCCCAGAAGGATGGACTAGGGGACGGTTCCACAGTTCTCTGCCTCGCTTCCTGAGCCTGCAGCGGCGCTGAGGATGAGGCTGCAGTGCGCCGCCTGGTGGCACCTGCGAGCATAGCCAGGGCTAGAGACGCCATGCACAAGCTGCCAGCCGCTCTTGCAGAGAGCCCCAAAGGCTGCTTTCAAATCATAATTGTTATGAAATAGGTAGCTGTTATTCAGCTAGATTAGAGGATGTATGCATATTCCTTTTAGTCCTGAGAAGTGGTGATTATTTCTCTTTTACAACGGAAGGCACTGATGCCCAGAGAGGGCAACTAAGTGGCCCGTGAGATCTCCCAGCAGGTAAGAAGAACAGCGGGGGGTCTGGGGCTACATCCATCAGCTTGGCTCCACCTTCCAGTCCTGCATGCTATCCTGTTTGGAAGATTTGAGAGTGGTCCCGGAAGCATCTGCAGCCTTCATTAAGGGTCAACACTGGCTCAGGCTTTTAAAGCAGTTGCACCCCTACAAAGGCTGCCCTGCCTCCAGCCTCAGACCCTGGGCCCCTTGCCTCCAGACATGGAGGTGGAGCCTTGGGGTTCCTTCTCATAGGTATTGTAGGCATTGGATCAATAACCTCTCTTCTGTCTTGCCGCCTCACAATGCATCCTACTGTGTGCAGGAAGCATCATTGATGGTGTCGGGATAAATAAAAACAGAGGCTGCTAGGCGGTGCTGGTGCAGTCTTTAATCCCAGCGCTCGGGAGGGAGCAGAGATGGATCTCTGTGATTTCAAGGCCAGCCTGGTCTACAGAGCGAGTTCCAGGAGGAGCTCTAAAGCTACACAGAGAAACGCTGTCTTGAACATCTCACCCCAAAAAGAGGCCAACTTTGACAATTCAGCGCCCTCGTTTTGGCTCAACTAGAAGCACCCCCCCCCTGACTGAGTGTCATGGCACAGGGTTTGGGGACACATCTGGAAAGGTCTGTACACCTACTCCACTGTGTTACCTTGCACATGGGAGGGAAGTGGCCATTCCCTGATGAGGGCCAAAGATGAGGTTGCCTGGGCTAGACTGGAGTGTCAGGGAGCAGGGTCCCCTAGCTGTAGGTGACTGGGAAAGGCATCTTCCTGAGATTTAACACAGGAAGGGGCCCAGAGGAGTTATGGGAGACCCTGAAAGGACTGACCCTGAATCCAGAGAGACAGACCTCTGTGAGAAGATGTTAAGATTGGAGAAATCGGATGATGAGGGAAGATGGATGGCAGCCGTCACAGATGGTTGTGAGCCACCATGTGGATGCTGGGAATTAAACTCAGGACCTCTGGAAGAACAGTCAGTGCTCTTAACCTCTGAGCCACCTCTCCAGCCCCTATAAATCTAATTTTTATCTAGTTTCAATTATTTTATAGATCCCCCCCTCTCTCTCGGACAAGTGAATAAAAGCTGTGATTGACCGTGCACGTGCAGAACCCCAAGGAAGCTCCATGGCCTCAGAATGGTCATTCTAGGTACAGAGATGTTCACTGAGATGGAAGAGCATGGAATGGAACCAACCTGGCAATGGTTAGTGTGGCTGCCCCTACCTGTGTGATGCTTTCATTTGTGAGTTAATTACAATAAAGTGATTCTGCTTTTTTAAAGCGGAGAGAGATTCCAGACTGAAGGGTGGAACGGGGCTGGGTAGAAGGGAGGAAAAATGCTTCTTATCCCCTCTCTGCCCAGCACAAAGTCTCTCATTCCCCACGGAGGGAGAATGACCTGCAGCTTCTATTGAGTTCTCAGGCCTAGGGCCTTGTGCCTGTGTCTAGGGTCTGGGCATGAGATGTGCGTCTTGGTACCCATGCACCCACGGTGTTTCCTGGCGGTCTTTAAATATCCAAAATATCTGTTTGTCTTTCCAGTCAGATGTCTATGTGTGTGCTTGGAGGTGTGTTTGGGGTTTTTAGCCCTGTGGGTTTTGTCCGTGGGTGTTTTTCTAGGTGGATGTTTATTTGCACACAGGGTGTTTCAGGAAGAAGCCTCTTGCACCTGTGTGTCCCTGTTGTATATTTACTTGTATACTCCTTTGCAGGTATGTGTAACTGTCCAGGGGTGTGTAGGGCTATGCGTTTGCGGTCTGGAATGGGTGGAGATGGCTGGGTGTGATCAGCCACTACCCTTGCTCATGCTGTTCCAGGCCAGGCTAAAAATAACCCATTTACCTTTGCCCGCAGAAACCAAAGTCCTGCCTCGGGAGTTCACTCCACCCGTATCCACCCTCCTGGCCAGCCATGATGCAGGGTGTTGCTTCCATCCACTGCTGCTTCCCTCCACTGCCTCCTTGGATCTCCAGTCTTCAGTATGTGGAGCTGGGAGAGAGGGGGTGTCCGGAAGTCCTGCTTTCATTGCCCGCCCCTCCCTCAGGGAACATGGCACAGCTAGGATGGGTCTTTTTGCTTCTCTGCCCTACCCTCATACTACTAACCTTGTAGTCAGCAACTCTGCCTCCCCAACCCCTTCTTCTCCGATCTAGGAACAACTTGGGAATACATGGCTCTTTTGACATCCTTACCACTACCACCCCACACACCTCTCTCCCTCTCACCAACTTCAGAGCCTGCCTAGGCTGCCCTCTTCATGAAGAAGCACGCTGCCTCCATATCTGAGGACTGTTCCAGACCTGCAAAGAGGAACAGCTGATCTGGGTTAAGGGGTAGCAGGGAGACCCTTGGTATCTGGCCTAGAAACTCACAGGCATCCTCCTGTTTCTGCCTCCTGAATGCTGGGATTAAAGGCATACACCATCATGTTCAGCTATGGGGCTTTTCCAGCCCCATCTCCCTTATCCCCTTCATTCCCTCACTCAGAGCTGGCTGTGTCATCCTGGACAAATGGCCATGCCTCTCGGTGTCTCAGTCTCTACTCTATAAAGCGAGTGTCTATGGTACTTTCTCCAGAGAGTTGAGGAATTAGCTGAAACGATGCCCATTCATGGAGGGCTTCACTGAAGGGATGTTCATGTCAGCTGGTGCACAGACATCCTCCAACCTCATCTGGCCACAGAGGCTTGTGGGCCCCCCCTTTGGGTGATCAGGACTTCCCACAAGAATCTTGGGAACAGGGACCACCGTTTATACCACTACTTTCCTTCCTTCGTTTCCTCCATTCTGCTCCTTGCTCCGTCATGAGACTGTTAACATCACTATTCCCCATTTCACAGATGACAGTGATGGAAAGAGCTCAGCAGCTTCTTCAAGGTCACACTCATAAGGAGCAGAACCAAGTTTGCACTGAGCCAAAGGCAGCAGCAGGCCCCTCCCGACACACTTGGCTGGTTCACCACATCCTCAGAAGAGCCATCCTTCCGGATCCCGTGTAAAGAGTCCTGTCCTAGGTCGTGCAGAGAAGTAGAACCAATCATGATCCTAACTCAGGCCCAAATACCCCCAACTGCAACTCCTCACCTACACCCCCAGCTCCACCAGGATTTGGGTGTTTTGAGGTTTTTCTTAAAACTCCCGTACCTCCTTTGAGATGGAATCAAAAGCGAAAGCCGACTTATACCCGACCTAAGAAAGGCACGAAAGTTTATTTTCTTTATTTTCGGCAAGAAGATTCGGTGAACTCCGCTTCTCAGCGGACTGATTTTTCGGTGCTCTAGAGACTACGTTCTTCGAGGGTCCCCTCTGATAGGCCCCAACTCGGCCGCGCCTGCACAGCAGTGGAGTACCCCCTCGCAGGGCCCTGTGGCCCCGCCCCCGTCCTCCATGCCCCGCCCCATAGCGCGTGAGGCCCCGCCCCGGCCCGCTGACTCTAGGGCGAGCGCGCCGCGGCGCTGGGCATTGTGGCCGGCGGCGGGGAGGGCGAGGAGCCGCTGGGAGCGGCTGGGCGCGGAGAGGAGCGCGCACCCCTCTCGGCCAGACTTCGCGGCGCGGCCGCTGCGAGCGCCGCTGAGCGCACTCTGCTGGGTTCGCGCAACTTCGGAGCAGGGCGCGGAGCGCGCTCGCCGCGAGAGATCGCGGAAAGGGCGCACAAGCGCCCGGATCCCTAGCGGCGTCCGACTCCCGGAGCGCTCCGTGCAGCCGGGCGGTTTCCCGGCGCAGCGTGGCTGCCGCTGCGCCCACGGAGTGCACGGGCTGGCGCTGCCGGGCGCCTGCGAGGACGGCGAGGCGGCGGCGAAGGCGAAGGCGGCGAGGCTGGGGCCCGGGAAAGAGCCCCGAGGGAGAGGCGCCCGGGCCGGGCGACAGGAGCATGAGGGCCCGGAGCGGGACGCGGGGCGCGCTGCTGCTGGCGCTGCTGTTCTGCTGGGACCCGACACTGAGCCTAGCAGGTAGGATCAAGAGGGAGTGGGACGCAGGGATGCGGATCTGGCGAGTCCCAGCTTCTAACCGCAAGTTCGGGTGGTTCTTGGGGAGTCGCTGCGCTCCGGAGACGCGGTGGACGCACCCAAGTTAAAAAACAGCTTCGGCGCCCGGGAGAGGGGGCGACGCGTTGCCACCTGGGGTGCCACGTAAGCCCGAAACTCCCTGCTCCTGCCTCCAAGGGCTAGTTGCTTGGCCATAGAATGGGGTCTGATTCACTTCCAGGTGACCCCCGATTGCCACCGAAAAAGCTGTCGCTACCTGGGCCGAATGTTTGTTCCGTGCCGTTTGCCTGCAACTTAAGTCCGAGTCCCGGCTCCCGCGGGCTTCCATGGGCAGCACGCGCAGCATTCTGCGGGTCAGAGGGAGAGAGCAGGATACTGAGGAGCCCTGGAAGCGCTTGTTTCCCTCCACCTTTGGGCAGACGAGGCCCGAAGGCTTTAGCCTTTGAAGGGGGAGGGGCCGAGTCCTGCACACCCTGGTCTCCGGAGGAGCGGCGCGGTAGGGTTTGGAAGGGTTTCGTGGTTGGTGGATGTTTCTGAGTGAGTGTTGGCAGAGAGTGAAGGGACGTAATATCCCTTGCCGACTTTCCCCCAATTTTAAGTGGGTTATTGGCATTCTCAGGTGAGCCTCTAAACCGCACCTGGACGCAGCAAGATGCCCTAATAGGGTTTGGTGGATTCCTAAGTTTATAAAGTCCCCTAATCCTCCTCTCCCGCCGCGAACGTGGTAGTGTCTTGCTGCCTCTGCTGGGCGTTGCAAAGTGGGCTGCGTCTTCCTTGGAAGGAAAAGTACACACTCGCTCTAGCTTCTCCGGTACCCAAGCAGGTGAACTGCCAGCAGGATGCCTTGACTCCCGAGGTTGGGTGGGAGGGAATGGGAGGGGGGCTTCCTGTACAAAGGCCTCCCCTAAGCAAAGGCTTAGAATGGGCCAAGAAAACTAGCACTTTCGGCTTTCCCCATCCCACCTTCCTCAACGATGCTGACTTCTGCCCTCTCCACACTCCCCACCTCTCTTAAAGCGCTAAAGGTCCCTCCCCTGGAATTAATGGTTCCCATGGCTAGAGCTTGCTTTTAAGCACCCCCCCCCCCACACACACAGTTTTTATTTTTCCCCAAGCCTTGTGCTGTAAAGTTACAACACTCAATCATTTGATCCGAGTTAATTATGATTTGGGCAGACTCGGGTATTTAAAGCAGTGTTTTGAAGTTGGAAGGTAATGATGGGGAAGGGGGAGGCAAGCTAAATGACCAGCCTTGTTTTAAAGGGTGCAGTTAGATGTGGGAGGTGCTGGATTGGGTGTTAGTTTCTGTCTAAGGCTGTGTGGGGTGATTGAAGGGTGGAGTGAAGGCTTTTTGGAAATGGCACATGGGTCAGGCTACATCTTGGGAAACATATGAATATATTTATCAGCAGGGTAGTGGGTTCGGGAATAGATACCAAAGTTGCTGCGGTTGGGACTCCATCTGGAGGAAAATAGGACCGGTGAACCTGGAGTTCTCTGGGTGGGTGGGCTGGGCCAGGAATGCTGGAGATGGCCTGCTTTTTCTGCCGAACAAAGCATTCAGCCCCCATCTTACCCGGAAGAAACCCCAGGCCCAGGGCTTTGATGGATTTGGGCATGAACAGTGCCCAGTCAGAAATGGCCTCTAATACCCAGCTTTGATTTCTCGCGAGCGAGCAGAAACGGTGTTGGAATTGGGCTCATTACACAGCACGGCGGGCACCTCCTGCCCACCAGCCTGGAGCAGGGCCAGCTGCTGGGGTCCGCCTGCAGCCTTCCTTTGCCCAGAATATGCTGCTCTTAGGAACCTACCTTCTGGAACACGCCTCTTCTCACACAGCCACGGGCATGAGGCGTTTTTCTACCAGAATACTTTTTAGGTTTTTCCAGTGTCTCCCTCCTGATCCCATTTCACTGATGAGGAAAAGCAAGGCTAGAGTGTAGGCCTTCCCCACATCTTGTCTGCACTTCACACCAATTTTGGACTAGTATGCTGGGCTGCTTTATGTCAGCTAGACCGACTTCAGCTACAGCGGGTTTCTTCCACACTTCCTTCTGGCTGCAATGAGGTAGATTGATGAGGCAGGAGTGATTACAGGGACGCTCCAAAGTAGCGGGCACTTCCCTCTGCTCCGCTTGCCTCCTGAGACTATGACAGGCAACTCCTTGAGAGTGCAGAGAATTTTTGTTTTTAAGCATTAAGCTCTCGATGATAGAAGAATCAAAACCAGACCTCTAGAACCTCAGACCCTTGGGAAGATGCCAACCAGCAAGTGACTGGCTGGGAGCCGCCACTTCAAAAGCACTGGCTGGTCCTGGGAGTCTCCTTCCACCCCACCCCACCCCACCCAGCCCTTCCCAGGCCTCTGGCTGGGTTAGTTGAGAAGGAGCTCTTGATCATCTTTTAAAGGAGCAATTAAACTGGGAGTTTTCCTAGTGTCTGATCTGCTGTTGCTTGTGTGGCTTGGTGCCTTACCCTAAGCTCCCGCCACACCACAGCAAGCTCCCATCTTGCTTAAACAAATGAACAACTCAAATATCTTAATGGGCTTTCTCATTAAAAAGTGGTGGTACCACTGCAGAGGAGGAATTTCTCCTGTAATGCCTCTGCTCTGGCCCACTCCTTTCCCTACCCAATGGGGAATTCCATAGGACCTAATAGTTCCACATTTCTAACTGCTGGGGCCTCGAGAAAGGCGTTTGGAGTTGCCCACAGTCACACTGGAACTCAGTAGAATTGGAGTTTGAACTCGGAGCTCAAGGGCCTGCCTCGGCTAGTGCTTCAGGCTCCTTGATCCTTCCACCCTCACCAGCAGGCTGGACAGCTTCCCTGGGGGCTCAGGATGCTGGATGAAGCTGAGGCCCCACCTAAGTTGGATCACTTTGACAGTTGGTTTAGATTGGATTTGTAGCAGGAATGGAGAAAGAGAGTTGCTTGGGGAGCTTGAATCCTGCTTAACAGAACACAGCCTGACAAGGGTCAGGAATAAGCTCCAAGACCAGGTAGATGCTCACAAATGACACCAACCACAGGTACTGGTCTTAGCAAAATGTAGGTCATCGGCTAAGCTCCCTGGCCTACATGGTCAACGGGCAGCCTTGTAGATGGCCACATTCATTTATAGAGTTGGGGACACTTTGGGAACCTGTGTTTCTGCCATGGTTTGCTTATGGAATCCTTATGTGAAGGGTATTATGCCATTCCTGTCTGTCGGAGCTAGGATGAGGTTTGGTCTCCCAAACCCCTCCCAGAGTCACCCCGGTGTCTGTGGGATGTCCTGGACCTTGGGGGAACAAGCAGGGTGAGCTGTAGCCCTTCTATCCCAGGTGCTTGGACAGCAAGGTTGACTGAGTGAACAGTCCTCAACCCTCCCCCGGGGACTGGCCGGCCACAGTAGCATCCTGGGGAACCAGCAGGGTTTGGGGTAGAAAGGAGGCGAATTGGAGTCTGAAATCTGCAGGAAAGGCAAGGGCCTGGGTACCCGGCTGTGACTTGAGGTTGGGTGGTCATGAGCCTACCAGAGAAACTGCTGCCTAGGCAGATGGCCCCCAGGGGGAAGGGAGGGGAAAGGCTGCTGCCAGGCCTGAGCTGGCACTTCTACTGGCATCCTTCTCCAACGCCTCTCCACCAGCTTCCTAAACAGCTTCCACAAATGGAGTCATTAAAGCTGTGAAGGCAGAATGAACCCAAACAAGTGCAGGCTGTGCTTTTCCCCTCTCTTTTAAAGGGAATTTAAAAATGCCATAATGAGAACCATTCAGGGAGAAGCATGTGTCCGAAGGCTCGGGGAACCCTGCTCCGCTCCCGATTGGCTGGGTCCCGAAGTCTGGGCTGGAGCGCCACCTCCTGCCCTTTTGGAGCCTGTAATGGCACGGCGCCTGGGGGATTTTCCCCCTCGACCTGGGCGATTTTGGTGAGCTAGGGCAACAAGTGAGCCGTCCCCCACACCCCCGCCCAAGCCTTTTGAGAGAAGACTGGCACTCCGAAGCCGGCTGCCGGCTGTTCTCAGGGAGTTAGTTGACAGGCCAAATCTGGATCGTAGGATATGGAGGCTGAGGATCGGAACTCCGCTGCAGCCCGGCGGGCAAACAAGCCCGGGCTGAGCTCCTTAAGCCACAGGTCCCCACCCCCCACGCGCCCTTCCTCTGGCTCCTGATCTTCCCGAGGCTAATGGCAGGGAAAACATTTGCTGAAGTGCAGGCATAAATCAGCTGCCTTCCCCCTCCCTCCTTTTGTTTCCTTTTCCCTCCCAAAGCTCCGGGCTGCTGGGAGAGCTCCTATTTGTCCCCCTTTCTACAAAGCCTTCTGATTAGCGGCTCCGAAGATTGGGGGGTTGGATTCTGTACAGTCCGTCACCTGGTGTTGCTAAGTACCAACCACAGTGCACCAAAACCCTCCTGTTCTGTGTCCACCTCTCACCATTCTCCCCAGTCAATATAATTGGTCCGAGTCTGCCCAGTCCTGGGAACTCAAAGTGCCACTTAACCATTGAGCACTGTGTCCCCCCTCCTCCCCGACGCCCCTCTTTCTCAGCTCCTCCAAGCTGCCCCTAGCGCATCGCAACTTCCCCGGCTCCAGCAAGGCGGGCCTGTGGGTGTGAGATTGTGCTGCACTGAGGAGTGTTTGTGAGAATGTGCAGTGGGAAGGTGGCAGGTGGAACTGTGTTTGGGGGAGGGGGAGGGGAAGGTGAGTGTTATGTCGGTCTTAGGTGTGGAGTGTGTGTGTGTAGGAGGAGGAGGAGGAGCAGAGTGTGCTATGGTTTCCACCTTTTGTATAGGAGGGTGTGGCGTGTGTGCATCAGTGTGTGGATGTTTGAGCATGGGGGGAGCGGTGCAATGTCATACGGGCATGGTTTCGTTTTGTTTGGGTATAAACAGGTATGTGTGATGTAGGGACCATGAGTCATGAAAGGTCTGGGAAGCTCCATCCATTATGTCTCGCTGGGGATTCCTCTTCAGGACTGGACCTGCCATTTGCCCTGCAGCACGGGAAGACCTGGTGCCATCTTGCATCCTGCTGTGTGAAGGGTCTGGCCTGGGTGCTCGAATCTGCTGTTGGGACCCCTCCACCTCCTCCTCCAGCCCTAGTTCACCCAGAGCATTTTTGTGGGAGTGGATAGCCCTATGATGCCGTCTGCCCTCCCACCTGGCTGTGGCTCCTGCAAGCCCGTTTCTCTCAGGAGGGTCTCTGAAGTTTTCCCACGGAAGGAGCTTGCAGAGCTTCCTTGAGGGACACTGCATCTTGGACTGGGCTTGGGCATAGTCACAAACACAGGTGCTCTTCCCCATTGCTTGTGGCAGGCTGGTGATTGGCTCCTTGTTTTTCCTGTTTGTGCCCATGCTGAGAACTGCCACCATTCTAACTCTCGGATGCGGATGCCATACTTGGTGACAGGAGCCTCACACCCCAACCCCCTGTGCCTGGTACTTTATAATTTACAAAACCCTTTTCTGGGTATGCCTGCGAGAACCCCATTTGGGAGGTGGATGCTCTCTTGGGAAGCTGAAGAGGCAGGACTGGGTCCAGATCACTCACTCACAGAGGCCTGAAACCCTGGCTCCCAAAGAAATCACTGTCTAAAGGGGGACCCTGATGTCCATTCCAGAGATCCTAAATGGCTCTTAAGAGTCTTGGATGCTGCAGAAAGACAGCAGAGGAGGGCACAGCAGAAAGCTTCTCAAAGCCTGCGGACTTCCTAGAGGTGGTGATGAGCCAGGGTCCCAGCCAACACCATCCAGGTTTCCCTGGGACCCTTGAGGATGCCCTCGATGCCTCTGACTCATGGTATAACCTGGGGCAGGGGGTTGAGATGGAAAGAATTCTTACATCGCTGCTCTCCGCGACTCTTGGAATTGGATAGAGCCTAGCAAGTAGGGATGGGATCCCATTGGGGCATTAGGGGAGAATTCCCTGCTTGCTGCCCTCACCCCCAAGTCCATGTCTTCACATACCTCCTCCACAGAGGCCAGTTCCTAGGGCCCTATCTGCCAAGTAGGGGGCCTGGTGTGGCCAGTTAGGATTCTGAGGAGGCTAACATAGCACCCACCCGACCCCAGGCTGCCATCTACTGGCTGACTGAACTGTGCTGTGCCTCGGGTCCCTCATCTGTGAGATAGGGGTGTTTTGCAAATTGTGTGAGCATGTACCCCAAAGAAAGACTGTTGTGAGGTGCCTAGCGTGTGGTGACTATTCATACTGTCGTCCTGCTCAGAAAGAGAAGGGAGGTCTGGAGAAGGCAGGGAGCCGCCGAACTCTGTGTCCCAGTACCTCCTGGCCTTGAACTTACTAAGACTCGGCCTTACTCTTCCTCTGTTCTATTACCCCGGACCACCTCTTTCCCCCTCTGGGTCAGGATTGGTTGATCTCCCTTCCTACCTGTGTGTGGAGTTTGGAAGAGGTAGATGGTAGATCTTTAGGGGCTATGGGGTTTTCTAGCGAGCAGTTAGCAGCAGACAGAGGTAGCCAAGATCCAGAGCCACTTCACTTCATTTGTGTTTATAGAGGCCCATCCAGAAAGTCAATTTATTGACTGGAAAGCCCATGTGTACATTATGCAGCCCTGAGTCTCGGTTGATCTGTCTCTGTTTCTTTTTCTCTCTCTGTCTGCCTGCCTATAAATTACCTTCTAGGACTTAAGTTCACCCTCCCCCGCTCTGTAGGCATCTCTTCTGGCCTCCAAGACAGAGAGCCCCGGATACTAGGGGCTCAGGAGACTGAAAGAGGCAAGGGACCCTACCAAACTTAACGGGGCTGGGGGGTTCTAATGGGACAGCCAGCAGCCTGACTCTGGCCCCGGTCCGTTCACTTTCAGGAGTAAGGGAAGCTGATTGGTGGGGTAGACGTGAGGATTCTGGGCACACACTGGACATAGGAACCCCAGCTCAGCCCTGCACTTGATACATATACCTGTTCCTAAGTCACCACTGTCATCGTTACTATGGGAATTAGAAACAACAGGAAATGCATGTTGGGCCTGCAGTCAGACTTCCTGAAGAAGGGAAAAGTGGCCCTGAAGGTCCAGCAGTTTGGGCTGTGGAGAGGAGGGGAGGCCTGGAGGGATTGTTTGTGTAGGGAGTGGAGGGAAGAATACCTCTACAGTCCCACAAGAAAGGCTCTGGTTTTACCTAGATCCAGATCTGTCCCAGAAGACTTCTGGGGCCTGGGGTCTTTGCTCAGCACTGAGAAAAGCGCCCAGGGCGGCCGAGCTAAAAGGATGTGATGGTGTCTGTTTCTGGGCCTGGTAGCTCAGCCTCTGGGTGCTCTGGGTTCTGTGAGACTAACCTGAGAGTACGGCCTTCCCTGGAGAGCCATGTGACATAATCTGACACCAACTGGGGTCCTCTGGAGTCCTTTGCCTTTTCTCCTCTTCTCTCCTTGTCCCACTCTTTGGAAGTGGGGGATGGGCCTTGCTCTCCTGTGTGACTGTGGGAGAACAGGGGACATAGCCCCTGGCGGCCGCATTCCCCCTTGGTGGGAGAGCTGGGGGTGGGTGGTAGGGAAAAGGATGTCTTTTCTGCTTTTGGTGGCCACTCTGCTGCCTGGTAGCTCTGAGGCTTCCTCAGTTCTGCTCACCCACTAGTCAGCAATCCCCAGAGGCCTAGGGTGGCGCCCGGAGGGGAGGCATTACTGGCGTCAAGAGATGGAATGAAGCGAAGTGGCTGGTAATACTATCAGCGGCGCCTGGCTGCCCAGCCTGGGGCTCCAGCACCTAGCGGGAGATGCAGAGGGCTATGCTGAGCTCGTGAGAAGTTGAGTCAGAAATGCCAGGAAAGTTGCTCCAAGCACCTTCAAGTCGTTTTGTGACGGGCAGAGGCAGAGCCAGCAGTGGTCTGGAGTGGGGCCTGTCCCAGGGAATAGCAGCCTCTCACCCGTGTGGCTTCCCTTTCCTTGTTGCAGGGACTGGGAGGGTGATGAGTTAAAGTGACCAGGAGATGTGACTGGGCTGTCAGCCATGATTACTAAGCGGCTGGGGGGCCTGGGTCTGGTTTTACTTCCTGGTATATCTTAGGACCAGCACAATGTCAGGTGCTCAGTAGCGGCAAAGTGAGACAGGGAAGAAGCTATGAACAGATGCCACTGGCCAGGAGGGAGCTCTGACTGCTGCCCGGCTGCCTGGATGAGTAACTGGAGATTGGGAGATTCCCGGTCCTCTGCTCACCGCCTCCCCTCTGCCTTGCCTGAGTACTTCCTCTACTCTTTCTGTCTTTACTAAGTGCTTACCAACATCAGGCGCAGCAAGTGCTGTGTACTCAGAGGCCAGGGCCCTTGGGTAAGAAAGAATTTGTTCAATAAATCTAACGAAGCCAATAAGGAATTAACCAAGTTTTGCAGCTTGGTGTCCTGGTCCCCGCTGTGTGGGGAGAGAGCAGACTAGACACATGCTGGGCTGTAAATGTTTGCATTTGATCAGGCATGGTGACACATACCTGTAACCCCAGTGCTCAGTAGGCAGAGGCTGGTATATCATAAGTTCGAGACCAATTCGGCCTACATAGCCAGTTCCAGGGCTCTACCTCTAAATAAAACAAACTTGTATCCCATTTGTACGCCCAAGCCCATTGATCACTGCTTGTAGCTGTGCAGAGTGCCCCTTGCATGGACATTGGCTCTGCTGCCTGCAGCAGGTGCAGACTAAGCAGCATGTGGGGAGGCTCAGGGCCAGGGGCTGAGTCCAGGCCCAGCCCTCCGCAGCAATTGCCCCTAGCTTCTTGGCATGAGTGAGACCTAGTGAGGGTAGCAGATTTGGCTGCAGGGTCAGGCTGCCCAAGGCTGTCCGTGGCACATCCCAGCAGTACGATTCAAGAGCATTCCTAGGAGATAAATATCCCCAGGCCCTTGGCTGAGGCAAGCAAGATGCCTGGCTCAGCTACCACCCTCACAGCTGGTACCCACCGGCCCTTGCCAGGAGTCACAGGCTGGTCTGAACTCCTGTCTGGCAGCTTAGCAGCCAGGGCTGCTGTGCACGGTGACCCCTGCTGCAAATTTCATCTGGCCTCACATTTCCTTGCTTGCCAGCTGTACTTAGTTTGTCTCCTCTCACCCCTCCTCTTCTCCCTCACTCCCTCTTCTCTCTCTCTCTCTCTCTCTCTCTCTCTCTCTCTCTCTCTCTCTCTCTCTCTCTCTCTCACACACACACACACACACACACACACACGAATAGCTGGGTAGTATTAAACAGTTTCTTGGCCTCTCTGTGCTTCCTCTAGTCAAATAAGCAGGGTTCATCCTGGAATCAGAAAACACAGGTTCAAGTCCTGGCTGCATATCTAAGTACAGTTCTCTGAGCTCTGGGGCTCTCCTATCTGAAAGTGGCGGACCTGGTGGTTATTGGGAAGATTGCATATGATAGACAGAACCATTGAAAGGAGGGAGCCTACCCATAACTCCCTGTTCACCTTTCTTCTTCCTAGGAAGTGTGGCTTTAGCTGGAGAGATGGCTCAGAGGTTGGGAGCATTGCCTGCTCTTCCAAGGGTCCTGAGTTCGATTCCCAGCAACCTCATGGTGGCTCACAACCATCTGTAACCCCTCTCTGGCCTGCAGGCATGCACACAGACAGAATATTGTATACATAATAAATAAATATTAAAAAAAAAGAAAGTGTGGCTTGACAGGCTGTATTGGACTGAAGGTGGAAGGGATCAGCCTAGGGAGTTCTGAGATTCTTTGCAGCCTTCTTGGATAAGGCTCAAATTGGTCCGTGAAGTGACTTGTAGATCCCAGGGGTTATCTGTGATAGAGCCTGTATTATCTGAAGAATTTCCAGGAGCGTGGGAGCTTTGGCCCAAAGGCCAAGTCTCAGGGTGACTCACAGATAACACAGACCCTCCAGCCGCCTTAGTTCACAAATCCTGGAAGAGAAACAAGGGAACTGAGTTGGCCAAAGCCAAGCAAGCAACCAGCTCTGCATCTCCCAGAGGCCCATGCTAAGGAAACTGTTGTCTGAACCCCAGAAGCCTTGACTCAGGGAAGGTACTGTCCCAAAACCGGGACAGCAAGGAGGGCACCATGTTCCCTTCCTACATGGCTGGAACCTGCCTGCTAGCGAATGGGCCTTGGCTTCTTGCTAGGCCTGACTGGGCCATGACTACTGATCTGAATGACGAACGTTTGGGCCACTTTCCACACCTCTCCATGCCCCGATTCCCTGGCATGGGCCCTGTGCTCATAGCAGAGGAGACCGGGTGCCATGTCAGGCCAGGTTAGTGTCAGCTCCAGCTTGGATGGCACGTGAGCTAGGGCACCATCTGCCGTGCCCGGTAGAAGTTACGTAAGCCTCTGCTGGCCACCCGTCTGTAGAAAACGGTCAGGCAGACCTATGTGTTTTGTTTCCTTCTGGTCTGCCATGGACCGGCCAGGCTGTCGAGAGCCTGAGACAGAGAGGTCAAGGCAGAGGATGCTGAGATTGGAAGGGTGCATGACGAGGGTCCTGCCATGTGGACTCCAGGAGGTTCACAAAGTGCCTACTGACTGCACACCTGGCCACTGGGCACCACCTTACCACCCCAGTGCTGAAGTCTGTGGGGATGACACAGTCCCCTTCCCCTTTAGTTCCTGGGGTCACCCTGCTTCCTATCTTGGGTCAGATGCAAAACATTTGTAAATTACTCTCTCAGACAAAGAATGCATTTTGAGGGGGGCTGGGTTCTGGAATCCCCAGGATCCTTCAGTTGCCAGTGGTCTGCCATTGGCCAAATGGATTTACCGTTTGCCCAGTTTCCCTATCTGAGATGCAGGACTAACATAGCCCTTTCAGACAGACCACCAAGGGCTGGATTCGATCAGGCATGTGGAGGTCAGAGAACCCATCCCATAGTTGTGCTTATGATTGCTGTCTAGTTCCACTCTCTTTTATTTTTCTGTGTGTATGGTGTATGTGTGTGTGATACATGCACACATGTGTACAGTTGTAATTGTTGCAAACATCCGCATGCATGTGCAGGTGGAGGCCAGAGGGAGATGTCGGATGCTTACTGGTAGAGTCATGGATGCTGAGTGATGGGAAGGAACTGGAACTGTCCTGAAGTGCAGACTTTCCAGTCTGCGTCACCATGTAATGGGGTCTAGGGTAAAGTGCTTCAGACAGGTGGAATGATGGGGCTTTTCCAAAGCCGGCCCCAGCCTCAGGCAGCCCTTGGCCATTTAAGTACAGCCAGGGAACACATGTTTACTAGGGTGTAGGTAGGGGTGCCATGTCAGGAGTATGCCAGTGGCATCCAGGAGAGATGGGGCTGAATACCCTTAGTGTGCCCGTGGTGTGGGCAAGGCAGGGGCACTAAAGCCAATGACTGGAAGACCATGCTCCAGCCTGAGAATCCTGCTTGGTAGTTAGTCAGTGAACCCTTGTAACAACTTGATGATGCTGTCCATACTGCCCAGGATCCTGTGACCTTATTGAGGAGGGGGCGTGGCTGAGAGTCTGCCTCTTCTGAAAGGACCACTGGCAGCCTCCCCGCTCGCTTCCCACCCTGACCACTATACCAGAGTTTTTGCCCACTGCCAGGATGCCCTGGTGTCTGCTGCAGAAAGAAACCAAACCAAATCACCGTGTGCTCGGAGTCTCTCACGGTCACTTCCCCGACTTCCTTTCCAAGGCTCCTTCTAGGGAATTCTCACGTTTATGGTCCTAATAGAGCACATGGGAATGTCCCCTGGACTTGAGCAGGAACCAGAGTGAGAATCGTGCTGTCCAAGTATGTCCTGAGGCAGAGGTGTGGCGGCATGGTCTGCTGCTCGCCTCCCAAGGCTTGTATTTTTGTCCTGCAGTGTTTCTCCATGTTTGGTGTAGGTATGTATTCCTGTGTGTGAAGCTGCACAGGTGTGGGGAGGTCAGAGTACAGCCTGGGGTGTCACTTTCCAGGGACCACCTACCTATCTCTTTTTGAGACAGGTCTCTCGTTGGGCTGGAATTTACTTGCGTAGCAGATTAAGTCGATTGGCTCTAGGAATCCGCCTGTCTCTGCCTCCCCAGTGCTGAGATTACAAGGGTATGGAGATCAAACTCAAGGCAAGCCTTTTTCTGATTGAGCAGGACCCCCACCCTCCAACTGTAGGCTCAGAGAGGGCATCCAGCAGAGTCAAGGCCATTGAGACTGGCTTCCAGGCCTTACCCCAAAGGTAGAATCAGAGATGACCTAACTAAGCAAGCCAGGGGCCAAACTAGAAATCGATTTCACTTGTCTGTCCACTGAGTGACCAGTGACTCAGGCTGCTTTTCCTGAGCTGGAACCTCCTGAAGATGCTCCCCTAGCTTCTTCCTGGGTACATGGGTCACCCTCGCTAACCCAATTATATTCTCTTTCTTCATGTGACTGAGGGGTGGCCAGCTGGGACTATGTTTCCAACATGAGAGACTCTGGATCCCACCAAACTTCAGACTCTGGAGCCTTCCTTATCTAGCCCCATTCTGTCTGGGCTTTGTTGGTTTTGATAGTGTGAGAGAAAAGCTCACCCCACTCTTCCCTCCCAAACTCAGGGAGCCATGGGGTGCCCTGGATGTGCCCCAGGCCTGCAGCATGGCCAGAACAGGTTGTTTACATAGAGAGCGTCTGAGTGACCAGTGACCGAGACTTGATGCAAGGGGCTGCTGTTGGTGAAGACTGAGAAGACAGCAAGCTAGGGCACAGTGGGGCCATTGTCCCCTTAACCCTTTCAAAGCAGAGATGCCACATCCAAGCTGTGCACGTCTCTTTGAGCCTCAGTTTCTCTATCTGTTAGATGGAGGGCTCGCTTAGTAGACTCAAGCCCCTTTCTTCTTGCAGTTGGACACTTTCTAGTGTCCCCATAGCCCAGTAGCCTGTAGGATTTCGTGGGTAGAGAGAACAGCTGTCATGCCCACTGGCCTCAAGTATTTCCTGCCATTTAAACATGGTGCCATTTAAACATGGCAGGGTACCACCATGGGCACCCTGTGAATGTGAGCCATGTTGATCAGAGTGTGGGTTCCATAGCTCATTTGTTTTCACATAAGGAAACCTGCCCCACTGTGAGGTGTGGGGACCCCAAGCTTGACCTGACTCCTTTTTTGTCCTGTGTGAGCTCCGATGTCCCCTCCTAGAAAGGTCCTTCTTAAACGACCCATCAGGACTTGCTACCCCCTGAGGTTATCATGGATGTATACACAGAAGTTCTCTGCTTCCTCAAATACCTACCTGGCGTCTCACTCCACAGGGGCAGGGCTGTGTCCGTCCCAGAGAGGGCCTCAGTGAGCAGTTGATTGCAAAATGAATACTGTATCGTTAGGGAGCCTCGGCCCCCCGAGTTTGCCCCAAGTTCACGCACCTGGCTTTCTCCACCGCGCTTCGCAGATCTAGGTCTGGCATAGACAACGGGACTTGGCAAGGCTCCAGGTGATTCTGGTTCTGTGATTCTCCAGCCTTGGTTGAACAGTGGGATCCTGGGGCATCCAGATCCACTCAGAGTTTCTGGCTTCAGTGACTGCAGGCTTGAACCTAGGAGCTCCTCAGTGGTTCTGTTATGCTAAGAAGGCAGAGGGCTGGGATCGTGTATGCTCTGGCCCTCATACCCCATCCAAATTTTGCCTTTCTGGGGATGTCTTATGACCTTAGGCTATTCTTTTGTTCCACATAGCCAACAGTTCCCTGGAGGGGTAACCTCCTTGCCAAACCCTCCTTGGAAACTGGTACCCTGTCTGTCCCTCCCAAATAAATGCAAACTTCTGTCCAGGGCCCTGTTGCCCCTCTCCCAGCTCCTCTCAGAAACACTGATGGCTCTGGGCCCCAGTACCCCCAGCACCTCCATTTTCTGGCAAGACAGCTGAGCTATGTTGGAACCTGTCTCTTCTCCCCTGATAGCATGCAGTTTAAATAAGATCTTCATTTACCAGAAGTTCACACCACAGCTCATGTGTTATATGAGAAGCAGCAATCTCACGTTTGCCGGGGAAATGCTGTTCAGAGATGCGATGGAGGAGGGGACGGGACGGGAGGAGACGCCATCACCCAGAGGGTATGTGAGGAAGGAAGGACTCACGGAATCCGGGCTGGCAGCCCAGCCCCGGCCCTGTCAGTGCCAGGCTCCACTTGGCTCAGTGTGGGGCTGCTGGGGGAGGTGCCATGGCTCTGCGAGCTGACCTCAGGCTGCTGGAAGGCTTGGAGCCGGATGGGCGCATGATGTCACCACCACTTCCGCCAGTTGGCACTCCCAGTCATGCGCTGGGTCATTTACATGTCTTCAGTCAGTTAGGAAGGGACTCTTGGTGAGGATTTATTGGTTGCCTCTGCCTTCTTTAGAAGCCTTTGTTAGAAACCTAATAAGGAAGGCACTTGGTGACCATGAACAGACATAAGTCTCCACCCTGAGCCTCTTCTTAGCACTTCCCAGGCCGTACAGAAATGAGTAAGCAAACCCTAGCTGCAGGGTACCTTCCAGGTTCCTGTAGTCTTCCAGCCAGGGTATAAGATGGGCAATTTATGTAGAGGAAGAAACTGAGGCACTGGGAGCTTGAGCATCTTGGAAGCATGGCTGCAGTCTCACCTCAGGATTTGGCCTAGCTCTGCCCACACCTAGCCTGGGCTGACAGGCAGGTTCCTACTATGTCTCCGAATGTGGTCTGGAACCTTTCATCTCCCAGAGCGTTAGTTTATTATAATGGCCAGTATGCTCTGTGACCTTGCGCTAGGGTGATGCCTCAGTTTCCCCCAAAGTAAACCAAGAGCTGGCTTTGGTTAACTTTCAGGAAAGTCAGACCTTCAGCCTTTCCTTGCAGGTTTTCAAGCATGCTCCACACCGAGGCGATGGGGGAAGAGGGTCCTGTGGTCACCCCATCGCAGGGTCCGTGGTACAGGCTGATGCACCTGTAATAAATATTGAGCTGACAGCTGTTAAGCCGCATCCCCAGCCTCTGAATAAATAAAAAGCTCCCTAGAATAACAGCCCGGAAAATGCTGGAGGTTCCTGCTAGCTCTCTCAATGTCCCTTCCACTGGCTAAACCTGTTTGCCTGGACTCCCACCCACTCCCATTGTCTTACCTCCCCCATGACTCCCCAGGCCTCTGTACATCACTTCAACCCCAAGGACAGCCACTGCCCTGTCCTGGTTCTGGGCTCCTTGCTCCATTTAGCATCCAGATCTGCTAATGGGGGCCAGCTCTGCAACAGACAGTGACAGGCCAGCCAGACCCTCCTGGGGCTGCGGCACAGAGGAGATGCCCTCTAGCTCAGCCACCATAGTCCCCAGCTACTGCCCCTGGCTGAGGTAACCAGGAAGTTAGAACCAAGGCCCCAGGTGGCCCCAGAATGCCCCAGAACACATGGGCACAGTCTGATGTTCTGTGAACAGTGTGTGTGTGAGTTGTTCTGTCCACAGGCATTCTTGTTACAGTGAGTTTCAGTTCTCAGGGCTCTGAGGTCCAGTACAGAGCCATGGAATGTTAACACTGGAAAGCCCATTGTATAGCTAAGGATGCTGACGCTTCCAGCGGTAGGTGCTTCAGTATGCTAGCTCCAGGTTCACAGTGGCAGATCCTGGATTTGAATGGGTACCTGGGGACTGTGCCGGTGACCCTGACACAGAGGAAAGGCACAGGACCCTCCTGGCCAGGGAATCCGTCACCCACCAGAAACCTGCCTTCCACTCTGGAACAAGCTGCAGCTGGGGTTTCACTGACCGTGTTCCAGGGACCATAGTGCACCTCCGTGGCCTTCTTAGGGCTGCTGGGTCCTGCCTTTGTGTGGTGTTTTCCTCGTGCGTGTTCTCTCTCTCTGTCTCTGTCTCTCTCTCTGTCTTGGGGGAGGGGACAAGTGTCCTAGAATGCGGAGCAAGACCTGCATGGGGTTTCTGGGGTACAGGAGTACAGCTTGCCAGAGGACCCAGTTAGTCTTGTGACACAGACAGCCCTGCCAGATAGGGACTGGTGGGTCTGGGTGTTCTTGTTGGGAACCTTGGTCTCTCTCCCATCTCAGTTGGGGGAGGTGAGAATTTAGAGAGCGCTAAGGGGAGGTTGCAGGATGTGGCATCTAGCCCTTTCCGGGTAGGCCACATTCCTGCCTGTCTGGGCCAGCAAGCCCTCCCCCCACGCCTGTCCCCTAGGACCCAGGCAGGTCCCCTCTACCCTCCCAGGCTGCCGATGCAGATGCGGCCTCCTACAGGCCTCCTGCACCACTGTGCTGCCTCTGACATTCCGCCCCAGCCGATAAGGATCCTGTCTGGCGCCTGGGTGCTTTTTTTTTCCTCCTTCTTTCCAAATCTGTCCCCTGATTATCTGCAGACAGCCCCTCTCCAGGGGGCCACTAGGGACTGTGCTGAGAGCTCAGAGCAAGTCAGAGGTGGGACCGGTTGACAAGCCCTCCCGCCCCACCCCCCACCCCCAGGCCCTCACCCATCTGTGGTTTTGTTTTTTGTTTTTTTTTTTTCTAAGCTCCACAGGAGGTTTAGCCCCAAGCCTAGGACTGGTTTCCTAAGGGTAGGACTGACCAGCTTTCATGAGAGAGAAGTGGGCACGCAGACTGGAGACTGGACCAGAACAGGCCAAGATGGAGACAGAGGGTGGGGTCACTTCTGTGGGCAAGCACTCAACAGCCTCGGGCCTGGATAGTGCCCAGAGGGGATGTGGTGGAGATTGCAGCCAGCCAGACACCCACATCCTGTGGGAGCAGCTGGCCTGGGAAGGGCTCAGGACACTTGGGAACGTGGAAAGGGAGTGCCAGAGGGCTCCCGGAGCCCAGCCAGAGACTGGGGAGTGGTCTTCCAAGATAGACTGGCTTCAGCTAGAATCTCAGCCTTAGAGCCCCTCTTCTACCCTCGGAGCTTCGGGCCTTCCAGGCAGTCCACTGGAGGATGGCCCATTCAAGGCCAGAAGGGAGCACCAAGCCCATTGGCAAACCTGCAGTCTGGTCCTCTCTCTCCTGGTACCAGCATTGCAGCTCTGCTCACTGAAAGTGAGCCCTTTGCTCTGGCTCATGTCTTGTCACTTATGCACTTTGTAATTTGAGGAGGGGGGCAAGTTCCTGGATTTCTCATGTTTCTGCTACAAACTGAGGATGTCTTGTGGTCCGGACAGGAGGGAACAGACACCACTTTCCCGAACCCTGCCAACTTCACCTTAGGCCTGGTGTAGATTTCCATAATTATGAGTCCAGCCCATGATACAGCACAGGCAGAGCCCCAGTACCGGATATATAGAGCCTATGAGGAGGCCAAGGCCATCCCACCTAGCACTCTTTGCTTGTGCAGGCTTTGTTAAAGACTCCCCACCTGCCCTGCCCCCAGTCTCCCTGCCAGCACCACTCCCCCCCCCCGCCGCCCCTAAAACACCCTCTGAGGGAGGGGAAGCTCAGCGAGATCATCTTTTATGGCTTCCTGGACTGGGAATCAGAAGGCTGAAAATCTAGCGGTATGCGCTGGGTTCCTCCTGAGCGTCACCTCCATCCCCCCCCTCCAGCCTTTCAGCTCATAAATATACAATCTAGGGCTAGGAAGAGTTGTCCTTAAGCCCTCAGCAGAGCACCCACAGAGTAAAGTACCTCGTGGAGCTTCTGGGAGCCGGGTCTCCCACCCGACCTTGATTAGCGCCCCGTCATGGCCTCTTTGCTTGTGTGTTTTGGGTTCCAGGACAGCCAGGACTACACAGAGAAACCCTGTCTCAGGGAGGGAGGGAGAGAGAGAGAGAGAGAGAGAGAGAGAGAGAGAGAGAGAGAGAGAGAGAACATCTAGATGGAGTTCACATCTTGGCAGGACAGCTCAGGAGTTGGGTTCTTTACGACCCAGATGTGAAGCCTTGTGCATATGGGTGGGGCTCCAGGACTGTAGGAGTTAGGGGGAGGTGGGAGTGGGTGTGTGCAAGCTGATAGAAGGACCTGCCCAGAGTGAAGAAAGGCCAGGAGCCTAGTGTGGGATGAACAGTGGAGGCCGAAGAGCCAGGATTGGTCTCTTTGGGTGTGAGCAGAGGCCACCTTGGGACCAAATGCTTGTTCCGCCAGGGGTCCCTCTTTTTATTGCCACTAAGATGTGTGCTTTTAGGAACAGGTGCTGACAACTGATTGGCTTTAAGTTGCTGCTCCCATCTCTTGGTCCTTAGGACAAGTTACTGAGTCTACCTGAGCGTCCACTCCACACAATAGAATCCAGAGCATTCTGCCTGATAGCAATGCCACGAAGTTCAGTCATTTGTTCAGAGAACCTTTGGCCTGGCGCTCCTACTGGAGCCTAGATCTGAAACTCGTCCTTCCCTCTAACTGGTCCTGTCGTCCAGTAGCCACAGTTCTCTAGTCTGTAAAATGGGTAGATGGCAGTGAAGTCACCGAAGGTCCTTAGCACAGAGCCTGGTGCGTTCTGAGCACCGGTCAGTGGGACAGCCACCGCCTTCACGCCCTGTGCTCAGGTGTGCAGTGAGGTTGGGCCAGAAGCTTCCTGACTCCATCCTCAGCTTAACGACCCCTGTCTGGAAGCTGGAAGTGTCTTTACTGGAGAGGAGCGGTGTGCTGGTATGCCAGTACTTATCTCGAGTCTGTTTTTTATCTGCAGTCGGCCAGAGGGTCTGGAGTGGGGGTGGGGCAGTGGGAGCAGGCTGTAACCTGAGCTGGGAGAAGTGAGGAGGGGGGGGGAGGCCCCTGTGCAGGTAACTGGGAACCTGGTCCTCCCTTCCCTATCTCCCCCCAGGTGCAGGGGAGGGGCGGCAGAGCTTCATTAACTTCCCCATAAACAGCTGCTGCCATTGATTCCCACCACCCCGCCCCCCTTCCCATCCCTGATAGGAATCTGGGGCATCTGTTCAAATAGGAGCATGGAAACAGGAAAGCCCATGGCCCCCAGTCCCTGATGGAGAACTTGCTAGCTTCCTGTTAGGGACCCCCGGCCTTTCCATGAGGTGGCGTGCCAGGCACTGGTCCTTTGTAAAACTCATGTACAGACTGCTTCAGAGAAGAGATTTGGAGAGCCAGGCAAAATCCACCAGGGCTTGCCGGGGCTCTCCCAGGGATCTCCTAAGAGCAGGGGAAAAGCTGGTCTGTGTGGATCCACGGCTAGACCTGCCATTGCTGACCTCTGTCTTCCCGCCTCACCTCCACACAGATTAGCCTGCCGTTTTAGCTTGTCACTTCCCAGAGACCTCGTGGCAGGCTCTTTGTTGTCTCTGGCTGTTCAGACCCTTCCACACCTCTTCCCAGGCTTCGGAAGGGAGTGTCTGGATCTCCTCTGGAAGGAGTTACCCGTGATGGCTAGGGACTTCCTTGCTCCTCTCTCCTCTGTGAGCTGTCCCAGGTAGAGGAAGAACAGGGTCAGGTTTGAGAAGGCCCTCTGCAAGTCACTCACCTCTCCTTCCAGGCTACCTGTAACCTAGGGAAGGCTGTCTGCTCTCTTCCTTGGAAACATGGCCAAAGTTTTTTCCCCCAGGACATTCCTGGAGACCGGCTGGTGGGTAGGAGGTAGCTCTAGGAATTGTGGCTGGGTTTCATTTCCCATATAAGAATCTGCATGAGACAATGGCTCCACCCTTAGGAGAGCCTAGTTACCCCCAGAAGAGGTTTCTCTAGACCTAAAAGCTAGCAGGGAATAAATAGGTGGACAAGGTAGGTGTGGTGCCTCAGGTCTGAGCAGTTAGGGGCTCCTCATGCTGGTCCATTAACATCATAGGCACATTTCTCCATCCCGTCTTGCTGCTCACTCAGGAGCAGCTGGGATGTTAGTGAGAGGGCCTGTGGGCTCATTCTACCAGTGCAAGAGCAGGACTCCCGCAGGACTCCCTTGTGGGTGGGTGTGGTAGTCCGTGCTGGATGGCTTTTGAGGGACTTGAAGCCCAAGTTCCCCAGATCAGCTTCCTGAATGTCTGTCCTATGGTCTCCACGTGATCAAATGTAGGTCTGGGAGCTGAAGAGTTGGCTCATTAGTTAAGGGCACTTATAGTTGTTGAAAGACCTGAGTTCGATTCCCAGCCCCCACATGGAGGCTCAGCACCTACTCAGGCACTAAGCATGTATGTGGTGCACAAATGTACATGCAGGCAAAACACACCTACAGATAAAATAATAATAATAATTGATTAGTTTATGAGCTATGCTTTATTTAAGAAAAAGTGTAGGTATCGGCTGGATGCTCATTGTGAGCTGTATGTGTGTAAGTCACTGGACCTGTCCACTAGGAACTACTGGCCACGGGAGGGCTGTCCTTGAGCTTTGGTGAAAACAGAAGCTTTAGGCAAGTGGGGGAGGGCGGTAGGTGCAGCCCCTGTTGAACCTTCCTTCCCCACCCCTGTACCGCTGTGTTCCCCTCAGCGGGAGCCCCCGAGACTGTGAGCTGTACCCACAGGCATCCGGATGTGGCCTGCCCACACAAGGCTTTGCCCTCCTGCTGGGAGGCCCAGGACAGCTTTGGGACACTTGAGACTACTGTTGGTGTCATGCTTGAATTTGCCATTTTCTGACTGCTGCCCCTTCCCACCTCGGGAACCAGCCACTTGGTAGCAAGGACATGTGGATTCCTCCCCAATGCAATCTCCCCTTTCTCTAGTGAAGGGTCTTTAAGACTCCATCAAGGAGTCAAAGGGAGGGTAGCCAGTAGCCCAGCCATGGAGGGTGGTACCATGGCCTGCCTCGGGAAGGCCCACACTGTGAATGGAGCCAAGAGGTCAGGAAGGTGCAAGTGGTAGGACCTGTTAGGTCTATCTCCTCTCATCCCTTACTTAGACTTTGGGGTTCCCTGGGCCTATGCAACAACTTCTTAAGGGTTGCACCTGTGCATAGGCAGGAGCATGATGGCCTCATATGAGCCCTCTTGTACCCACCATGACCTCACTTCTCAGCCTGATGTCTTAGAGACGGGGTGGGGGAGGTAGGGGGGTGGAGGGTATGAGGGAGTGGGGGTGGGGTGGGGGTGGGGAAGAGCAGGGCTGTGTAAGCTTGCTATTCCTAGTCCTCTCTCTGTCTTTCTGTCCTGAGCATACCTGTGGCCTAGGCAGACTCTCTTCTCTGGTACTCAGGCCCAGGGGACCAAGAAAGTGGATCCCTGCCTAGAGGGCACATTTGGATGACCCTTTCTGAAACGAGCAGCCCGAGGCTGTAAGTTCAGTGGTTTTGTTTAATTTTAGACGCGGTGTTCATCAAAAGGCTTCCGGTGTGCCAGGGCCTGCTTTGAGCACTAGGCCTGTATGGAAGGAGAAACTAGGGCTACCGATGAGGAAACAGGGGAGTGAAGCAATCAGATAGGTAGGGTCTTGCTTGCATCCTACCTTCAGGTCCAAGAAGCCTTGTGGGTCACCTAGGCTAAGGTGGTCCTGGGAGGGACTGTGAGTCCTCTCTGCAGGTCTCCTACTCAAGCCCCACCTGTCTCAGAGGCTTTGAAGGCTTCAGATACTGGGTGTTCTCACTTGCAGCTCAACCTTGGGGGTCTGAGAGCCACCAGCTTTGGCGTCATGGAACCTGGTACCATATCAGGTAGGGAGAGGGCACAGGGGCGGAGGTGTACCAGTTAGGCTTATCTTTTTTGGGTCCTGTACAGGGATGCTCTGGACTTGAACCAGCAGTGATCCCAGGTAGGGAATCAGCAGGTCTTCTTAGCCTGACCCATCTGTAGGAGGTCTCTGAATCATAGGCTGGTAGAGCTGTGGGGAACCTCCTGTGACCTGCCCAGGGGGACACCCAGAGCCACCCTGAGTTCAGTGCCACCCAGGGGCACAGGAACATAGTGATGCCTCCAGGCTACTAGGTGGGGCAAGGCCAGGTTTGTAGTGATTTCAAACTCCTAAGATCTGCTACTGTGCTGCCCTTTATCCTGGGCAGCAAAATGGATGCGGTCCCACTTGAAGAGATCACCCAACTTGTGGCAGTGGACTTACGCACAGCCCGGCACTCGGGCTGCAGCGGCCCCACCTGTCAGTCTGCTTGGCTGAGGCTCATGGCCTTTCTTAGTTAGCTACCCTAGTGCCTCCCAGTAGAGCAGGGAGGGGCTCTGCCTTCCAGGACAGGTAATAGCTTCAGCTTGCTGCACACTCCATCCCACCAGGGTGTGACAGTCTCACTTGTGCAGGTAAGGAAGCTGAGGCACTTTGGAGTTCTCCAGGCTGGAGAAGGAAGGAAGTCTCCACAGGAGAACAGAGGTTGCGTTGAACAGTAAGCAGACAGTACTTGCTGGGGGAGGGGGACAACTACCCAGCAGAACTGTCCTCTTTGGGAGGACAGAAGTGTTCCAGGCAGTATCATTTGCCCCTGAGACAGGACAGTGTGTGGACATAGCTCATGGCAGAAGCTCTTTTGCAGCTGAAAGATGGTGACCCTGGCTGGGTTCAGGCTCTTGGATGGTGCTGTCCCCTGCTTGACTGTCATGTCTTCTCAGAGGGTTGGGGCCGTGTCCCTGCAGACAGAACAAGAGCTACACTTGTTCTCTGAATCCCTGGGTCGTTTTGTGGAGTGTGTGGTATGAATTTCCCAGGTATGAGAGGTAGCTCACTATACCCCTCCACATGATAATTCCCCACAGAGAACTGGTGCCGGGTACCAATTGTAAAATCCAGGCCATCTCAGGTCTCCGTAGGCCAGCATGAAATTCCTGTCTGCAGCCTAGGCCTGTGCCTACCTCACGATAGTGGCTTCCACTCTGGGACCTCCCGAGTATAATGGCAGCATCCTAAGCCTGGATGCTGGGGTGTGGGCCCAATCTCCCTAGGTTGTTCTCAGGTGTTGTCCCTCTGGGGGAGCCAGGCAGGAGCATCTCTCATAACTGATATTACCAAAGGAGGAGACAGATCTAGGGGAGCCTGAAGAATTGTCCTACGCCTCTCCCTGCTTAGAATGGAACAGGGTAGTCCCAGCTTTCCTGTCCCCTCCAGACTCTGCACTTTCCCCTTCTGCTTTCCTAGAACAACAGAGGGGATCAGGTAAAAGGCAAACAGTCATAAATGCGGCAGCCTCCCAGAGAAGAAGGAAGAGGGAAGGATGCAGAGCACAAGGGTGTCTGCTGGCAAGGGTGGCTGCTTCCGAATGCACCTTCTCCAGCCTGCCATGAGTTGGGGTCCTACTGGGTCCCTGGGTCTGCCCCCTTCCTCACCGCGTGCTTGTATGCATGCTTCTGTGCATGTGTTTGTGTGGCAAACTGGGTGTGCTGGCGTGTCAGGGTGTAACTATGGGTGACCACTGCACGCAGACGTCCGACTCCTGCTAGCCCCTCCCCAACCGACTTCCCACCACTTCCCTGTGCTCCAGCAGCCAGATGTCTCCCAGATGTTTCTCGCTTCCTGCTTGGCTCCGTGCAATGGATGTTCGTGTTTATTTTGGGCAGCCCACTAAATAATAACCATTTTAAGAAAAGCTTTTCATAACCTTGTTCCCACGAAGAGTCAGAGTTCAGGAAACAATCCTAACTCTATTCACTATTGTCCTCCGGCTCCTTTCTCATCGCCCTCCCTTCCCCTACCCTCGGGGACCACTTTTGAAAAGAATTCTTTTTCGTACTACACAGTATATGTGCTGTCCATGACTCTAGCTCTCTGGGAAGCTGGGGCTGGGGCTTGGAAAAGCAGAGGGAAGCTGGGGTTCAGCTGGGACCTCTTTAGAGCTGCTCTGTCGTTGACACCAGGAAGCTCACTCACAGTGTGAAGTCCCAGCACTGCTGCTCAGAGCAAGAGGCTCCCAGGAGTTCCTACCTCCCTTCAAGTTTAGAGCTCAACTCTGCTTTGTGGATGGAGCTGGAGTCCAGTGGGGCAGAGCCCTGCATCATCAGCCTAGGGGTGGAGGCAGGTCCCGAGAACTCAGAGGCATGGGGGTTTGAGTTGCCCTTCTGGGTGATCTGGAGGAAGAGGTAGCCTAGCTGCCTCTGATGATGGGAGACAAGGAGGGTCTATTGGATATATGTATCTAGAGTTGATTCTTTCCTAGCTCTGATCAAGACCAGGCTATATGCCCAGGTACTCTACCAACCTGGTAAAGAGGACCTGGGCTTTTCTAGTTGTCTGCCCATCCCCAACTGACCTCTGACATAGGATTTTCTTACACACCCTCTCTCCCAGTTGAGATGTCCTTGGCTCTGCAGGGATGCATTGGACTTATATTCTGTCCCTATGTGGCCTGGATGGTGGCCCTGTCCCCTATTAAGTAGAACAAACAGTGTAGCTGCTGTTCTGTAAATGATGTGGTTGGTGCCCAGTGTGTTCTTGGGGCTTGTCCCTTGGC
This sequence comes from Microtus pennsylvanicus, assembly GCF_037038515.1. Classification (NCBI taxonomy): domain Eukaryota; kingdom Metazoa; phylum Chordata; class Mammalia; order Rodentia; family Cricetidae; genus Microtus; species Microtus pennsylvanicus. The sequence continues at coordinate 23,059,353 of NC_134585.1, forward strand.
TCTCAGTGATTCGTGCAGCTGGCTTAGGTGGAAATAGCAAGTGTCTCAAGAAGACAGACCCAAGCTTGACCTTGTGAGCTGATAGCTTGGCTGAGGGAAACCAGGCTCCCATCTTTGAAAAGTTAGACAAAAACTAGACTCTAAGCCTGTCGTGGTTATGCATGCCTGTAAGCCTAATACTTGGGAGACTGAGGTAGGAGGATCAGGAGTTGGAGACAAGACTGGGCTACAAAAACAGAGCAAGAAAGACAGAAAGAAAGCATAGAGTATTCTGATCCGGGGCTCAGAGGTAGAAGGGTGCTCTCTACCCTCCAAAGGAGAATGAGGGGCATGGTGAGGCCCCACAAGCTGGAGGGACCCAGGGAAGAATATTGGTGAGGTTTCTCCAAGGAGCAAGGTGACTGTCTAATCCAGGAGCAGGTGAGTCCGTAGTAGGATGAGGGACTATGCTGGAATCTCCCTGGCTGGGTTGACAAGAGAGCCTTCCTAAGACAAGTAGACTGCTCCGTGGGATCTGGGCACCCCTCTACCCTGAGGAGCAGCCAAGTGACATGAGCACACACATTTATCAGGCATCCCTGGGTGAAGGATGGGTGATCAACCGACGAAGGAGGAACAGCTGTGCGGATGGATGAGTGAATGGTGGCTGTCCTGTGAGAGCCAGCACCCTTTCCACCACACCTTCTCCCTCTCTGGATCGTGGAGGTGAGCGTTCAGCCCAAGTCATCCTCATTCCCTCACCCATCCCCCGTCTGACCAGGGACCTGTCTGGTCCTGCCTCTGCTGCTCCAAGAGCACTGGCGCCAGCCGCGCATCTGGGCTGAGCCTTTGCTCAGATTCCAGCATAGACCTAATGTGAGCACCAATGGCCTTGACCGTCCACCAGTGGCATGTTCGGGCTCAGCAGGTTGTCCAGAAAGCTGGCCACTGCAAAGGAATTGAGCCCCAGCCTTTTGGCAGAAGTTCCCGGAGACAATCCAGGGTAGTTAAGGGATATCCTTGTCCCAAAGCGGAGAAGTCACAGAAATGGCAGGAGAGCCAAAGAGAGAACACCCCAGCTATCAGGGACAGCGATGTGGAGTGGCACCTTGCCATGGGAGCTGAGTGGGCAAAGGGAGTTCTCAGCCACTGGGTGAGCTGGAGAGAAAAAGGTGTCAACAGTCCTGGCTCTTGGCCTTCTTACTCACTGGTGGCCAGCTGTGGCTATCGCAAACATTGCCCAGTGGCCTCGCCCAGTGCTCTCCTCTGAACTCTACGCTCTACCTGGCATTTACTCCCTAGCCAAGCCCAGGCTGACTCACGAATCTGAGTGTAGGCTGTTCCCATCTTTAGCCTGCTGAGCCCTGGTCAGGGCATGAAACAATGGCTGTATCCCCTAACTGGAACCTTCCTGTAGTTGTGAGTTGTGCAGACTGCATACTTCCTACACAGCAGGCCCAGGGAAAGGTGTGCCTCCTACCTATGTGTACCTGGGATGCAGGGCTCCGGTGAAGAAAGACTCCCCAGTGACTTGGAGGGCTTATTGTGTCCTGCTGACTGACCCCTGGGAGACCCATCTCAAGCTTCCAGGAAGAGAATAGGGAACTCCTTTCAGTGTATGGCCAACCACTCAGGCTGTCTTGGAGTAATCCAAGGTTCCAGCCCCAGGTTCCAGCTTTCAGCTCCTGGAGTAGGGTCACCCTGAGGCCTCCCCAGATCCTGCCTCCCAACAGCTGAAGTCAGTGTGTACCCCCACCCGCCGCACCCTAGGGAAGGCAGCCTTGCCTCTGGCCCAGCAGTGCTTACCCAAGCAGGAATGTTCTCCTGGGAGGCTACATGACTGTTGTAGACTGGAGCAGGGAGAAGTCCCAGAGCAGAAGGCTGGAAGCTGGTGAGAGGAGCGGGGGAGGGGCACCTTTCCCGTTCCCCCTGAGCTGGCACTTTTTTTTTCTCTGGGTGTTAAACTCAGCTCTTCCTCCCCTTTTTCTCCTATTCCTGACTACCTGCTAAATAATTTAAATTTGGGGCCTGAAGGGCTTCAATTATCCTTTAATTTACATTAGTAATTTATACATTAGGCAGAATGGACACGCGGTTCATCTAACAGCCCCCAGTAGACCTGTGGAGATCCGCTGAGCTCCACGGTCTCAGAATCTCAGCATTTTTTTTTCTCTGCCACCCAAGGTCTTTGTTTTAAAAGTGGCTTCAGGGCGTGAGAGGGAGCCAGTGGCCGCTCTCCCAGGTGCACGGGGAGGCTGTCTGGACTCAAGGTGGATGCCGGCTCATTCCAGGGTCCTTCCTTGGCATATACACCGTCAGACATAAGTGCTTACCCCGTCAGATACGCCATCTGCACACTTGCACCTGTGCGCCACCCCCTCTGCATTCCCTCGGGCGATGAGCACGCACTTTTGTCCCTGGCACCTGTTGTTCCCCACAATGTTACCACTTCTGACGGGCACCCCCACGGGGCCTCTGGAGGGTATTCATTCAGATGAGCTCTTCTCTGGCCAGGCATTCAGTCCTTCCAGCTCTGCATAGGCACCTGACTCTAGGACTGAACATACCATGAGTATAGGACGGTGGCCACATGTCCAGCTCGCTCATTTGGCATGGGCTGTCACCACATGTGAACTCTACCTAGGCTTCTCAGGCATGCTGCCAACGTGGGCCTTGGCACTGGAGACTGGCGCAGCCTGAGCTCTTACCCTGACATAACAGTGCTGTCAAAGGGATCGCATTTGGGATTGTTGGGTCCTGAATTCTGGCCCAGCTTCCCCTGCGCCAGCTTGCAGAGGCCCAGGACTTTCCAGGCATGGGGACAATAGTGACAGAGGGTGATGTTTGGCTGGGATGCTTCCCTGGCCTTGCAGGTAGTCACCCTGATTCCCTAACTTCTGGGCAAGGCCCTTGGATCTGGAGCTCCCCTGACTTCCCAGTTGTCAGTCTGTACTCGGGAGAGCATCTGGTAGGATCAGTGGAGTCTCTTGCCTCTGTCGCAGCTAACAAGGAGGGTGAAGACGGGTAGCTAGTGGGCAGAGCAGTCTTCTGCTGAGTGGGCATTCCTCACAATAGAGATGGAGAACTCGGGCTGCAGGATGGTATATTTGGGAATCTGCCCATCGATCCCAGTGCACACGGGGGTTGGGCTTTGGTCCTGGTACCTGGGTGGAGTGCAGAAGCAGTCTAAGCTCCTGCATAGCCTGGTATAAAGAATAAGTCTACAGGTGCCCATTTCCCTATCCCCTGGGGAATCTGCTGAGGTGCCAGGCAGCCTCCAACTCTAAAGCATGGTGTGGAAGCCCAGAGTTGACTAGGCTGAGTCTGAGCCAGCAACTTGCTGAAGGCCTCTTACCATATAGGAGCTCCTCAGGATGCCGGGGGGGGGGGGGCACAGGCAAACACCAGAGCCCTCCCCTTCCCCACTGACCCTCAGGCTGACCCTAAGCTTTCAGCTGTTCAACTGGCCCCAAACTGTATCCCCTTCCTTGGCTGTATTGCTCTAGCCTTCCTGTGAGGCCCAAACCATTGCCCCCTCAAAACTTCCATGCCTTCTTCCTCATCCCTGAGTGGAGCATTGGGGTCTTTCCTGGAGTCCCAGCTGAGCTCCTGTCTCTGACTGCAACCTCCCTGGACTCCCAAGGGTGACCTAAATGTCAGAAAGCCTGAAAATGTCTCCTGGTGTGTTGAGCTGAGAATTCTAGGGCCACATCTGGCCCTGTTTGCAAAGGTCAGCATCATTTAGTGATGTCTCCTTGTGGGTGGGGACACAGTAACACTCATGCTGGGTACTGACTGTCGTAGATCCAGGTCCAAATTACAAAGTCTTGTTACTGTTTCCTGGTGGTTCTCATAGGGTTATCCCTTAGCTTCTTATAAAGAGGAGAACCTCCACTTTTCACCTTAAAGAAAATCTTCACGCGTCTCCTTGCACATCCAACTGTGGCGGCACTACTTACGATGGGTGGCCATAACTGTCAACGCCACACCAGGAGGTAGGGCTTCAGACACACCAGTTGGGGATTGTTTAGAGTAAGGTTAGCCTCTGAGAATTGTCCGTGAGGGATCACCTGGATTACATGAATTGATGCAGGCAGACCCATCTTAATTGTGGGTGGACCCTTCCCCTGGCTAGGAGGACCTTGGGTTGGATAAAATGAAGAGGGTCAGCTGTGTGCTGGCATTCATTTACCCATCACTTTTTCCCGGCAGTGGATGTGACATGAGGAGTAGTGGGGTGGGGTGGGGAGGGGAGGAAGGTTACTAGAGAGCAGGAGAGAAGGTAGCACTTGGGTTCCAAGAGCCTCAGAGTATAAACCAGCTTCCCTCACTATCCTGCGGAACTCTTTGTCTTTGTTTTTGAGACAAGGTCTCCTATATTCCAAGCTGGAACTCTTCCTTTCCTAGTGCTGGGATGACAGGCCTGTACCACCACGCCTAGGTTATGGGATGCTGGGGATCAAACCCAGGGCTCAGTATATGTAAGGCAAGTACGCTATCAACTCTTATCAGCTACAGCCCCATGTCCTTATGGAATGCTGGGGATCGAACCCAGGGCTCAGTATATGTGAGGCAAGTACTCTATCAACTAAGCTACGGCCCTGTGTCCCTTTGCAGCTCAGCCTGTGCTCCCTGTGTCCTGTGCCCACTCAGCTCACTGCAGAGTCCTTGGGACAGTCCAAAACCTGGCTCACCTTGGCTGGAGAACGAGAAGCTCCATGCCCCTGCTGCCAAATGTTCTATTGCCCCTTTCACCAAAACCTGGTTGCAGCCGCACTGGCTGTCCCATGCTGACAACCCCATGGGGAAGCTGGTGCCAGTGTCCACCTCCAGAGTTTGGTGCCCTGCCCTTCCCCCGACACCATGCCCGGGAGATCTTGATGCAACCAGCTGCAAGAGCAGAGCTCCCCAGGAATGAGGCTTTCTTTCCACTTCCTCCCCTTTCCATTTCCTGGGAAATATTTGCAGCGCACTCAAGGACACTGCAGGGAAGGCTGGTTTAGATTGGTGTTACCTTTCTCCACTATTGTTTTGGTCCAAGCTAAGGTGACAGTGAGTGAGCGTGAATGTGTGTCCATGCGTGCATGGGCTGTGTCCACTCGGTTCCGGGACAACGTGGGGCCTCACCTGCTTCTCCCTGGGGCCCTACCAAGCTCCCTGGCACCTGGCTGAAAGCATTTCCAGGGTGCCAGAGTTCCTGTTTTCCCCCGGGGGCTCCTAAGGGAGGAGAGATGGAACAGCTGGGCAGAGCCTGAGTGTGTATGTACCCTTCCCTAGGTATCCCTGTAGTCTGGGTGGGGATCCAGTGGGCAGAAGCACAGGTACCAGGAAGTTAGAGATGCTTCTAGATGCCTCCCAGGTGCCTCCCAGGAAGTGTGCAAGGAAACACCTGCCCACAGTAGGGGTTACGGTAGGAGCCCCCCTCCCAGCTGTCTGTATGTCTGTCTTCCTGCTGTCACTTACAGCTGCTACATCCATCCTCCAGCCGGGCCACACTTCTTGGCAATGCGGTGCCCTAGTAGATAGGGAAACCGGAGCCAAGAGAGGACAGTGATTTGCTCAAGGTCATACGGTCAGTTAATCATATCTTTGGGACTGGACTCCAAAGTGTGAGTCTTGGTTCAGTGCTCTCTCCCCTATAGCAGGTGGCTATGCAAATTGATGTAAATTTTATGCAAATTCAAATGGCTTCTTTTGCCAGGGAAGTGGGGTGTCCTAGTGACTGGGGGGAGGAAGGTTCCTCTTTCACAGATTATCAACTCTCACAAAGTCTGTGAAGACTTGGGTCCCCACAGCTGACAAGGGGGAGCTAACTGTTAGGTAACATGTTCTGTGGCTGCTGGGATTAATGGGGTCAACAATGCCAGGAAATAGCCAGAGGAAGCCTCTGGGATGGGCCCCCGGAGTCTACTCAATGGCGTGGGCCTGGCCTGAGGAGATTTTTCTCACCAGACCCCCTGGGTTCCCATCAAATAAGGTGACCTGAAAGGAGATTTACTTCCTGGCTTTGGCATAAGCTGTGCCCTTTGCCCCTCACTTTCCTCCTAGCCAGAGAACAATGCGGGTCCAGAGGTACTTTTCTGTGGGAACAGGTGTACAGGTGGATAGCTGCAGCCCCCCCCCCCCCCGGCTCCCGCCCCCAGGCTGTCACTCACTGGGGAAGCTACACTCAGATTGTTGCCTAGGGGTCACTTCCCTAAGTCTCCAGGTCCTTGGAAAAACACCAGTCTCTGATGTCCTCCTAGTATCTGGGTCCAGGAAGAGGTTTATTTGCTTGTTTGTTGACATCATCCAGATAACTGCAGTCCCATTTCCCCCAAAAAGTTCTGGAAAACAATCACTCATGCCCCCACCCGGCTCCCACTCCTCCTAGCCTGTTAGTACATTTCCTCGGAGGCACATGCCCAGGTTTGTTTTATGGTTTGCTCATGTACTTAATATCGCTCTGATCTCCTCATGCAACACCCCCACCCCGACAGTCCCCGATAATTACACAGACTATTTAGCTTACACTGTCTGTCATACCTGAACACATGCAGTTCACCTCATAGGGGTCCCCTCCCCCGCCAGAGGGGCGCCTCACTCCACTAAGTAAGGCTCCAGCGAACATCTCCGTGCCCACAGCTAGTCCCTAGGGAGAGTTTCCCAGAAGTGGGAATCGTGGGTGAAAAGTCACGCCCTACTTTTACGCTCCCTGTCGGATAGCTTTGTGGATTTGGATTTCGGATAAGAGTCACCTCCTAAGTTCACTGTCAGAAGTCCCAGCAGATGGGCACAGACAGACAGATGGCCCAATTCGGTACCTCACTAGGCCTCACCAATTGGGGGAGGAGGGTAAAAGAGGAATTTGAGGGCTCTCACTTCCGGAGCCCCTAGAAGCCCCAGTGTGAGGATGGGCTCTACTGAGCAGGCCACTCCTCAATGCTAATTAGCGCCATCCTTCTGCAGTCAGATCTGGACCAAGCGGAAGCCCTTTAAAGTAATTTGCTCTTTTAATATCACCCCTGTGATCTCATTTAATTTCATCAACCAAACTTTGTTCACGGAGGAAGCCAGAGGCTCTGCGCCCGGCTAGCAGGCTGGTTCTCAACCTTCCCGATGGCGGGTTTGACTCTGCCGAGGCTTCCTTCACCCCAAAGGCAGCTTGTACCCCAAAACAAAAGTACTATTCCTCACCAGCTGCAAGAGGGGAAGTGTGGGAAGGAAGAGGTAGCTGTGGATAGAAACAAGGCTGCACGCTCTAACGTGAGCGCCCACGTTCCCGGGGCACATTCTTTCCATGCCCCTAGGAGGCAGAGGAAGAGATCTTTGTCCTGTGAGCTTGCTGTTGTCATCACCCCGTCTTCAAGTCTCAATGATTTGATCTGTTCCCATCCTTGGCCCTTCCCTCTGGATAGCCAGGTGCCACTATAAGGAGAGGTGAACTTGTGGTCATAAGGGCCCACTCAGAAGTGATTAGGTGAGTTGTGTATGGCTGCCACACCCATTCTACTGGAGCCACGTGCAACTCAGCTGCAGCTCCTCCAGGAAGGGAGGTGCTGCCGAGCCAGCAGCATTGGTGGTGCGGGGAGAGCCCAGTGATTTATGGCCACCTTATCCCCCTGTGCCCCGCCTGCAACTGGTGTACTTCCTGCCTAATGGAAGCTCACACAGAGGGAAATAACTCTGCCAGGAATGGATCTAGTGACAGGGGCAGACACCATGGGTGAAGAGCGGGATGGGGGACACAGGGGCCTCAGACAGAGGCCAGAGTCTAGAAAGCTCTGAGAGAGAACAGATGGAGATCAGTGGGGGATGCCTTTGTGGAGGATAGCCTTGCCTGGCATTCCTCAGACCGTCTTCCTTGGGCACCCAGTGGAGAGCCAAGAGGTGAACTCAGGCTTGAGGTCCCAGATGCTTGGCGGCACCCCAGCCCATGTCTAGGAAGCAAGCTTTGGTGGCGATAGATTAGCCAAGCAGCTCATCTGCCCCTTCATTGACAGGTGGAAAAGCAAGGCTGAAAGAGGGTCAGGTGAGCTGAGTGCAGAGCCCAGGCCCTCCTGCCTCTCTGCCCCCTTACAGGAGCGCTCCAGCCAGCATGAGGCAAGGGAACAGAGAAGACAAGCTCCTAGCAGGGGATGTCAGAGTGGGTCAAGGGTAGCAAGGGCTGAGGGGGTTTGGGAAGGGCCAGCACCTGGTATAGGGTCCTGCAGAGGCCAGCTGAGGATGACTCTAAAATCCCGCAACCGAGTGGGTTCCTCATTTGCTGGAGCACCCTATGGCTTCTCTGTCAGACACTAAGAAGTGAACAGGAAGGGACTGTACCCCAGATGTCACCACGTGCCTTTCCTCTGTGATGGGAAAGGGAAGCCTGAGTCCCACCCAGCTATCCTTAGCTCAGTGTGTGAGCTGCCTGCCACTCACCTCTGCGGAACCTCTGCCCCCCCCACCCCCCCAAATGGAATGATTCTATCACTTCATGGAAAAGGTAGGAGGCCGGGGTTGAGGTTTCTAAGCCAAAGAGAATAAATGCTGACTGTGATTCAGTGGTTCAGAGTCTAAGCCCTGGCTTCCTCTCCTGAAGGCCTCCAAACCAGTCAGCCACCTAGGTGGCCCGTGTCTCTCTGCCTGGCCCCAATGGGAAGTGGGTAACACCCAGGGCTACCTGCCTAGGCTCTGGCTTCTCTCTTCCTTGGCATCCTACTGCTGGGCAGCCAGCTCCCTCCTTCTCGTGCCAGGTGCTCCTCGGAGGTGTGCGTGGGCTGGGAAGGTGGTGTTGCTTCTGGCTGGGGGCCCAACAGCCACCTGGGATCTGACAACAACTTGGTGTCTGTTGCAAGGCCGAGAGGTGACTGTGGCCAGGTGTGCGGGGAACTCTGCCAGGTCACCTGGTCTCAGTAGCTCCCATAAACATGTAGTGTGCCTTCTCTACGTAAGTGCCCTGCCTATGGTCTTGCAGATGCACACCCACTTCACAGGCAGAAAAACAAAGGCCAGAGACTTAGCCAGTATGTCCAAGAAAAGTGATACCTAACTTGGGAATATTTTTAGCTTCCTCTTTATGTCAGCCATCTAGCTAGTGATACCACATATGATTGGGCTTATTCTGTTTGATATCCAGGCACTCTATATTTCAGGTGAAGAGTAAGGCCCAGAGAAGCAAAGTCACCCACCTAAAACTCCCACAGCTATCCAAGGCTATTTCCCATCCTGTGTGTTGATCCCTTTTTACTAAGGCCCCTTCAGTGTCTGGGTGATACTGGTGTCCTTAGCTATTGGCGGAGCAGAGCCAGGCCCCATCTCTTGGTGAGGCTGGTGGCATCCGCATTAACTTCTTTGTGCCTGTCTCTGCCCCCTGCTGCCACATCCGGATGAGAGGGGAGCTTGCAGATCCATCAAAGACTGGCAGTCTCTCCCATTCTTAAGGGTCCAGGCTGCAGTTGCCCCTCCAGATGTAGCCCCACCCCCAGGCACAACTAGGCAGCTGGGATTTTCCCCAACAGTTGATAGACTTTTCCTAGAGCTCCTACTCCCAGCACCTAGGCCCTCAAGACAAGCCACGAACCTAGCACTTCCTTTTTTGAGGAAGGCGGTCCACAGAGAAGTTGGGCCTTGCCATAAGCCACATAGCATGGGGCCTCCAGGTTATGCTTCTCAGATTCCTACAAGGAAAAGGCAGGAGGGGCCAAGGGTGGGATTGTGTGGCAAGTTCTTTACCATGCTTCCTCCTGCCTCCTTACACCTATGTGGTTCTTTCTCTCAGGCTTGGTTCTCAGCCCTGCAGAGCATCCGCGTGATGGGTAAAGATCTTCCTACCAGAAACCCGAGCCTTCAAAGCCCCTCTTTCTCCACTCCAAGGAGGACTTTGGGCCCTGAGGTGCAGGCCTTGAGGTGGGGGGTCCTGTAAACCAGATGCCACTAGAGTCCAATGAGGGGAGCTGGGATAGAAGTGGCCATTTTGGGCAGGATGGGGGTCAGTGAATGAAGTAAAATAGATAGAAAAATGATAATGTCTTATCTTAGGCTTGGACAGCACTTTACAGTTTATAAAGTGTTTTTGCATTCATCCTAATATAGTGTTTACCTATCCAAGGCCATGGATGAGGCTGAGGAGCCGAAAGACTCAGCCCTACACAGCCAAATAGTAGGAGTCTTGAAGAAGACTTGGACGCTGCAACTCCAGTGTCCTGCTCAGCCCCCTATTGGTTACTGTTATACTGTGACTCTGTTTACCTTAGCAGTGGCCTGGGACTCTCAGTGTGACTCCTCTTTTATAGAGGAGGAAATAGGGACACAGAAACCCGAGATTAATGGCACAGGTAGTTGGGGCAGAGTGGAGGGTGGAACACAGGTCCCATCCACTCCTCTGGGGCAGACAACAGGGCAGGCAGTTTCTCAGGTGGAAACCACTGTCTGTCTGGACAGCACAGTTTGGGTTTGAGCAGAAACAAACTTTGGTGGCCAAAGGGAACTTTTGTCATTGGCGGGGACATGTAGAATCAGGACTCGGTGGCTCACCACAGGGTTTCGCTGCCCTGCCTCTGTCAGGAGGGCTCTTGGCTCCACTAGCCTCATGGGCACCATTCCCGCGTCCAAGTCCAAAGCTCTGTATAGGAAACGCATCTTAGAATCCAGTGCTTTATGCCAGGAGCCGCTGTCTGAGAAGGCAGGGGAGTACTGGGGCCCCTGCCCAAGTCCCAAAGAGAAGGTAGAAGCTGCCTCAGGTCAGAGAGCAGGCTGGGCCTAGACTCTGTAGGCCTTTGATTGCACAGGGTGTGGCTGGCTGCCCTGTTTCCTAATTAGAGTGTCCTTCTGAAATGCCTCCTGCTTTCTGGCTTGGCAGAACAGGCAAGGTACCTACCCTAGTCTCAGGGACTCCTTGTCTTTCGTGTAGCGCCTGTGGGCTCAGGACCTAAGCCGTGAAAGTGAGGTCGGGGCTGGCAGGGCTGTGTCCACCCTGTCCAATCCCATTTCACACTACCCTCTAGGACAGTTCTTACATACCTGTGAAGCCTACAGCAGCCACCTTTTCTCTGGGATTAGAGGCTATGAGTGGAGGAGGGGAGACATTTTAGAGACTACAGCGCTCTGAATCACCTGAGGCCAGTGGGCAGTGGTTGTTGGGGTCAGGTATTTGGGCTGGGAGAGAAGCCCAGGAAGAGACTATGGAAGGGAGGGGGGAATGGGAGCTGAGCGCAGAGATGCCCGCAGCTGTGTTGGAGGACTCTCCAGGTACTTGCTTGCATCCCTGTAAAAGCTGCCTTTGGGTCTGTACAGCCCCTGGTCTGCACTGGGGTTTAACAGGAGTCTGCTGGGGGTGCCCTATATTCACAGGGTTGGGGCAGCAGGCTGACCAAGCATGAAAACCGCTCACTAAGAAAGTCAAGTTGTCCACGTCCAGTAGGTGTTCCCTGGGTTGAGGGAGGGTGGATGGGGACTGAGTCAATCAGGGATGGTGGAATCTTCAGCTGTACTTTGTATTGAGTGTGCCACTATTGACTAGTGATGTCTGTCTTGCCTGGCGTTGTGTCAGACAGCCATGAATTTGCCCCTCGAATGACTTTCTCCCATCTGCACTAATACCCTGATATTCTGAAGCCCACAGGGCTCAGGATGGTAGAGAAAAGACCCTTGTGGTGCCGGCTTTGTACCTTTCTGGACCCTAGGATCCCTGCAGAAACCCGAGTCTGGGATTCTGAACCCTGGACCCCATCCTGGTGCTCAAACCCTGTGTCTGGTCTTGAACATGCTAAACAAGGTGTGCTGCCACCAGCAACACCCTGGCCCGAGTCCTGTTTAAAGAAAGAGGACCATTCCAATGGGCCTCCTAGTAGCAGCTTGCAAACTGTAGGGCACTTGAGCTTGGCCAAGCCCTGCCTGCTCTTTGCCCTCTTATCATTACCGGCAGGGACACAGGCTGTAGGCCTGAGCTGAGGATCTGCCCTTGCTGGCTATGTGGATGGCACCACTTTTTTAAAGCCCTGACCATCAGCTAAGTAAATAGGTGTGCTGTGTCATCTTGGTTGTTGCCTAAGGCCTATGACCCTGGGCCTAGCTGAGAGCCTTGCAACTGAGAGTCTCACTCAGTTGGTGTCCTTGCAAGTCTGACCTCTCCCATGGATGGGAATGTTGGCGTGGGTGGGATAGGGGTGAGGCAGGAACCTAATTTCAAAGCAGTACAGGCCTGGACTCTCAGCTCTCAATTCTCCCAAGACCGCAGCCCCCAGCCTGAGCTGGCTTCTCCATCAGCTCCTCGGCCCTCCCTTTAACCAGCCCCATAAAAAGGGAGCAGTCGGGCCGGAGTCCCGCTGCAGACTTTGTAATGTGGCTTGGAGGCGGCCCCTGCGCCTTCCAACCAGGCTGTAATTACGGCTGGCACCAGACACCCCCTCATTACCAGGGCCTGCAAGGAGCACTCTAATTATCCGGCTGGAGTGGCTGCAGGGGCAGGCCACAGAAGCAGCCTGCCTCTACTGGGAGGCACCCTGAGCTGACTGGGAGTGGGGGCTGTCCTTGGCCTCCCGAAGGCTTCTTATTCCTCTTGTCTATGTGGGAAGGTGTGGCTTCCAGAGAGTCCAGAAACTTCAGTACTTCACGCAAGAGGCACTTGAAGCATCTACAGTCTACAGAAATGTCTGGAGACGTGGCTCAGTTGATAGTGTTTGGCCTGGGCATGCAGAAAGGCCTGGGTTCGATCCCTAGCCCAACACAAACAGGTGTGATGGTACAGGCTGGTAATCCTAGCATTCAGGAGGAAGAGACCATGTTGAGAAATTCCTGGTCATTCTTGGCTTCAGAGTGAATTCAAGGCCAGCCTGGGCTACTTGAGACCAGGCCTCAAACAATGAAAACTCTCTGTCGTATGCCAGGTTAACCCAGAGGCACTGCAGTAGACAAAGAAATGCCTTCATGCTATCAGACTTTTCAAAATGAAAGCATCGTGTGGCCATCAGAAGATGTCCCTGTCCCAAGCCGCAAGAGCCTCTCTGTTGCCCCAGTCAGTGACCTGGGACCCTGTAGCTTCAGTTGGTACATTGGGAATCTCCAAGCCCCGTCCCAGGATCTTTAGATTGCTCAGTGCCCACATACATGGTATACGTTGAATGGACTGTTGTGGAGAATCTGTCCTCTGGGACCGTAGGGTCTGGATACTAACAAGGAAGCATGCCAGTGCCGATGCACCCGAACTTAGGAGGCCATGTGGGCAGTGAAGAAAGATAAGCCAGAAAGATAACCCGGCTGGCTGGGGTGAAGGGTATTTCAGTCAGAGCGGCGCTCTATGGAGGAGACTTTTCAGGTGAGGCCTGAGGGAGGATCCAGGAGTAGCCAGGCAAAGGACAGCAAAGCAGGAAGCGACTTTTCACCCCCAGATGCTGTCACGGTCAAACTTGGGCACCCCTGGTGGAAGCGATAGGATTTCTGCAGTCGTTCGTACAGCATCGGCCTAGGAATAGACATAGATGTACTCCAGGACCAGCTCTGCCCTGGTGCTGTGTGACCTCAGGCCGCTCACATCCTCTGAACTGTGGCGATCCCATTAGTACCTCGCTCTGCCCCGACCCTGAAGCCTGAAAGGAAGTTGCAGGTTTTGTGCCTTCGAAGGCCACCTCTTGGGAACAGCGAGTGGATGCTTCAGGGGTCCAGGCTGAGAGCTAGCTAGGGCTGGGAGCTCAAGGCTGACCAGTCCCTGAGTTATTAGGAGCCACCCGGAAACAGGCACAAAGGGAATTGTCTGGAGCTCCATGCAGTCCTCGGCTCCCAGCTGAGAACAATTGGGGAGGAAAAGCAAGGCCTTTTTGTCCAGGGCCAGCGACGAGACAGTGACCAGTGACGTGGCTGGGAAAAAAGCTGGAGTTCTCAGCTAAAATTAGCCACCTACAAAACCAAAACCTCTGCATCGAGGGCGACCCAACGCTTCTATTGTTTTGAACTTTGAATTCCAGGGGATTTGGGGAAGCTGATGGCTGACCCCTCTCCCATAGGAAACGGAACCACTCTTGAGCCTCACAAATGCCCAGTAAAAGAACCAGAGGATGGATAGTCCGAGAGGGAGTGCGCCGTTGCTGACTACTCAAGGCCGTAGAGCTTCAAGTTCCCTTAGTTGAGAGCCTCCCTTCCCCCGGCGACCACTGCCTGTGCCCGGGGCTAATGAGGGACAGGTGTTTGAACTGGGAGGAAGTTCAGGACATTTTAAAATATAGTTCCCTGTTCCTTTCAGGGGAAGCAGGCTAAGGGGGCACAGCTTTTTGCTGGTGGCCCATCCGCTGCCTAGGTTGGACACATGACTTTGACTCTTAGCTCTACCATTTAGTTACTGTCAGTGACTTCAGGTAGACAGCAGTGATGGCTCACATTGCAAAGTTATGGAGGCCATTGAGGTGCTGTGCATGACTTGGACGCTAATGGAGATGTGGGCTTCTAGTCTCATGCCTTCTGGTGTTGCCTGGGGCCGTTCTATGTGCCTCTTCCCGTGTGTCCCCGTGGCCTCCTCACTGGATGCCCCACATCTGTTTAACAAGCGAGAATTCGTGCATTTGTGCAAGAAAACAGGGAGCAGAGCTGGTACCGTGTGACCGTGCCATTCCTTTTGGTTCTGTATGACAAGTTTCCTCCCGACCCTCCCAGGAGCTCACCATGACTGATCTGAGCTGATCTGATGCAACACCAAAGAGCTTAAAAAGCATGAGGTGGAGGGAGGGACTCAAGCTTGGGTGCTGACTCTCCTCTTCTATGAACGTGGGCAAGTACCCGAACCCCCCCCCCCCCGTGCCCATTTTCCACCTGCAAGGGCTTGTGGGAGGATTCTGTTGACCAGTGAGTGTTGGGTATGGAGCCTGGGAACAGCTCTGCCTCTCAAACTCTGTGGCCTGGTAAGTCATTAATTTCAGCTTCAGTGGTGTTGTTAGCCATGGGTAGCCTTCTTGCCGCCACCCCTAATTAGAAGGGAGTCCCCACCCCCAAGTACCAAATTTGCTGGTACTGTCCAGTGACTCTCTGTAGCCTGGGGGCTTTTATGGCCCAATCAGGGAGACCATGTTCTGAGGCTCCTTTCCCCTTTTGTAGGGAAGGGGCAGAGAAAGTTCTACAAGGCCAGTATCCAGGTGGTACTCAGAGGCATAGCCTCCCTGATGGTCCGGCTCTCACCATGCACCTTACTTTGTTCGGTACCTCTGGGGTTCCTAGCACCTCTCTGCCCCAGCATGTTTCTGGTAGCTCCTCTAAGACCTCGGGGAGTTGGTACATCTCTTTCACACTTCCTCCCCATGGGGGAGCTCCTGGGCTTCCTTTCTGCCCAGCCTGTAGCTCTGGCTCCCTGGGACTTAAGTGCTCCTCCACCCACTACTGCTTTTCCCAAGTGCCCTAGCCATCCATATGCCTTAGTGGGCTTTCAGTCTCTGGCCCCCAACTGCCTCAGAAGTGGGTACAGTGCCAACACATCCATTCTACAGATAAATAAACCGAGGCCTCAGGAGATTAGACAGCTGGGCCAGAGTCACCCAGTCACTAGCAGCTGACCAGAGACTTGTTCAAGTGTTTTTCTTCCTTCCTTATTCTACCCAAGAACTCCACGGGTGAGAACTGACCAAGAACCTGTTAAGTCCCAGGTTTAGGCTGGGGGGGTGGGAAGGGTGGGGCATCAGAGATGGGGCCAGCTACCCAGAAGTGACAGCGGGCCCTGTGATCTGGAGCGCATGCCGTCAGGCTCTTGCCGTCATCCCCCTGCCTTCCTGCCCTCTCACCCTCCGCCTGCAGCTCACTTGGAAAACCAGGTGAGCAGGCCGAGCCCTGAGCCAAGTCGGCCTGGCGATTACATCAGCAGGCGCAAACAGGCGGGTGTAGCAGGGCCCTGTGTCCCACAGGGGCCGGCAACAGCTCCATCTGCCCCACGGAGTCTGTTTCATTCCCTTCTTCCAGCTTGCATCAGCCTTTTACAGTTCATGTCATCACAGAGCAGGCCAGGCAGAGGCTGGTGTGGGGGTGGGGGGAGGCCCTGGAATCCTGAAGTCGTCTATGAATATGTTAGCCCAGCCAGGCATGGTTGCATGCCTGAAGTTCCAGCACTCAGGAGGCAGGAGGATTGCTGCAAGTTCAAAACCAGCCTGTCCTACATAGCAAGACTGCTGTCTCAAAAAAACCAGATGCTGTTTGTTGGCCAGCACCCTACACCCCTTGGAGCCCCGCCTGTCTTTCTTCTAGAGGCAACGAGGGTAGGGGGTAGCCCAGCTGAGAAGAGAGCTTTTGCCTTCTGAATTTGATAAGCCCAACATTTTGACACTGACAAAGCAAATTGAAACAATCCCATCTCCCAGATGAGAAAATCAAGGCCCAGTGGGAAGTGGACTCTCCAAGAGCAGCCATGGTTCAGACCGAGAAGGGCACAGGATGGTAGTAGCCTGGAGAGGAGAAATTGCTATGGTTGTGGGACTTGTGTAGTTGACGCCTGCAGCATGGGGGAGGAAGAGGCCATGCCCATGCAAGTATGAAATTCTCACATAATAGTAATAATAATCAAATCCATCAAGGCAGCAGTAGGAATGGGGTGGTCTTTATTTCCTTTTTTATTTTCCCCAAACCATTCTTAATGTCAAGGGCGTGGTTACCTTTGTAATGAGAACAGATTCAGAAAAATGTTTCTACTAGAAGCAAATGAAAGGGCTTTTTGTTTTTTAAGAAAGGGCCACTCTGTGTAGTATCTCAGACTGTCCCGGAATTCTCTTTGTAGACCAAGCTGACCTCAAACTTAGATATCCACCTGCCTCTGTCTCCCAAGTGCTG
This sequence comes from Microtus pennsylvanicus, assembly GCF_037038515.1. Classification (NCBI taxonomy): domain Eukaryota; kingdom Metazoa; phylum Chordata; class Mammalia; order Rodentia; family Cricetidae; genus Microtus; species Microtus pennsylvanicus. The sequence goes on from NC_134585.1 coordinate 23,076,087, forward strand.
GGATTAAAGGCCTGCGCCACCACCACCCAGAGAAAGGTTTTAATTTAACTTATTTTTGTAGAGTCAGGGATTGAACCCAGGGCCTTGTGCTTGCTAGGCAAGTGTTCTACTGCTGAACTTTGTCCCCAGCCCTAAGGAAAGATTAAAAAAAAAAAGTTCCTTCTATGCCCCTGGGGGTCTAGTACCCAGGATCTACAGCTCTGTGCAGTGTGATTTCAGGCCAAAATGTGCCCTCTCTGGTCTCAGTGAGCTCTGAGGATCCAGTGTTCCAAAGGTGCTTGTTCCCGGGACCCAGGTACTCACTGTACCCTAACCTCCTCCCCAATTCCAGAGAAGCTGGCCAGCACAGCCAGACAAAAGCCTGCCTCCTCAGTGGGCCCAGCTATACAGACAGGGCCCCAGGCCCTCAAGAAGTTTGCTTTATAATGACCTTGGTATCTTTAGGGACTGTACTCCAAGGACACAGTGAGCGGCCCCTGGTGAAGATCAGAATGGGTAATGTGGGGAGATTCGTCTCAGGAAGGCCTTGGGGGGGTCACAGCATTGGAGCTGAAATGGCTCCCCAAGAGCCGTGAACCTGGGGAAAGGCTACATTTCAAAGAGGCCCTGAGGTAGAGGTCAGGGAGGGGTGTCCCAGGGGCTCTGGATGGCTCCAGAGCAGGAAGTGAGTGGGTGTCTAAAGCAGGGTGAGGGAAGCCATTGGAAGGAGAGCTGAAGACTCTCAAGACCACCCCAGGCCAGGAGCAGGGTGGGTCCAGTGGTCAAAGAAAAAGCAGCAAGTTCAATGGGGGGAGGTCTGGTGCTGCCAGCAGGGCGGGAGATGGCAGGAAGGAGGGGGGGCATTTGCCATGCAGTCTGAAGCATCAGGTGGGTTATCCACAGCATTTGGGTCCACTCAGCGTCAGGGGCTTGGCTGTGGAGTCAAAGAAGAGAGTGCCAAGAACATTCTTCCCACCTCCTCCACAGTACCAAGAGGACACTTCCCACCTCGTCCACGGTACCAGAAACCCACTTCCCACCCCGTCCACGGTACCAGGAACACACCCACCTCGTCCACGGTAACAGAACACTTCCCACCCTGCCCACAGTACCAGGAACACACCCACCCCGTCCATGATACCAAGAACATACCCACCCCATCCACAGTACCAGGAACCCACTTCCCACCCCGTCCACGGTACCAGGAACACACTCACCTCGTCCACGGTACCAGAATACTTCCCACCTTGCCCACGTGAGCAACTGAGTGTTTGGTGGAGTCTGACATTGCAAGTCAACAAATTAAAAAGGGCGGGGTGACCCGAGAAGGGGTGGCAGTATTAGCATAGTGACCTAAAGGCTGGAGTTCTGATGTCTGGAGAAAGAGTCACAGGTGATTTCTGATGTGGGATGCGTGAGCCTGACGGTGGAAGCAAGTTTGAGGCGCCCACAAACAGCTTTGGGGCATGGTGGAGTCAGGCCAAGAGGAAAGGAGCCCACATGGTGGGCATAAGGGGCTGAGGCCTGGTCCTCACCTCTGAGGAGACGGACGAAGCTGTTCCCGCTGGTCCACAGGAGCGTAGTTGTGAGCCTGGGTGTATCCTTTGGCTTTTGTAAGCCTCAGTTTCTGGCCCTGTAAAGTGGGGTGCATGGCTGATGTGTGTGTACCACAAAGGTTTGTAAATGCCCTGAGGGGAATTGGAGATCCTTTTCTGGACTAGGTGAATGAGAGGCCTTGGTCCCCTTACCCATAGAGGAGGAAGGTGACAGTGTGTTCTCATAGCTCTGACCCCTCCAAGCCTGGCACTGAAGTTAACTGTAGGTGTCCATGCCAGGGAGTCCAGGGTTCAGGGGAAGTGCCTATGTGAATTGGGTGGCCCAGTGACTCAAGGACTATGTCCACCCCCACTCTAGCCCAATGCCTGGGCCTCCGAGGGGACCTCACAGGAGCAGCTGGGCTCCTCAGGTTCTAAGTTTCTGCCCCATTGGCCCTCTTGGAAAGTCCAATTCCTGTGGTCATCACAGGAAATGACATCACAGGCACGGATGGGTCTGTGGAGGGTGTGGGAACAGGACTGGGTGAGAAGCCTTCTTTGTTAGGAACAACTTGGTGTCCTACAAGCTGGCCAGCCCCCATTTGTCATCAGTAACGGGCATTGTGACAGCCTCTGAGGGGGACCGCAGCCTGAACCCCTTAGGAGCCAGGGCCAGATGGAGGCAGAGCTTTGTGTCCAGGGAGGAGTCTAGCCTGTGGAGTTTGTGTTTTTAAAACATAATAATAAGTTGGCTTGTCTCCTCCAGTTCTGCTGGCTTCCCACTGAGCACAGCGGCCTGCAGTGAAAGGGAGAGATTTTCCATGCAGTGGGAGTCAGGGCTGGGAGAATCATCCCGGTGTCCAGAAGCTGAAGAACCCCGGTGATTACTGATGATAAATGTGCCCAGCGTGGGGCAGCTCTGCGCTTACCTCCCTTACCCCCCCCCCTTCCTCCCTGTCTGTGCCAGCCAGCCCTGGACACATGGCCCTGCTCTGCTGTAAATAGATACCTAGAACCGTGCCAGGGTTCCTCAACTCCAGGGACAAAGGCCAGTGATGGAGGTGTTGAGACCCTCCCCATCAAGCTGCAGCTTTGTACTGGGACCTCCACCTTGGGAGCAAAGTCTGGCCTCTAAAAAAATTGGGTGTTTGTATTCCCGTGTGGGATGCTGGTCCTATCCCTGTATCCTGCCACAGCTGGGCATCTTTCTGGCACTGAACTCTGATCTGGCTGGGTTAATTTGCTGTGTGATGTTGGTTTCTCCCCCTTTCTGAGCTGGTTGCATGCAGGTCTCCAGACCAGCTTTCTTTATGGGGTCCAGGTGACAGTGGTGGACCCCAAGGAGCATGAAGTGCAGGTTTCCAGATTCTCCTGCCTGCCACACGTATTGTGGGTACCGCTGTTCTCAAAGCATACTTTTATCTAGTTCTTGGGTAACCTTCATGGTCACACCTTGAAGCAAACAGACCAGAACTGAGACCCAAGAGGAAAACCGCCTTCTCCAGTCTCCTGGTTTAAACTGAACCAGGTCAGGGGCTCTGGACCACCAGCTCACTCTTGCCCAAATAGAGCCTGGGGTCAAGGTCACCACAGGGGAAACAGAACTATTCTCCCTTCATAAGAGTGACAAGAATGCTTGAGCAACTGGGATTGGTGGCACGTACTTGTACCTCAAGCACTCAGGAGGTTGGAGCAGGGGGTATTGCAGATTTGGGGGCAGCCTAGTTAGACTAAAGGGAGGAAGAAAGGAGTGAGGAAGGGAGGAAAAGAAAAGAGAGTGTTTGGGCTGGGACCTCTGGGAAGCTGGCTTCTTTTTGGTCCTCTGCCTCCTGCCTACTCTAGAGGTCCTGGCACCTCTGCAGCTGGTGTCTTCACTACCAGCATAGCCCAGCTCTAGGGGAGAAGCCTGTGGAACACATGATCTTGCCATCCCCACTGCTTTTTTTCAACACCCTCACATGAACACTGAGGTCCCTTGGAAGAGTGTGGTACATCCCCTGCCCTCCCCCCAAACAGCCGGTAAAACTGCTAAGGAGCCTCAGGGCTCCAACAGACAGTGCCGGTGAGGCCCACTGGCTCCACACCTGCCCATGTGTCCGTGGCCAAGAGAAAAGGGAGCTTGTCACTAGCAGGAGCGAAGGATGGTGGGTGGACTCAAACCTGTCCTTAGAGATGGCGGAGACCTCCCAAAGTGTACACACTCAAGGTGTGACCTCCAAGGTTAGTGTCTTGGCTGGAATGGCTAGCCAGTGACATCTAAGGGTAGCTGTTGGTCTGTCAAAGTAGCCTAAGGGAGAGGGGTCTTCCCCCGAGTCCCTGGAAGTGTGTATGTGTTAAAGTTGTGGGGGGCAGTGGGACTAGTGGCATTTAAATCACCCCCACAGAGCTCTCATTCCATAGGGACAGGAAGTTAAGAGTGAGACTTGAAGCTGCACACCTGTGGTACTGGCACCTGGGAGGTGGATCTCAGGAGGGCCTGGAGTTCAAGGTCACCCTCAGAAGCCCAGAGTGAGCCCAGTCTGTGTTCCCCGACTGGTCCCACCCCTGGGCTAGAAGGCCATTGTAAAGTAGGGAGGCTAGAACCACTAACTTAGGGCTGCGATCGCCTTTCTATGTGCTCTGACACCTCAGGGTGCTGTGGAATATTGTTTTAATCCTAGGGAAACCGTGGCAGAAGCTGTGGAGCAGCTCACTGTGCCAACACGAATGTTCCCTGGCCCTCCTTTCACTGGTCATGTCGCTGCAAAGCTGTGACAGATAATGTCCACACTACTCCAGAACTTGTGCTGTGCCCGGCAGGTGCCTCCCTGCCATCCCAGTTAGTAAGCTGTTGGAATGGATGAAAAATGTGTGTGTGTGTGTGTGTGTGTGTGTGTGTGTGTGTGTGTGTGTGTGTGCTTGAGGTTTGTCTGTGTATGGTTGGTATGTGTGTATGTGTGGTTGGTGTGTGTGTGTGGTTGGTATGTATGTATGTGTGGTTTGTGTGTGTGTGTGTTTGAGGTGTGTCTGTGTGTATGGTTGATGTGTGTGTATGTGTAGTAGAAGCTAGCAGCCACAGATCCACATGTGAGAAAGAACTTGAGGTATTATTTGTTTTTCTGAGCCCAGGTAACTCACACTTAAGATAAGTTTTCATGTCTGTAGCATGATTAATAAAAACTCAGAGACAGACAGATACTGGGGTTCAACCTGAAGGTCAGAAAAGCAAAACATCCTGCCACTGGCCCTTACCTCCACCTCAGTCCAAAATGGTGATCCTGCCTTCAGGAATCTCAGAATGAGACTGAGCCTGGGAACTATCTCCTCCCATCTTATATTCCTCTCTAGAGCTGGGATTAAAGGCATCATCACTACCGCCCGGTTTCTATGGCAACCAATATGGCTCCTGGGATTAAAGGTGTGTGTCATCACTGCCTGGTCTGTAAGGCTGCCCAGGGTGGCTGTTTTATTTACTCTCTGATCTTCAGGCAAACTTTATTTATCAAAATGCAAATGAAATACCACTACATATAGCCACGCATTTCCCTGCAGATTGCATTTTCCTTTGTGGATGAGTAAAACCCCACAGGGTGTGTGCGCCACGTTTTCACTGGTCATCCGCACCGTGGCATCTGTGCTGATTCCACTTCCTGGCTATTGTGAGTAGGGCCGTGATGACGTGGATGTGCAGTTATACTGAGTATTTTTCCAAATGGCGACTGAGCTCTTAGGAATAAATTCATGCTGAGTTCCTTGACTCTGGCTGTGTGAGAAATTCCTTACTTGGGGAATTCTTTGTGGCCCTTGTGATGCCATTAAAAGTGACTCATCTACTGCTACTACGCTAGAAAGTGTAAGCGACTCTGTCGAGGGTGACCGTGGGAGGTATCTAGGGGCTAGGAAATATCCTCCAAGCAGTGTTGGGCATAGGAACCCCAAGTACTTTATCCTTGGCTAGTGCTACAGGACCTGGTTGAGGCCACCACACCTGAGCCCCCTCGTGTCCAGTCCAGATGTTCTGTTTCTTGGGTTCAAACATTAGCTCTTTTGTGCGATCTTGAACAACTTGATCAGGCTCTGAGCCACAGTGTTTCCTCTATAACGTAAGGACAACAGAACAGAGAATTGTTGCAAGAATCAGATAATTCGACTGTTCCCAAATCCTCAGTGGCTTGTGTGGACAGGGCAGTGTGTCCTTACCAAGTGCCAGGTCACTTTTGTGTGATCTTCAAAGCAGCCCGGTGGGAAGCCAGTGCTCCTCTCCCAGTCTTCCTCAGCAGCAAAAGAACAGGACACCCATCAGCACACACTCGCTCTGGGTCTCATAGAGAATGCTGAGACAGAGGAGTTCGCGCCCCATTGGCTGGTTTCTTGTGTTTACCACTAGGTTGGGGGGGGGGGTTGTACATTGCACCCTCCCTCTCCCCTGCCACACCCCACTAAAACAAGAATCTTTTGTCCAGGTCTTGTCTCCCATAACAACCCCAGCCTTAGGAGAGCCTCCTGTTGCACACAGAGAACAAACAGACTCATTTTACTTATTATAGTCTTGCAGACCCGGTGCCCCCTGCCCTTCTGGCTGCCGCGGGATTCCTTAGGACCATACACAGACTTTTGACTCTGAGGGACAAGTGCATGATCCCTATTTAGGCTACCCAGGACCCCACTTCCTCAACAAGCACATGGCTGGTGGGACAGCCGCATGCAAGCCTCACCCTGTGCTTGATTCCACTTTCCCAGGAATCGTGAGCAGGGAGCTCAAGCCCCCCACTGCTTGTCCGGGGCTGCCTGATTGTGCTGCATTTGTGATGCAGAGCCAATTTTCCTAAGTGAATTGTGACCAATCATAGGCCTGGCCTGCTTTCCTCCCTTCCTGTTTGTCTCACCTCCCAAGGTGCTGTTTTTTCCAGGGACACAGGCGGTTCCACCAGGCCACGTGGGGGTGGGGGACGAGGTGGCCACCCACCTAGCCTAGCTGTGTGCTTTGAAGGTTCTCTTCTTGTCTTGCTAAGGGTGTGAGCCTGGGAGGAGGCTACAGGATGCTCAGAACCCTGGGCTTGGCGGCACTACACCCTGCCCCCTCATCCTACCTCTCCGCTGGTCCTGGATGCTTCTGTGTCACCAGCCTGCCTGGCTGGGGCTGGTGGCTTTGGGCAGAGTTGGCCTGCTTTGTGCTTTAGCCTCAGCCTGTGTGTTGAGGCTTTGCTGTGGGAGATGACTGAAGCCAGGCAGAGCCAGGGTAAGAGACGGTGCAATATCCTCACCTCTGGTCTCCCCGACTTCTCCAGTTAGAAGGAAGAAGGACCACTAGCACTCCCAGACCCTCAAAGTCTGACCTATTGGATGCAAAGCATGATGGGAAAGCCACAGGCTCAGTGTATGAGTGACATCAGGTCCCCAAGGTGAGGGGTATCCAACCGGTACTTCATGGTGCTCCCTCCCTCCACAGGTCTTCTTGACTTAGGTGGCCAAGTCCTCCCAGACTCCTTGCCATCGGCACCCGCGGAGCAGCTGCCTCACTTCCTGCAGGAGCCCCAGGACGCCTACATTGTGAAGAACAAGCCCGTGGAACTGCTCTGCCGCGCAGTCCCCGCCACACAGATCTACTTCAAGTGCAACGGCGAGTGGGTCAGTCAGAACGACCACGTCACCCAGGAGAGCCTGGATGAGGCCACAGGTGAGGCTGTTCCTGCCTGGGCTCCCCCAGAGACGCCACACAGCCACGATGCTCCTCTGGGCCTCAGTGTCCCCTCCGGTTCCCCAGTTAGCTACAAGCCCCCAGCGGGGAGCTAGTTCTTTCCCACCCTCCTGCACAGTGGCTAGTCTTGCCCTGGTGCACCAGACAAGATTCAACCCTGCTGTTGTCCTTCCGGAACTTTCCATTGGGGAAAATGGTGCCATTTTTCCAGTCACATTCATGCTGTGTTTCCCTCAACAAAAGTTGTCCTTGGTATACTAGAAAAAAACTCACACATGCTGAGTAGCCCTTGTCAATACATCCGGGACCAGAAATGTTCTAGATTTTGGGATTTTTTTTTTTGGACTTTGAATTTGCCCAGATTGAGAGTCAGATAGTCCCCCTAATTTAAAAAAAATGCAGCATCCAAGTATTCCAGAACCTGAAACTCCTGCAACGTCCTGTCAGCACTCGGAAGGTTTTGGTTTTGGAATGGGACTCATGGTACAGGCTTGTGAGCTTAGCTACTCAGGAAGCCGAGGCAGGAGAATGGCAGGTTCAAGTTTTTGCTATAGTTCAGTGGTATAGAATGCTTGCCAGTATTCACAGGGCCCTGGGTTCAATCCCCTACATAGAAAAAATAATAAAATAAAGTTGGCCGGCAAGGTGGCTTAGTGGGTAGAGGCTCTTGTCTTACCACCTGACCTCAGTCCCTGGACACACGGAAAACCATCTTCTGGCTCCAGATGCGTGCTGTGGCACATAGGTACCCCCACACCTGCGAGCACACACGTGTATACACACACACACACAAGCACACATGTGTTTAGACATACATGCACACACAAGCACACATGTGTATACACATACATGCACGCACACATGTGTATACATATGCATGCACACACAAGCACACACGTGTATACACATACATGCACACACACAAGCACATGTGTGTATACACATACACGCACACACACAAGCACACGTGTGTATATACATGCGCACACACACAAGCACACACGTGTATACACATACACGCACACACACAAGCACACATGTGTATACACATACATGCACACACACAAGCACACGTGTGTATACATATACATGCACACACAAGCACACACGTGTATACACATACACGCGCACACACACAAGCACACACGTGTATACACATACACGCACACACACAAGCACACATGTGTATACACATACATGCACACACACACACACACAAAAGAACTAAATGCAAACATATTTTAAGTAATAAAATTTTGCCAGGCAATGCTAGTGCACATCTTTAATCTCAGCACTCAGGAAGCAGAAGCAGATTAATCTCCTTGAGACTGAGGCTAGTCTGGTCTATAGAGCGAATCCCAGGATAGCCAAGGCTATGCAGAGAAAGATGTCTCAAAACAAACAAACAAAACTAATTAAATTTAGGGAAGCATTTTGGGGATGCTCTTGTAAATATTGCATGATTGATCAAACAAGTGGTACTAGAATGCAGCCCAGACCCTAAGGAATGAAAGACAAGGGCCCTTCCTGCTGAAGTGAGGCCCGCACTGCTGCCAGGTGGAGCCTCAGCAGCTTTAAACATCTCCCACAGGGCCGCAAGCCCCTGTGCTCCCGGCTCAGAGAAGGTGCCTGTCGCCAGCCCTGTCGCTGGTAGAATGTTTTTCCCAGAATGTAGACCTAGGAAGAGAGCATGCACAGGTGCCTCCTGACAGAGGGGAGACCCCGACAGAGCCAGCAACCCCCGTTGAGCAGCACCGGCATCCAGCCGCGCTCTGACTTTGCTCTCTCCCGCTCTTCCTCCTCCTTCTCTTTCCTGTTTGTTTCTTTTCCTTGGTCATGGCTGTTCCCTTCTCGGTCTGTGTCTTCCCTATTTGTTTCCTTTTGACCCTGCCACCTTCTCTCTCCTTCAATTTCTGCTTTGCCTTGAAAAGCCCTGATTTCAGGCCCACCCAGATAAGCCACATCCCAAACTTAACCACCACTGGGCTCTGCTCCAGAGGTTCAGGCGCTGGTGTGAGCTTGGTACCGGGATTCTAAAATAAAAGACTTGAGGGGCTGGAGAGATGGCTCATCTTTTAAGAGCATTGCCTGCTCTTCCAAAGGTCCCGAGTTCAATTCCCAGCAACCACATGGTAGCTCACAACCATCTCAAATGAGAACTGATGCCCTCTTCTGGCCTACAGGCAGACACACAAGACAGAATATTGTATGCATAATAAATAAATAAATAAATAAATAAATAAATAAATATATTTTTTAAAAAGACTTGATATCCCACTCTCGTCTAAAATCTGAGGAATAAATGAATTAGAAGCAAAACAAAACGAGCAGGCCTGTCAATCCCAACCTCTGAGAAGCTGAGGCAGGAGGATGAAAAGTTTGAGGACAGCCCAGGTCCACAGAGTGAGATCTGATCTCACTATGCAGAGAATAGCTTAACCCGCCATCCTTACAACATCGCTCCTCTGGCTGTGTGATTGTGGGCCAGTCACTCAGCCTCTCGGAGCCCATGTGCTTCATTATGTTAACAAGAGGCTCCAGTGGGGAGGCAACAAGATGGCTCATGCGTAGTGCCAGGCAGGGCAGGGAATGAGCCGTCTGGGCCCTGCCAAACCTCTCGGTATTCTTCTCGGGCTGTCCTGGCCTCTTACAACTGATCATTACTTCTTTGGCCTGTGAGTCGCTTCTCATCCCAGTCAGGGCCAGCCATGAGTTCTAGCCCAAGCAAGAGGCAGTTTGCCCGCTGGGATGCTCAGATGATGACCCGTGGTAGCAGTAGCAACCCAATGATTCCTAGTAACAGTGCCAGCCTGGCTCTTGCTCCTCCTGTCTGTCAGGAGCACATGGTGCCCACCAGCCCTGAGAACTGGGGTTCTGTGGTGTCCCACTAGCCCATGGAGAACAGCTATGGCTAGGACAAGAGGGGCAGACATACTCGCGGCTCCTGCCTGGACCGGCCAGCAGGTAGCCCAACTGAAAGCACCCTAGGCATAGAAGGGACAGTGCCCTGAGGCCCTGTGGAGGACTTGGGTCTTTCTGCTGAGGGGTCTGTGGAACATGGGCGTTCTTTGACAAGCACAGGCTAGCTGGGTAGTAAGTGGGTCTGAGGATACCAAAGACTGGTGTTAGCTTTCAAACAGACCTGGGGTTGGCTGTAGATAGCTCCAGGTGAATACCAGTCAGATTTTGCAGGGGAGCCACAGACTGGGATGGAAGGGAGGTAGTGTCTTCCCTGGCCACTGAGGACTCCATCTTCTCTCTCTCCCAGGCTTGCGGGTGCGAGAGGTGCAGATCGAGGTGTCAAGACAGCAGGTGGAGGAGCTCTTCGGGCTGGAGGACTATTGGTGCCAGTGTGTAGCCTGGAGCTCTTCGGGAACCACCAAGAGTCGCCGAGCCTACATCCGCATTGCCTGTATGCTACCTTGATTAACCCTCTCCGTCTCCCTACTAATGTTAGAGAGAGAAATATCCATTAAGGGGACATGTGCATGCCAGCTCATGTGGACTCTTAGACCCAGAAGCCAGGCCTCCTCAGGCCCCAGGGTTTCCAGCAGCCCTTGCCACCTGTAGAGGGAAGCCAGCAGCTTCTAGGCAAGGTCCCAGAGTGGACCCTGTTTCCCCAGGTGAAGGCAGCCTGTAAACAGGTCCTTAGGTATACTCTTCCCCCTAGTGGTCACAACGGGCACTTCATGCTTCCATCCAGCACTCACCTGATAGACTTGAAACTCTTTTTCTCACAGACCTGCGCAAGAACTTTGACCAGGAGCCTCTGGCAAAGGAGGTGCCGTTGGATCATGAGGTCCTTCTGCAGTGCCGCCCACCGGAGGGAGTGCCTGTGGCTGAGGTGAGAGGGATGTGACCAGCCAGGCAGGGCACTTACCAGCAGCTGCCATAACACAGCCTCCAGACCTCTGTGGTTCTGCCTCACAGAAGGAGAACCCCAGGGATCCTTGGGTAGACCCTAGGTCTAGCCCCTGACACCCCCACTTGACACAGACCTAGGAAACCACACCTGGAGATGTGGCCACCGAATAGCCACTCTATCAGCTGGACACTGCTTTCCTCTTTCCCCACGCATGCCCTCCGCTGCTGTAGAAGTTCACAGGGGACAGTTGGCTGTGCACCAAAGGATGGCCCTCTTACTCGGGACTCAGCTTTCAAGACCCCAAACTTTGTACTGGTCTTTTAGGCTGCTTCTGTGCTCTCATGGGCACCTGAGTGGGGGCATTGCTACCTGCTGGGCTCTGGTCTCAGCAGCCCTGCAGTGTGGGCAAGGCCACCCCTTTAGAGATGGGAGGGATGAGGTGACCATCTCTGTTGTGGTGCTGTGAGGAGCAGAGCTGAGGACTGAGCCCAGGGGTCCTGCTGCGGGGGCTGCAGCTTTGAGGAGCTTGGGGGTCTGGTTAGGGCAGGCACTAGCAGCCTGTGCGTGTTTGGTACTTCTCTGAGCCAAGCGTGTGATGTTCACCCCTTCCCCGTGGGGTGGGTGTTATTCAGGGTCCATCTTACAGTTGGTAAGATTGAGGCCCTGGGTCTCCTAAGATCACTCTGCTGGTAAATGATGTTTCCCACAGTGATGTTGGTGCCTGTTACCGCCAGGCATGAACCTAGGTATGGATATAGGCAGGACCGGTATTCTAGTTACGCCTGGACCCCTCCTCCCCTCTACAGGAGGCCTATCCCCAGCACCAGCAGGCAGACAACTGAGCCCTCATTGCTCCCCTCCACAGGTTGAATGGCTCAAGAATGAAGATGTCATTGACCCCACTCAGGACACCAACTTCCTGCTCACCATTGACCACAACCTCATCATCCGCCAGGCTCGCCTGTCAGACACGGCCAACTACACATGTGTGGCCAAGAATATTGTGGCCAAGCGCCGGAGCACCACCGCCACGGTCATCGTCTATGGTGTGCATGGGTGCTTTGCTGGGAATACACTGTGCTTCTCCTGGGTGCCCTCTGTGGTGGGAGTTCTCGGATGCTAGGGGGAGGCCTGAGGTAGCACGTTCCCCCCTCTCCTGACCTCCAGAAGGGCCAGTGGGCCCCCTCAACTGTATGGAGAGGCAATCTAGAGAGATCAGTGGCCAAGTCAGACACTCTGGGTCCCCAGCCAGGAGCACTTCCCTACTCTTTGGGCCCCTTGGCTACTTCTAAAAATAGACCCACGTCTCCTGACTTAGGCCCAAGGTAGGGTTGCAGCCAGATCGCCACGCTCAAGTCATTTTGTCCCAGTAGAGGTAAGGATGCGGTTCAGGCCTGCATGCTGCTCTCTGCTCTTTTTGGGGGGCCCAAGGATGGAACGTAGAACCATAGTGGAGATAACTGGAATGTACTAGGAAGTCCGGTCCTGGGATTCAGTCCCAAGTCAAAGCCCAGGTACCCCGTCACACACTGGGTGACCTTGGTTACATGTTAACCCTCCAGTCTTCCTGTGTCACTGTACAATAGGCCAGGATGGGATAGTGACCTCGTAGTCCCTGCCAGGTTCCAATTGTGGTGTCTCAGTGCCCAGTCCTGTAGGGGAAGGGTTCTGGCCAGAGTGGTTGGGTTAGTAAAGGTGGGTGATGGGTGTGAAATACCAGGAGGAATCCCGATCCGTGCTAACTGTATGATGGCCCATCCCTACAGTGAATGGCGGCTGGTCCAGCTGGTCAGAGTGGTCACCCTGCTCTAATCGATGTGGCCGCGGCTGGCAGAAGCGTACGCGGACCTGCACCAACCCAGCCCCACTCAATGGAGGGGCCTTTTGTGAGGGACAGGCCTTCCAGAAGACAGCCTGCACTACCGTGTGCCCAGGTAGGAGTCACATGCCCTCCCAGGCTCCTTTACCTACAGGATGTGTACAGAGTTGGATTGTCACCTTCCCCTGAGCAGCAAAGTATCCAGACCCCGGGTCCTTGGCATCCTCTGTCGTCTCTAGCATCTGAGTCTGTCCCAGGCTGATGGAGAGCTGGAATCAGAGGCAGTGAACTAAGCTAGATAGGACTTCTGGCTTTGAGAGCTCTTAGGGGCCCAGAAAACATCCTGAATGTATCTGTTGAGATGTCTGCTGGCCACAGCGGCTCATCCTATTAGCAACCTCCTCTCTGTCTGTCTTCCTCTGTCCATGTCCATCCAGCTGTGCTTGTCCTTGATGGTGAATATGTGACTTTGGGCTGTTTTCTTACCCGGGTTTTAGGCTCTCTGTGTACCGGTAACTTTAAGTATCTTTGTTCTTGTCCCCTGAGCACATCTAACTGCCCCTAGCCTGCAGCTGTGTGGACCTGGTATCTATTTGTTGATTGGGACGTATGTTGCGCGCGCGCGTGCGTGCATGTGTGCATGTGTGCATGCAGACCCGTGCTGTTGTTACTGTGTCTGTGTTGCTGTCTGCATACATAACGGCACGTGCTGTGCCCCCACAGTGGACGGAGCATGGACCGAGTGGAGCAAGTGGTCGGCCTGCAGCACCGAGTGCGCGCACTGGCGCAGCCGTGAGTGCATGGCGCCCCCACCCCAGAACGGAGGCCGCGACTGCAGCGGGGCGCTGCTTGACTCCAAGAACTGCACCGACGGGCTGTGCGTGCAGAGTGAGTGCTCGGGAGTCAGGTGACAGACCCCTCTGCCCCTGCCCAGCCCTTGGCCGCTGTGCCCACCCTGAGCAGAGCAGCCCACAGGGCCTCTGTCTGGCCCCGCATCCTTCATTTCATCCATACCGTGCCCCCGTGACCTTCTCGACCATCCTTTTGCTGTCACTGGTATCATCATCGTCTTTCCCTTTATTTCCCTTGACAGATAAGAGAACTCTAAACGATCCTAAAAGCCACCGTAAGTCCCATTTCATGACTGTCCTCTTTCTTCTGGGGATTCTTGGCTCTCCTTGGCTGGCTTGCCACGGGTGTGGGGTGAAAGGCAGGGAGAGCTGACACCATCTCCCCCCAGTACAACACCATGGGCTCCCTGTACCTCACGCATTTTGCCACAGTCCTATCACAGAGAGGCAAGCAGACTCTTGGCTGACAGAAAGGCCCCAGGACTCCCCCTCACCCTCCTGTTATAGAATAGGAAACTGAGTCTCAGAGAGGAGAAGAAATTTGTCCAAGGAGCAAACTAGGAAGTAGCAGAGCCAGGGCTTGAACCCGGATATTTTTGTGGCCACAGCAGATGGTCTTAACCATCGTCCCTCCTCTCTGAGACATGCCAGGAGACGGTGTCATGTCTGTCCACCTCTGTTCCCCCACACTGTACCCCTAGCAGCTGGGCCACACCTCCCAAGTTAACTCTGGCCAGCACCAGTAGTATTGCTCTGATTCAGCTCCCAAGGGACTCCTCCTGCCCCTAGGGCCCTTGCCGCTGTGACTGCAATATCAGGGCAATACAACCTCTCCCTCAGATCGGCCTGTGGTAATTAAAGAACAATTTCAGATCATTCTGGAATCATAAAACCTGCAGGGAAGTCTTCAGCCCAGCGCCCCGAGAGACCAGGCTGGTGGCTGATTAGAGAGTATAAATCGCCAAGCAAGTGGCCCCCAGTGTGAGTGAGGACATTATAGTGTGCCAGCCGAGCTTAGGGAGGAGCAGCCTGCTGGGACAGGAGCCTCCGGAGAGAGGGGGGAGGTCAGCTCTGAGGAAGAGTCTCTTGCAGCTCCCTGGTTGCCAGGATACTCTGGGGAGTCCTAGTGAGGACTGTTAGGTAGAAAGACAGTGTGGAAAATGGACAGGTTCACAGAGCTAGAAGCCATGGCCTTCTATGCCACGAGGCGTGGACTCCCCCACAGGTGCAGATGGCCAGGTCTTGGAACTTAGGCTCCCTCTCCCAGAGTTCCCCTGTTTTTAATGATGTATGGGAGCTTCTTGGAACTCCCAAAAGAAGCAAGGTCAAAGAGCAGCCATCCAGCGGCCTCCATCTTGACTGTGCCTGAGCTGGCTGCTGTGATAGTCACTTAACATAGGTGGCTTTTAAAATTTATATTTGGACTGGAGAGATGGCTTAGTGGTTAAGAGCACTGGCTGTTCTTTCAGAGGTTCAATTCCCAGCAACCACATGATGGCTCACAACCATCTGTAATGAGATCTGGCGCCCTCTTCTGGCGTGTGGGCATACATGGAGGCAGAATGTTGTATACATAATAAATAAATAAATATTTAAAAAATAAATAAAAATAAAATAAAATTTATATTTCACTTAAAAAAACACCACAGCCCCTTTGTTACACCTGTCACGTTTCAGTTTTCAGTAACCACATGTGCCTGTGTACTTGAGTGTGCACGGGATGGCGCGGACCAGATACTCCCGTCCTCCTAGAATGACCTGCTGACCCTGTCCCTGACCTTGCCACATTCCTGCCTGGCCATGAGTAGTTAATTGCAACCATAGCCCCCTGCTGGAGGAAGGAGGTGTAGCCATGGGTGGCCTCCCCCAGTTCCATCTCTGTTCGCCCATCTGCTCACCGCCTCTCCTCCATCCATTGCTCTGCCTTTCACCCACTCCTTTCGTCCACTCCACCTCCCATCCTTGGCATAGTTGAGGAGACTGCTTAAGAAGGTTTCGGGGAGCCAGGGCCTTTGGTCATATGGAAGTGGTAGGCGTGGAGCGAAGCTTTGTCATTTAGGTGGAATTGTGTACCCTCATGTTTCTGAGCCTCACACCACTGGCTCCTCAACAGTGAGCCATGCGTGAGCTTGTGAATCGGGTTTATTGGTTCTATTACCTTCAAAGTAATAAGCAGGGCAGGGACTTTGAGACAATCTACTGAGGAAGATAGACTAGGGGGGGGCGGTGTCAGGAGGTGGGGAGGAGGGAGTTGTGAGATTTGCCTGAGGCCTGCAGGTCATCTTGGCAGACAAAGCCTAGAATCTGGGTTTTCCTTGGGACCCTAAGTTAAGTGCCCCTCACTTAACCCTACTGCTTCTCCAGTCCTGGAACCCTCAGGAGATGTGGCCCTGTATGCAGGCCTCGTGGTGGCCATCTTCGTGGTTGTGGCAGTTCTCATGGCAGTGGGCGTGGTCGTGTACCGAAGAAACTGCCGGGACTTTGACACGGACATCACCGACTCCTCTGCTGCCCTCACTGGTGGTTTCCACCCTGTCAACTTCAAGACTGCAAGGCCCAGTAAGGAGCAGGAGAAACCTGGGGGAGCGGGAATGGTCGGGGGACCCCAGAGTAGTGTAGCTGTCGCCAGAGCTGGGGTCCCGACAGCTCCCTGGTATACTGACCCGTTTGTCTAAAGTAACAGGTGGCAATTGAGCCTTCTGTGGCTAGACATGTGGAGAGAGCAGAAGGCCTGGAGGGAGCAGAGTGGGCAGGGCCAGGGTGGTGAGGGGCAGGGAAAAGTGATTCTGACAATCGCATTCACCCCTGCAGACAACCCGCAGCTCCTGCACCCTGCTGCCCCACCAGACCTGACAGCCAGTGCCGGCATCTACCGTGGGCCCGTCTATGCCCTGCAGGACTCCGCTGATAAGATCCCTATGACTAACTCACCCCTGCTGGATCCCCTGCCCAGCCTCAAGATCAAGGTCTATAACTCCAGCACCACCGGCTCTGGATCCTGCCTGGCTGATGGAGCCGACCTGCTGGGCGTTCTACCGCCCGGCACTTACCCAGGCGATTTCTCCCGGGACGCCCACTTGCTGCACCTGCGCAGTGCCAGCCTTGGTTCCCAGCAGCTCCTGGGCCTACCTCGAGACCCCAGCAGCAGCCTCAGCGGCACCTTTGGCTGCCTGGGTGGGAGGCTGAGCATTCCTGGCACAGGTAGGCCTTTGAACCTATTGCTCAGATGGGAAAGTAAAGCTCCAGGTAGATAATACATAGAGAAGTCTGGTAGAAGACTTGAGATCAGGCCGGCTTGGGCCTCTCTAAGCCAGGGAAGTCTTGGATCAACCACTTGGAGTAGCCTCCCTGCCCCTGTCAGGGTGGGAGAACAACTCTTATCATTAGAGTCCCACAGAGAGGTCTTAGTTGTGACTGACTGCAGGGCAGGGGTGCCCATCTCTTCTTGTGAAAGTAGCAGCTGGCAGCTTTTTAGGGTCCTGTCTTGAGCCAGCATGGAGCCAGCATAAGGGCTTTCTGATCCCCCCAACACATACACGTGCACACGCGCGTGCGCACACACACACACACACACACACACACACACACACACACACACACTGTCCCCAGCAATGTTAGAGGCCCCTGTATTCCTGGGCATATCAGCTATGCCCAAGTGGCCTGACTCTTCCCTGTGTTTGCCCCCACCTCTCTCCCTAATCCTTTCCCTTCCCTAAAACAGGTCTCACCCCATTCTTCTCATCACCTCTCCCTCCTCTAACCCCCTTCCTGATGACCTTCCTCCCTTCCTTCCTAGGGGTCAGCCTGTTGGTGCCAAATGGAGCCATCCCCCCCGGCAAGTTCTATGAGATGTATCTGCTGATCAACAAAGCTGAAAGTACCCTGTGAGTAGACAGTCCAGCCCTGGCTAGGCAACGCCCCTTCTTCTCTGCTCACCCGGGGCACAAATATTTCCATATGCCCCTCAGAGCTTGGTCCCCAGTGCCCAGGGTCCCCCAGAGAGAGCATGTTCTAACTGGGTAAAACCCAGCAGCAGCAAGTTCTCCTATGTAAAGGGGATTTATAAATGAGGGTATCATTTCTGTGCCATTGCTGTGGCAAAATGCATGATGAGAACTTCAGGAGGTGGTGTTAATTTGGGCTCACCATAGTGATAGCCTCTCTAGCTGTGGTCACAGGAGCGTAAAGCATCCATACTTGGAACCAGAGAAGGGTGAGCATCAGGGTCCAACATTCCCCTCTCTTTTTCTTTCCTTTTCATCCAGTCTGGGTCCTAGCCCACAGGATACACTATCTACCTAAGTAGGCCTCCTCCTACCGAACCCCCTCAAGGAACACAAACAGGCAGGTCAGGGATTCATCACCTCGGTGACCCCAAACTCAGTCAAATCGACAGGGAAGATAACTATAACAGCTAGTAAGAAAAACTGGACATCTCAGTTTGAACCTGGGGCTAGAACACAAACAAGCGATTCATATGTACATGCGCCAAGTACATTGTTTATGAGAAGTTGTTCTGTCTGAATTGCAGTCACAGTTAATGAGACTACACAGGTAGACAAGAAGGGTTTTGCTTGAGGAACCTGTAAGGATGTTTTTCCTCATGTTAATCCCTGCACGCCTCCAAGAGCACGGGCACACCGCTCTTTCTGACACACTGGTGGTTGCGTAGAATGGGACGGGCTCTCCCGAGGGCAGTGTAACAGCATGCAATCAAAATGTACCAAAAGCTGGCTCGTGAGCTGGCTCAGCGGGTAAAAGTGCTTGTCAGCGAGCCTGGGTTACATCCCCAGAGTCCACTTGGTAGAAGAGAGCTGAACTGACTCCCATAAGTTGTCTTCTCACTTAGACACATGCAAACACACACACACACACACACTAAATGGCTTTGTTTTTTTGAGACAGGGTCTCACTGTATAGCCCTGGCTGTCCTAGAACTCACTATGTAGACCAGGCTGGCCTCGAACTCAGATCAGCCTCTGCCTCCCATAGTGATGAGATGAAAGGCATATGCCACTATGTTTTATTTTGTTTTTAATGTCCTCAAATGGGTTGGTTTTTGTTTTGTTTTTTGGTTTTTTTTTTAATTTTATTTTGTTGCTTTGTTTTGTTTTAAAGTAAAAGAAAGACCAGAATGTTCTCTAAAACCCTAGACCTTTAAGGCTGTGCAAAACTTTGGCTGTGACTCTTTTGACGTAACAGCAAAAAATCTAGACTGCAATTTCTGGTTTATGCCATATCCCTACTTCCCACTGCTGTGGTGCCTGACAGTCCCAGGCTCCCAAGTGGCAGACACTGCCTTGATACAGGCCCTAGGTGGAGGAGGTGGGGGCCCTGCAAGAGTGGAGTTGGAGGCCCTGCAGGGATGGGGTTGGGGTTGGGGGTCCTGCAGGGGTGCGGTTGGGAGTCCTGCGGGGATAGAGGTGGAGGTCCTGCAGGGGTGGTGTTGGGGGTCCTGCAGGAGTGGAGGTGGGGGCCCTGTAGGGGTGGAGTTGGGGACCCTGCATGGGTAGAGGTGGAGGTCCTGCAGGGGTGGGGTTGGGGAGTCTTGCAGGGTTAGAGTTGGGGGCCCTGCAGGGGTGGAGTTGGGGACCCTGCATGGCTAGAGGTGGAGGTCTTGCCGGGGTAGAAGTGAAGGTCCTACAGGGGTGGTGTTGGGGGTCCTGCAGGGGTGGAGTTGGGGGCCCTGTAGGGGTAGAGTTGGGGACTCTGCATGGGTAGAGTTGGAGGCCCTGCAGGGGTGGAGTTGGGGGCCCTGTAGGGATGGAGTTGGGGACCCTGCATGGGTAGAGTTGGAGGCCCTGCAGGGGTGGAGTTGGGGCCCTGCAGGGGTGGAGTATGTCCCTGCTGCATGAGTACTTCCGGCCTTTGCTCACTGCCTCCCTCTGCCCTCCCCTAGCCCACTCTCGGAAGGGACCCAGACAGTATTGAGCCCCTCAGTGACCTGTGGTCCCACAGGCCTCCTCCTGTGCCGCCCTGTCATCCTTACCGTGCCCCACTGTGCTGAAGTCATCGCTGGAGACTGGATCTTCCAGCTCAAGACCCAGACCCATCAGGGTCACTGGGAGGTGAGGTGCCGGGTGGCGTGGCTGGCTCTCAGACCTGCCCCTCTCCTGACTCGTCCCAGCCCAGAAGACAGCATCCTCTTCTCCCCCTGTAGGAGGTGGTGACGTTGGATGAGGAGACCCTGAACACCCCCTGCTACTGCCAGCTGGAGGCTAAGTCCTGCCACATCCTGTTGGACCAGCTGGGCACCTATGTGTTCACGGGCGAGTCCTACTCCCGCTCCGCAGTCAAGCGGCTCCAGCTGGCCATCTTTGCCCCGGCGCTCTGTACGTCCCTGGAGTATAGCCTCAGGGTCTATTGTCTGGAGGACACGCCTGTGGCATTGAAGGTAGGAGCGTGGGGACAATGCGGGGACATCAGCACGGTCCGTCAGTTGCTTGCTCCCCTCCCAGGCTGCGTGGTCTCTGTCAGGCTTCTTTCCAGCGCTAACCTCTGTGCTTACTTTTCATCAGCCATTAGAACAGCACTGGATTCTCAGACAGGGCTGGAGGTGGGAGACAGAGAGATCTCTTTTGAGGCGTTTGAGAAAGTGGGCCTGAGACTTAAGCCCTGGATAGCACGTTGTCACTCTGGGTTGAGAAGAGGAAGGACATGTCCAACCAGCAGGACAACTTTCTGCCAAGACGGGTGTGCAGCTCAGCGTGTGTGAACAGTGTAGGGTGTGTGTGTGTGAGACTGTGTGAGTGAGAGAGGGGGGAACTGAAGAGACAACCGCTTGTTAGTGAGCTCGGGTCACGCTTGGTAACTGGGATGCTGTCCAGGGGCAAGGGGCCCAGCTGTAGCAGACACCTGTTCACAGGTGCTCTGTAGAGTGGTCTGCAGCTATGGTGTGTGTGTGTGTGTGTGTGTGTTTGCATGTGTGTGTGTGGCAAACAAGGCAAAGGCCAGTTAGGAAGCTGGGGCTATGATGTGTGTGTGTTGGTAAACAAGAGGCAAAGGCCAGTTAGGAAGCTGGGGCTATGATGTGTGTGTACACAAGCATATGTGTGTGTTGGTAAACAAGAGGCAAAGGCCTATTGGGAAATTGGGGCTGAATCCCAGTTCACCTGGCTGTGGCAGTGGCCAGGAGATGAGGCTGGACCTTGTGGCTGGTCAGTAGGACAGACAGACCAGGGACTGATGGAATGAGCGAGGATAGCCCAGGCTTCTAGCAGACACAAAGAAAAGCCAATGGAGACCAGAGATGAGGGAGATGCAAGGGCATATGAGGAGATGCTGGGCATAGATGGGCGGAGGGGGTAAATCAGCAGATGTCGAGCCCAACATGGGCATCGCCTGCCATGCATGTCTCAAAGCCACTGTCCCTTCCTCTCTGAACTCTGTCCCATTCCCGGGTCATCAGTCTCATGCCAGCATGATACTGGAGAATGTAGAGCTGGCTCTCTTCTCCATTCTTGCAGTAGCCCTCCAGAAGCCTCACCAGAAGTCTGTCTTTCTGACAGACAGGACAGACTGATGCCCTCCCTGCCCCGGCTCTGAGCTGGGGTCTCTCCTAGTCTCTGAGTCCCGTGTGGCTTTCTCAGGATCCGTTCTGGGGACTGATGCAACATAGATGAAAAGGCCCTGTGGGAGAAGGAGTATCCCCTGTGGGGACTGTACTACCCTGACATTCCAAAAGGCCTCCAAAAGGGTTGGGACACTGCAGGCAATCCCCTGCAGTTGGATCTGGTGGTATTGATGCTGGCTAGTGTTCACCCTGGCCAAAGGTCAACGCGTTCTGGCCTGACTGCATACTTTGCTTGGTGCAGCCCCATCTATCCACCTACCATTTTTCTCCTCTTCCAATACACTTCATTGGTAAACAGCCTTGGCCACCCAGCCACTATCCACCTCCTCGTTCATGAAACTGTCCTTCCAAATATTCTTCTATCCATATACCTGCTTGTTTGTATAGCCATCTGTTTATCTGTTTACCCGCCTAACCCACACATCCATCCAGTGATCCATTCGATCGGTCCATCCATCCGCACATCTCTGTGTGCACCCATCCATCTACTCAGTCAGTATCCTACCTGTACGTCTAACTCTCCTTCCAATCTCCTGGTACCCACATTTATGTTCTCTATATGTATCTGTCTATCCCTCTATCTGTCCATCCATATATCATCCATCCAGTTTGCCAACTATCTGTTTATCTACCATAGCCTGGAAGCCTGTCTGTCTGTCTATCCACCCACCCACCCATTCATTTTCCATTCATCCACTTATGTATCTGCCCCCACATTCATCCAAAACACCTTTTTAATTAGATCAGATGGGTCTGGCCCCAGACTAATGGCTTGTGTGGTCCACGGGTAACAAGCTCCTCCCACTGCCCCATCAACAGGAAGTGCTGGAGCTGGAGCGCACTCTGGGCGGCTACTTGGTAGAGGAGCCCAAGCCTCTGCTCTTCAAGGACAGTTACCACAACCTGCGCCTTTCCCTCCATGACATCCCGCATGCCCACTGGAGGAGCAAGCTGCTGGCCAAGTACCAGGTGAGCACTGGGCCTGGGGAGGGGCAGGGAGGAACCCACGACTCCACCTTTGTAGTGAAGCAGGCACTGTTTCCCAGGTCCCTCAGCCCTGTCCTGTCTCCCCCAGTCTATCATCCTTCAGGTTTCCAGCCACCTTCATACCCTAAATTCTGTGCCACTGATAGCCACATCTTCAGCCCCTCTTACACCTCCCCACACACAAATACCCATGCCCATCACCCCCACGTTCCCCTTCAGGCCCTTTATACTGCAAGTTTCTGATCTGGGGGCCAGACCCATCTAAACAGATACAAGCCTTTGCAGATTGATTCTGCTTGTCTCTGGTACTTGTGTCCCTCTGTCCCGTCTTGCAGTATATGCCACCATTGAAGTCCTAGGTGCTCCCTGCTCCAGCTTGTGTATGTGCCCCGACATACATACATATACATCATACACACACACACATGCACACACACACCACTCCTGTCTTCTCCTCTCACACAGGCCCTTTTCTCAACTCCCTCCCAGAACCAATGGATCAGCACCATGTAGCTGGCCAGCTTTCCCTGCTCTCAAATCGTTTCATACAGAGACTCGAGCTGCCCCCAGAGGCCCAGCCCTCCCTGAGGCTGGTCCCCACCCACTTCTGGCAAATACCCAGTCTCACCTGCAGCCCTGAATGCCTGCCTCTCCTACAGGAGATTCCCTTCTACCACATCTGGAACGGCAGCCAGAAAGCCCTGCACTGCACTTTCACCCTGGAGAGGCACAGCCTGGCTTCCACTGAGTTCACCTGTAAAGTCTGCGTGCGGCAGGTGGAAGGGGAAGGCCAGATCTTCCAGGTGCACACCACGCTGGCTGAGGTGAGGGTCGGTGACAGCCCGGGAGACTGAGGCTCTGGCACACAAGCACCTTATTCCCCAGCATCTCCCATGAAGATTCCTTTTTTTCCCCCTCTCAAATCGCTAAAAGAATCTGCTCACCCTGAACAGGCAACCGTTACTTGCTGAGCACTGCTCATGTGACATTTATTACCGTATCAAGTTGGCACACCTGCAGGGAGAGGGTTGTGGTGGTCCCCTTGTGGAAGATGAGAGTCTCAAGGCTAGGGCTGGGGCTCACTTGTCAGAGTGCTTCCGTAGCATGCATGGTACTTTGGGCTCCACCATCAAATACACCAGGCGTGGTGGTGTTCACCCATATCCCAACACTTGGGATGTGGAGGCAAGAAGATCCAAGGTCATCTTCGGCTACATAGTGAGTTTGAGGACAGCCTGGGCTACATGAGACCCCACCTCAAAAATAAATGAATGAATAGGTAGATAGATAGATAGATAGATAGATAGATAGATAGATAGATAGATAGATAGATATATAGATAAAAGGTCGTAGGGAAGCGAGTATAGTACACTACATATGACCACCAAGCAAGGCTAACTTTGAACCTGGCCAAGGTAAAGACTGGCCTGTGACTCCCAACCTCTTAACAAAGCCAGGACTCCTAAGGTGACCAGTGTAGTAGAAAGCTCTCCACCCAGCCAGCTCTGCCCCAGGTAGGTCACCTGTCCTCTCTAGGTTCTGTTTTGCACCTGTATCAAAGCTGGTCTTCATTGATTAGGCTCCTGGGGTTTCCTCCTCCCAAGACTAAGTCAGCATGTGCCCAGGCTGATCCCAAGCAAGATCACACCTGGCATGCAGCAAGCAACCCTTGCCCTGCAGAAGTGGGTGGCTAGAGAGAGCCTAGAGGAGACGAAGCTGAGTATAGAGCCCAGGGCTCTACCAATTAAGCTACAGCCTCGGCCCTTAAGCCTCTATCCGGGCAGGAGACTGGGTGAGCTTCTGTCCAGCACTGTGGCTACTTCACTCTCATCCCTTCTCTTCCAGACACCTGCTGGCTCCCTGGATGCACTCTGCTCTGCCCCCGGCAATGCTGTCACCACCCAGCTGGGACCCTATGCCTTCAAGATACCACTGTCCATCCGCCAGAAGATCTGCAACAGCCTTGATGCCCCTAGCTCGCGGGGCAACGACTGGCGGCTGTTGGCCCAGAAACTGTCGATGGACCGGTGAGCATCCCTATTCCCTCGTCCTCAGGGTATGGCAGGGCAGCAGGGGTGCATAATCCCAGCAGACCAAGACTCAGTTCCCTTGTGCCATAATCAGTGACAGATCCACAGCTGGGTTTGCATGCACTGAGTCTGAGGTCTCTGTCCCTCTCAGAGAGTACACCTGTGAGCCAGGTAGGTTTTTAAGTGACACCGCCACTCTCTAAGTCCTGCTCTCTTCCACGGTGTAGGCAAACACTTCCCTGCCTATACCAGGGGCACACCCAGCCCTGACACCAGGTAGTTGTGGTCATTCGTCACCAGCGCCTCGGTGCCCAGGCTCTCTTAGGGAACTCTGAATGCCAGATATACGTGGTAAAAATGTTAAATGGTCACTTGCTAGAAATTCTTATCCATGGCCTTGAGCAGGTGTAAAAGGTGGCTCAGTCAGTGAAGCGCTTACTTCATAAACCTGAGGACCTGAGTTCAAGCCCCAGAACCCACGTCAAAACGCCAGGCATGCACTAACACATATGTATAATCCCAGCAAAGTGGAGACGGAGGCAGGAAGATCCCTGGGAAATGCTAGCCAGGCAGTCTAGCTAAATGTTGAACTCCAGGCCAATAAGAGACCCTGCGTCAAATGAGGTGGATGGTGTTCTTAAGGATGACACAGGAGATTGTTTTCTGGCTTACACACATGCACACACACGCACACATACGCACATACACGTGCACACATGTTAAAATTAAAAACAACTGGTTACCAGAAAGTAGGAGGGCTTAGAAAGATAACTCTGCTCCTACCCTCAGCAGAGCTTGTGCTGCAGGATCAGGCCCGGAACAAAAGTGAATGTCAGAGTCAGAAAGAGTGTGGCCTGCCAGCCTGGAAGGTCTTTCAGGGTCCCAGCATCTTTCCATGATGTTGATGAACCAGATGAGGGTGGTTTGGGAGAGCTCAGGCCTCCCCAGCAGTGTGAAGGGATGTGGGAGACAACTCTTCATCACTGTGGAGTTCATTGGGCAGTTTAAAGGGGTCAAGATGGATCTCGGTCCACACTTCCAGAGGCTTTGGTCCTTGCTCTGTTTTTGCCAGTGCTGTACGTCAGAGCAAAGCTAAGCACTGTGGCAGGAGGGTTCACGATGATGGAGCAGTGTCACCTCAGAAGTAGACTGGAAGGGCCAGGGGAAGACACCCCAGCCACCGACCCTTCTCTCCCACCATGCCCTACTTTCCGCCAACCATCTATTTAGATGTCACATATGTGTGTTTAGAACATGTGTATGTAACATACTGCACAGAGCATGTGTGGAAGTCGGGACAACCTTGGGTGTCAGGCCCCACCTCTCACTATGTTTGAGATGGGGTCTCTTTGTTCTTCTGCCATGTGTGCCAGGCTAACCCCAGGAGCTGCCACCCTGTCTCTGCTTCCCATCTACCTGAAGGGAACACGGGGATTATAGACATTTATGGTATGCATGTGACTTTTATGTCAGTACCAGGACTTTGAGCTCGAGTCTTTGCATTTACCCACAGAACTGTTTTGCCAGCCCTTATTCCGAGGTTGAGCCTCTCCGTGAGTTTATCTCTTGTTGAATCTGCTCATGACCCCGGCCTTTGCTCAAAGTCCCACCTCTAACACTACTTGTAGGAGATCAGGCTGTCCATCCGTGAGTCTTTTCAGGAAGGCTGTATTCCCAGGCTCTTAACAGGAGATAACTGGCGTGGTTCCTATTTTGGAGACGGGATCAGTCTTATTAGAGAGTGCCCTGATTTGCATAGGGCTGCGCGGCCTACACTCAGATGACATAGGACTTAGGCCCATGACTCTGGAGCCTACAGTCTTCCACCTCCTGGACTTTCCCACCTCAAAGGCGGATCACTTCAGGGAAGCCAACATTTTTCTTTCCTTCCAACAGGTACTTGAATTACTTTGCCACCAAAACTAGTCCCACGGGTGTAATCTTGGACCTCTGGGAAGCCCTGCAGCAAGATGATGGGGATCTCAACAGCCTGGCCAGTGCCTTGGAGGAGATGGGCAAGAGCGAGATGCTGGTGGCCATGGCTACTGATGGGGACTGCTGAGTGCTTGTGACCACAGGCAAGCGGGGACCAGTATGAGACAGTCTGAGACAGTGCAAGGAGGCCTAGCAGCCTCCCTGTGGGGGTGTCCAGCCTTTGCCATCCCTGGCTTACAGCTGGAATGGTCCCCCACCCCCCTCCCTGCCGCAACCCTCAGACCACCACCAGCCTTAGAAAACCTCTGTGTTCTACTGCTGAGAGGCCGGGGTCCTTGCCCCACTGTTTCCTGGCTCACACTGGGATGGGCTGAGGCCTCTGGGGCAGCCTAAGGCCAGAGGCTTTCCCCCTTCACAGCCCACTACCCTCAGCCTTGTGACTTTGGTGGTCCACAGGTTTCAATTCTGTGTTCACCACATTGTCCTTGGCTAGGGACCTCTCTGCTATCCCTGGACCTCTATGAAAGTTGAGTTTGGTTCAGACAAACTGCTGTCTTCTGTCCATAAGAAACAAAAAAGAAGAAAGGAAGAATGAATGAATGAATGAATGAATGTGTGAATGAATGCTTTAGAAGTCAGCAAAAACCACAAGGGAAAAATAAACAAAAACAGTTTCTTAGGAAACGCAAATGATTTATTATCCAGATACTTGGATAGGTCCTTTTTTTAAAAAAAAAAATACTAACAAACAAAAAAGTGAGAAAAGAAGAGGGGTGGGGGGACTTTTATTCTCCAGTGTGGTTAGGAGTTGGTGTGCTTGTGACTTGGGCCATAGATGAGTGCATTCATGGGCACGTGTTTGCACAAATGTGTGTGTGCATGGGTGTGGTCAGGGAAATGAATCCATTGTGGGCTAAATTCTGACAAGGCCTCAGTTTCCCCGGCTGTGCAGGGAGATGATACAGGATTTTAGCCATGGCATTGAGTTCTAAAATCAGAAGCAGCAGCTGGGACCTGGTGGTTCTCCCACCCTCCAGTGCCCCAGGCAGATGCCCTTCTATGGCCTTCTGGGTTTCTGAGACTCCAGCTGAAGGCCCAGGCCTGCTGTGACCTGGGAAGACTGTTCAGGTCTGTCTTACCAGCCTGGTTTAGTAATGTGGCTGAGAAGTGAGGCTCCTGCAGAGAAGGAGGGGTCCTCCAGATTCTCTCTCAGGCTGAATGGCCTTGTGTCTAGGCTGGCACTGGCCGGTCCCCACCCCCGCACCTCTAGACCTTGGTTCACCCGTTCACTCTCCTGCTGGGGTCAGGAGACTAAGTAGACACCTTCACTCTTGGCCATGGCCTGTTCCTGAACTGCCATTGAGACCAGTCTGGGCACGTTCTGGACTTTGAAAGTTGGGGCTTCTGAGGGGAAGCAGGTTTCACGGTCACAGACCCAGCAAGCATCTGTGTCCTGGCTTCTCTGCTACGGTTCCTGAGGTGGGTCTTAGACTGAGACCAACATGCCCCTAGCACCTAGGTAAATACTGCCTCAGACAGTGACCCTGAACTTTTCCTGCCAAAGATGCCCATCCCTGCTGGTCACTGTTAGCCCATGCACAGAAGGGGCCTCTGTCCATCTGCACCCTGGGAGTCTAGACCAGGAACCAAGTTCTGGCCGTGCTGTGTGACTTCGGGCACATAACTGCTGTCTCTGGGCTCCTTTTTATCCTAGAAGCTCCATGAGACCCCTTGGGGTCTCACCCTTTTCTGGGCTTCAGAAGGGAATCAGTAGAGAGAAGTCGATTGTGGTCTGTATGCCTTCCCTTGCCCATCCTCAGAAACCTGCCTGCCTGGGCGCTAGTGGGAGCACTTGGTGAGCGGGTCCCAGTTAGCGGGAGCCTAGGGCAGGACTCCAAGTGGGCAGTTTGGTAGCAGCAACCCAGGTAATATCTGCCAGCTATGAACTGAGCCAGGGCTGTTGGGTTGGGCTTTCCACTCCTGCCTCCAATGAGCTGGACCCTCCTCCTCCTGTTCCTGGCCAGCTTGGTGTTGCAGGGTCCTGCAAGGTATATGTGTGTTTGCAAGCGTATGTGTGCGTGCATGTGTGTGTGTGTGTGTCGTGTGTGTGTGTGTGCATGCCTGTGCTTTTCAACTTGGGCACATCAGGGCACCCCTCCCAGAACGCACACCCCTGTTCCCATTTGTGGACATGGCCTCTGTGCCCAGGCTTGTGCCACTGGAGGTGGGCATGCCCGTTCGCTGTTTCCGAGTCACAGGGTCAGTCAGCGTATCTCCTATGTGCCTCTCCTGCCCTCTTCTGGGGCCCATGATTCTGAGCCCTGGCCAGACACCTCCTGAGGGATGGGGACCCTCCTCATCCCTGGACTTCCAGGGCACTCTGGTCCCCATCTTGAAGCTCCCAGGCATCTGAGTGGGCCCCTTCCACTCACCCTCAGAGGGCGGGTGGCCGGGAGCTTGGATGCAGGGCTGTGAACATGGCTCTGTCCCTGGATTCCAATATGCCGGGGACGGTCCCAACCCCACCCGTTCATTCTGTAAACAACCTGTAAATAGCCTTTAGCATTCTTCTTGTAACAAGATTAATTTTTATGAAATAAATTATATTTCCTAGTCTAATTAAAAAAAAATCCAGGTCTTGGTCTGATGTCTTCTTGGTCTTTTAACGGCAGTTGGGTGTGACTGTCTCTTTCTTTCCATAATTCCACAGCAGTTCAGAGCTCCAACCCTTGGTCCAGCTCAATAGCCTCACCTTACAGAAGGGAAAATGGTTCAAGAGGGAACGGGCTTGCCGACAGCTACACAGCAGGTTAGGACCTCATGAAGGGCCTGGGCCTTGCCCTGCTCTGCAGCCAGGGCTTAAAACCCAGAGTCCAGGTGGGAGGGCTGATGGACTGAGTCCAGCACCCGTCTCCCTCCCCAGTCAGAAGGATGCATCCCAACTGAGGCTGGGCATGGGGGAGGGTCTGTTCAGTGTGGTGTGGGGATGCTGTGCAGGCAGGACAAGCAACCTGAACACACTCTTTGTGTGGTTGGCTGCCAGGCACAGCTGAGCTGTTTACAGCCTGGACAGATTCCCCATCTAAGGAGGAGGGTGGCAGCATCCCACACGGATGACAGACAGCATCCTGTGTCCTCCCAGCAGGTGATTCCTGCTGATGAAATCAATAGAGTGTGGCAGTTATCGTAGATGGGTGGATGTGCAGGCGGAGGGGTGCATTTTTTTAATCTTCATGACCGCTAGTTACTTCCATTTAAGCAGATCCCCGTAACCCCGTGGATCTCACGCCTCACCCTGTGAGTTGGGTCTGGTTGGCAGTTCCCAAGCCTGTGCTGCCTCCAGTCCCCGGAGTTTGGAGAGTCCTAGGCCTTGTTATGGAGGATCAAGATGCCCAACACACATTTAAGGGTGGCGCCACCTAGTGGTTGCTTTCTTACTGTCCCCGTGGTAAGACCCTTGGTGTCTGCAGACATCAAGGTTCCAACCGGCCTTGCCAGCTCTGGACCCCAGCACCTGTGGCTGGCTCTGGGGCCATCCCAGTGTGGAAAGCCAGTGAGGCAGGTCCAAGATTAGCAGTTAATAAGAAGGGAAATCCATGGTCCTCTGAGTGTCCACAGTTTGGTGGGAGGCAGGGCAGACAGTGTGTGCACACTTGTGTGTGTACGCTTCCCCTTGCTGCTTTCACTGCCTGGGCAGCCAAGATCTGGGACAGCCACGTTCAGCGAGTTTCTAGGCCCCAGAAGCTGCCACGGGGTGAAGGTCTGTGGTCTGGGAATTCAAGGGGAATGTATTGATCTGACAGGCAGGTGGATGTATCCTGGGGTAGGGTGGGGCATGGGGAGTGAGCCAGGCTGGGCAACCCATAGAGTAAAATAGTGAAGTCTACAGAGGGTACACCGGGGGCAGGGTGAGAACAAGAAGGGTAGGGGTCCATCTTGCCTTGAGAGAGGGTGGTTGTCTTGGGATTAGTGGGGTGGAGACAACAGTGTGCATGGGATTTGTGGGGTGGAGACAGTGTGGTCCTGGGCAAGGGTTCTGAGGCCCAGTGGTTGGCAGCAGGAGAAAGCAGTGAGGACAAAGGCTTTCCCAAGTCACCATTAACTCTAGATCACAGAGGCCTCAAAACTTAGTACCTGGACTGAGGTTAAAGCCGCGGTGTCTCTAAGTAGGAAGCAGGAGAAGTCGCTGCCGCAACACTTCCTGGGGTGGAAGGAGGTCTTACTTGCCCTCTACTTAACAGCCGGTCTCCACTTTGAGGAAACTACATAGATGCCACAGCAGAATAGGGGCAGTATGGCTTAGTGTGGACTTGGACATGAAGGAAAGGTTCTCAGAGCTTCCTGGAATGCCTGGCCTTGGGTACTATGGCTAAGCCACATTCTACACCGTGGAGCCAATGCGTTCCAGGGACAATAAGAAAGCAACCACAGGGGCTGGAGAGATGGCTCAGTGGTTAAGAGCACTGACTGCTCTTCCAGATGATCCGTGTTCGGTTCCCAGCACCTACGTGGCAGCTCACAACTGTCTGTAACTCTAAGATCTGACGCCCTCTCACAAACATACATGCAGGCAAAACACCAGTCAAGATAAAAATAAATTATTTAAAAAGAAAAGAAAGCAACCACTAGGTGGCGCCTAAAAACTGATGTGGTTGGAATCTAGGAGGATCTGACTGCAACCCAAGGAGGGAGCTTGGCATGCTTTTCTCCAGGACTCCAAGAAGCGCCCTCCTCTGGTGTGAAATGGGAATAGCAATGAGACTTAGCGCTGGATCACAGAAACCTCCATTGGAAGCAAATGGTGATGAATTATCCATAAAAAAAATGAAAAGAAAACCAACTAGAATTTGAGACCCTTCTTTTAAAAATACGTATTTATTTTTAATGGGGATGAGAAAGAGCATACACGTACCACAGCGGGGAGGGAGGGATGTCAGAGGACAACATTCCCCGACTCTTACCCACTGAGTTATCTGGTGACCCCGGAGGCTGTCCTTCTACGGACTGACCTTGACAGAAACAAGAATGTTTGTAGGTATAGGCAAACTTAGGGATTGAGCAAGGGATGATGGGAAGGGGCACCTGACAGAAACAACAGCAGCTGTGGCAACGAGAAATGGGGGCATCAAAGTGAGTTCTCAAGCACTGTAGAACTAAGCTACAGAGTAGTAACACAAGACCCGGCAGGGCAGGGGCTGTAGCACAGGGGTGTCTTGGGTTCTCTCTGACACAGTATCTCTGTCTGCTGTGATTTCCTTCCAAAATGACCTGGATACTCCTTTACCTAGAGATGAAGATTAGCCAACTGTAATCCCAAGTACAGGAGGATGGAGAGCTCAGGGGCCATCCTTATTTCTATAAGTGAGCTGGAGGTCAGCTTCGTGAGACTCCACCCCGGATAATTCCTGGGTCCCGAAAAGATTATCACCCTCAGAGGCCATCACCGTAATGAAGCCAAGTACTGCAGTCAGCTTTCGGCGATGGCCAGGACCATCCTGAGGCAGACACACCAACAGGAGAGGAAGGCAATTGGCACCTCAGCCTTTGAACCTGACGATGCCGCCCAAACCACAAGACAGAGCCGGTTGTGCTTGCTGGGCACCGCCCATAGGGTAATAAACACTTTACTCTGCAGAGCATAAAGGGCATTCATTTTAGGCTATAGTGAGCAGAAATGAAGACTTTACGGGGCACAAGCATAGCCCTGCTGTGTGATGGTTAACCCTGAGTCCTGATAGAAGACTCAAGCAAGGCTGTCTAGAGTAATGGAACTGGGAAAGCCAGCTTTGGTTGGTTGGTAACAATGTGGTAGGTACCGTCCCATGGACTGGGGTCCCTGGCTGGGCAGCCTTCATTTAACTCTGCCCCATCAGGCATGTCAGGTGACCAGCTGCCTCAATTCTGCTCTTCCTCCCAAGATTTCCCCACCCCCATGACGGACTGTGGAGCCAGCAAACTGTGAGCCAAGAAAAGGCCTCCATTAAGTTCCTTCTGCACAATATCTTAGCACAGCAGCCAGAAAGCTAGCTAACACAGACTGGATGTGGCTGGTGGGGTTGTTATGATCTGCATTCATTCACAAACACCATCTGAGGTCTGAATACAGATCTCTATGCAGATTGCACTTCCCTAGGAAGCCAGGGCACGAGGGATCAGAAAGGAGAGAGAGAGAGAGAGAGAGAGAGAGAGAGAGAGAGAGAGAGAGAGAGAGAGAGAAGTGTGGGTTCAAGAGGCTCCTGAGTGGGGCGGGGTGGGGGCAGCAGAGAGGGGACCAGACTAAGTAGGCAGTGGTAGAGAAACTTCCTCATTGTAAATGTAGAAGTGGGGTAGGGATACAGGGCAGGGTGAACATCTTTTCTATAAAGGGGATGGGAGGACAGTCCATGCTGGTGGAATATGGTGCTGCAGTTTGAGGCAGGTGAAAGAGGAGTTGAGGTGTGTGTGGAACACTGGAAAGCTCCTGCTTGGGTTGGTGGTCATGGATTTGCGTAGACCCACCCAACTGCTGTTGGGTCTCCAGCGACACTGTAAACCGGGTCGAAGTGAGCTGCCCAGAGTTGCCCCCCAAAGTGGCACCAGGGAAACAGAGATATGGGCGTTCAGGGTGGTTATTAGACCTCAGGCTCTAAGTAATCTCAGGATGAAAGTAAAGTGGGTGCCTGCGTATGGAGCAGGGGCAGAGGATTTAAGGGCTGGAGTTCCCTAAAGGTCAGAACTTTCTGAGGGAGTGGATGAGCCAGCATATAGCAAGGAGAGATGACTTGAGTCAGCTTGGGGAGGGACTTGGATTAGAACTAGTGATTGTAGGAATGTTAGAAGAGTGTTTTCCATCTGGGAGCCCAGAAATTCTGGTGAGCCTAAACCAGAAGCTTGCGCAGTGGCAGGAAAGTGGCCACAAGATGGCAGCACTTACCAGTAAATTCCGACGGACGAGCTTGCGCCTGCCAGGCTGAGTCCAAAGAAGGTACTCCTACCACCTATGAGACAGTAAGAAGGACTTCATAGGGAGATCCTATCTGTTTTGCTTTGTTTTGGGGACAAAAGTATCAACTAACTTTGTTGGAAATGTGTATACACAATTTCTTTCGTGAGTTTAAATTTTTAACAATTGCGTTACTTTTTAAAGAATTTCATAGAATGTATTTTGATCTCGCTCACCCCCAACTCCCTGTCTACCCAATTTGCTGTGCTCCCTGGCTCATGTGCCCGCCCTGCCCCTCCTGATGGAGTTCAATGTCTGTTGTCTAAATTCTCCTGTGTAGCGCCTGCCCTGGAGAGTGGTCTACCTATCAGGCGTCACACCCTGAAGGAATACTGACTCTCTCTCCTAGCAGCGCTTCCGGTAGGGGTGGAATTGCCCTATCTTCTGACCGCCATGCCCCTCCACAATGGGATTTTTGTCTGGCTTAAGTTTGCATGAGTCTTGTGCCTGCTATAACAACCCCTGTGCGTTCATACGTGCAGCTTCCCTGTTGTGCCCCCAAACTCTGTTTCCTTGCAGTCATGTTCCACGTCTGCCTCTTACAATCTTTCTACCCCTTTTCAGTGACTCCTGAGTCTCCCCTGAGAGGAAGGGTGTGGTATTAGATGCTCCTTTTAGGGCTGAGCACTTCCACAGTCTTTCTACATGTTGGCCAGTTTGGGAAAAGACCATATGGTTTAGAAAGAACAAAAACGAAAAACAAAGACTCCAGGTGCAATGATATTGATCAACGATCGATGTGAAGGGCCCATTCCATTCTGAGCAGGTGGTCTTCAACTGTATAAGAAATAAAACTGAAGCTGGGTGGTGGTGGCGCACGCCTTTAATCCCAGCACTTGGGAGACAGAGGTAGGCAGATCTCTGTGAGTTCAAGGCCAGCCTGGTCTACAAAGTGAGTTCTAGGATGGACAGGGCTACACAGAGAAACCCTGTCTCAAACACACACACACACACACACACACACACACACACACGACTGAGCAAGCCACTGAGAGCAAGTCCTGTAAGCCGAAGTTCTTCTTGGGTTCTGCTTTGATTCTTGCTTTCAGAATCCTGCCTCAGTTTCTGCTCTGACTTCTCTCAGTGGAATGCTAAGGTGAAATTAACCCCTTCCTCCCCAAGTTGGTTTTACTCAGGATTTGATTATAGTAAACGACACAGGGAGACAAGGAGAACTGTACAGGTTAATTTCTTGTTTGCTGATTTTTCCTGATCCTGAGGCCCCCTAACCCACTCTGTGTATGGGATGTGCCTGGGGTGGCCTGGAGCATGCTGGCTGGTGCTCTCCCACAGAGCCGTGTTCTGGTCCCCATTCTTCCTCTTGCACTTGAGGATGTTTTTGAGATATGCTAATTTTTGAGCCTCACCTCTGTATGTATATGTGAGTGTGTGTACATGTGTATATATGAGCATGCATGTGATGTGTGTGTGCATACATGTATGCATGTGTGTACGAGCATACATATGTATATGAGTGTGCATGGATGTATCTAGTTGTGCACGTCTGGCTTTAGTAGCCTGGGTTGATAGCAAGCTTACTATGTAGCTGAGGTGGCCCCGAAACCCAGCCCCTTCCGTGGGAAGGTGCTAACAGGGGAGCAGGGCGGACCTGGCCCAGAGGACTCACTTTCTGCTCTTTGCGATTGGACGCCTGCAGTTGCTACCGTGCGCCAGGCGGGGGCGCCCGTGTGGGGAGGGGCCCAGAGGGAGGCGTCGGCAAACCCGGAAGCGCTGGGAGCCCGGGGCGGGGAGAGCTGAGGAGGGGAGGGCGAGTGGGAGGGCAAGGGTGGAGCCCGGCCTGGCTGAGCCCTAGTCGCAGAGGCCCGGCTCCCGGGACCTGGTGGAGGTAGCAGCGACAGCGACAGTAAGTGCGGGCGCGGCGGCCCCCATGTTTGGCTGGATCTCCCCCTTCCGAGGCTGTACCTGGGCTCCCCGCCTCACTCTCTGGTCCTGCGTGTGGGGACAGGTCAACCTGAAGGATCCAGAAGGCTTTGTGGGTCCAGATAGGGTGTCACAGCTGCCTCTGCCGAGGGAACTTGTCCCAGCCTGCTGTCAGGCTCGCGCTTCATCCCCCAGCCTGTGTCCTCAGGAGTCATGGAGGCACACGCACTGGCCAGGCATCTTTTCTGTCCCCAGGCTCTCACTCTTTCCAGCTCTGACTGGCCCTTACCCCAGGACTCTAGGCAGGGGCAGGGGTAGCCTGGCCTGGGGAAGCTCTTGGCCTCCCCTCCTTTCTTTGTCTTTCTCTGTTCATCCAAAGCCACAGCTACCTTTTATAAAGAGTAATAAGTTTTTGCTCAGTCTGCTGCACGGCCGGTGACCCGGTTAGAGAGGATCCCTGGCAACTTCAGATGCTTGGTCAAGGCTGAATGGTCCTTGATGAATAGACACCCGCAGCTGAGAAGGGGCTCCAGCCCTGTGTGGGTCTGGGTCACCCTCACTGGGCCCTGCACCTACCCACCTAGCCTGAACTTCTGGTAACGGCTCTTTGCCAGTTCTCTGGTGGCTTCTGCGGTTCATGGTTTTCTTTGACATTTAAAAATAATTAAGTGTATATACATGTGTCTTTGTGTGAATATGCACAAGTTCTTTCAGGTGCCCACAACAACTAGGAGAGGGCATTGAATCGCCTAGAACTGGAGTTACAAGTAGTTGAGCCACCTGCCTTGGGTGCTGGGATCTGAACTCACGTCCTTTGAAAGAACAAGTGTTCTTAAGCGTGCTCATGTGTGTGTGTGCGTGTGTGTGTGTGTGCCTCCATGCATACCCTGTCTGGTTTATGGTCATCTTTGATCTCCACGTGACTCAAGGCTATACGAGGGGCCCTGCTCACCCTGACAGAACCCCGTAGAACCTCCTGCCTGCCTGCTCCAGCGCGCAGCTGCAGCAAGCAGTCCAGGGTGATGTCTGGGTCCTACAGAGTCCATTCGTTCAGCAGTGTTAATGATGGTCCCCTTGGGCCTTCTCTGCTCGTAGCTCCTTGCTGCAGGATGCCTTCAGAGGGAGGGCTGCTGGGACTTGGAATCAGCAGAGTATCATTCCTAGACCATCCCTGGGCAAGGAGTTGAGGAATCCCCAGGGGGGATGCAGACTGCCTGGCTGTATCATTTCATGCCACTGTGACCTAGGCAAGTGACTTGATCTTTCTGAGCCTCAAACTTCTTACCTGTAGGTCGTACCTAGCACCTGACTGTCATGGCTCGCATGTTGGGTGTAGCCATGTGCTGAAGGACAGAAGTTGTTTCTTTGTGAGGTAGGGTCTCACTTAGTCCAGGTTAACTCTTGAATTCTCCGCATAGCAGAGGCTGACCTTGAATCCAGCTCTTCCTGCCTCCACCTCCAGAGTCCCACTGAGTTATAGGCCTGTGTGTGCCATTATTTCTGGCCCAGTTTAATGGTTGAACAGCTAATATACATTGCTCAAATTCAAACGGCACAAAAAATAAGAATTAACAGTGACACTTCCTCCTTCCTTGTCCCCATCTCCCTCCAAAGACACCCACTGTTGGAAGACCCCTGTGTGTCTTCCACGGTATGTGGAGCATATGTAAAAAAGCACGTGTGTGTGTGTGTGTGTGTGTGTGTGTGTGTGTGTGGTTCCCCCCTTGCTTATCTTTTTGCATAATGTAGAAGAGCTGGGGTCTCATTCTTTGCCCATCAAGGGTTCTGATTCGGATGTGAATGCCTTTAACCCAGGCTTTCCCTTCTGCACCGCTTGCCTCAATCTGTACCTGCAAGGGTGTTCATGCCACTTGTCCCATACTTACGCATCGCCTGTGCTGTCCTTGCGTAGCTGAGATGACCGCTGCAGTCACTACCAGTTCTGATAGCCTGTCCTTCTTCTAGTCTGACTTTTATCTTCCTTCCTGATCCTAAAACCTGGAGCTCTCCTGCCAGACTTCAAGGACAGGGTAGCCCTAGCATGGGCTGAGATGTCTTCTAGGCTAAGCCAGTCTCCAGCCTCAGTGCTTGCTAACCTGCCCCTTCTGCGTCTCTCTCTGCTCCCACAGTGGCCGTTGCCTCTGAGGACAATGTATATCACAGCTCAAATGCTACCTACAGAGCCTTGAGCAGCCCTCGCAAAGCTGACCAGGAAGCCCTGCTGGGGAAACTACTAGACTACCCAGCCCCCGGTCTGCAGAGGCCAGAGGACCGCTTCAATGGTGCCTACATCATTTTCTTCTGCCTGGGAATTGGGGGCCTACTGCCCTGGAACTTTTTTGTAACTGCCAAGGAGTACTGGGCATTTAAACTCCGCAACTGCTCCCGCCTGGCCTCAGGGAGGGACTCCGAGGACACAGACATCCTGGTAAGAGCCGTTTCCCTCACCAGGGGAGCAGGTAACCTGGAGCCAGGCCATCCTTAGGGGTGCTGGAGGGAGCACCTTTGCACGCTAATAATATGGGTATTGTTGGTGCAGAGTCTGGGTGGGCACCGTGGAAAGAATCCACTGGGCTCTAGGCCCTGTACTGTGTGGTACCCAGGCCTTGTCTCTACCTCCCGAGGCTGAAGGGATGGAGATGGGAAGACCCAGTCCATTCTTCAGGTTGTCTGCCATTGTCTGTGGGAGGATGGATAGGATGGTTCTATACCACGTGTAATGGTGCGTGTGAGAATATGGAATCTTTGCCTCCGGGAATTAAAGGTACGACTCTTAAAGCATCAAGTCAGTTGTGGGCTCCAGAAAATTCCAAATAGCAGTAGCTAAAGCAAGAGGAGGTCATTTTTCTGTCACAGTCAACTTTGGACACGTGGGTTGCTTCTCCTTGCTAGTTCTCACATCCAAGGTCACCTCGTAATCCAAGATGGCTGTCAAAGCTCCATCCATTATGATATCTATAGGAAGACACAAAGGAGGGAAGCCCTGTTGCTTGTAAGAACACTTCCTAGAAGGTGTACCTTCCTCCTCTTTACATCTTATTGGCCCAAACTAAATCACGTGACTCTATCAGCTATAGAGAAGGCTGGGAAATGTAGTCTTCTTGTATTTCTTAGCGCTTAAAACCAAAGCTTCACACCCCTTAACATGTCCTGTGCACGTGTGCACGCTCACACACACACACACACACACACACACACACACACACACACACACACAGAGAGAGAGAGAGAGAGAGAGAGAGAGAGAGAAAGAGAGAGAGAGCTGTCTAAGCATAGTTTTGTAACATTGCTTTGTAACACCCTTGTAAACTAGAGGCCCTATAGCTAGGGGAGACAGAGTGTACCAGTCTGCTCACCATGACTGGGATCAAAGTCCCACCAGTCAGGTGAGTGATGACCAGTCTGAAGAAAGGAAGATTGCTTTGACTCTTGGTTACAGCCCTCTGTTGAGACACTGTGTCTGGTGATGACTTTCTCATTAGGCGCATCATCTTCAGGTGGCACGAGGCGTCTTGTGACAACGGAAGATGAGCGTGGGCATATGTGAGCCTGGTCCCTCTCCCTCTTCTCGTAAAGCCACCAGAATGCAACTGTAGGGCGCCATCCCATGACTAACCATAGTCCCCTCTAAACATCCTAGATGGATGCGGTTTCCATCTTCTTACTCCCTCCAGGTGAGGAATGTATTTCTGTATAGGAAAGTTTGGGGGACACTCAAACATATGCCACCTATGTTCTAAGGGGAGTGAAGTCTTGGGGACACACTCAGGCCCCCGTGGCCTGGAGCAGAGGGATTTGAAGGGTGAGCAGGGACTGCCCCAAGAAGGAGGCACTGGCTTTCAGAGTCCTTTGTCTTATTTTTCTACCTTGAGCCAGATCATGTGGAGGTCACCACAGCAACCTTCCCTCCATGCTGGCTGTGACTATGTCATCCCCTAAGGAAAGCTGCACCATCATATGGTCCGAGGTCAATGCCTAGTAAGGGAGGAGGGCTCAGAGGAGCCTGACTATACCTAGTAAAAGCGTCTGTTAAGAGTGGTTCTGTAGAGTGGGTCGAGGCCTGGGAGACCTGGCTCTTTTCGCCTGCAACACGCTTGGGGGCAGAGCTAGTTCTTAGCATGCCAGCACAGGAGGCTGACATTGCTGAGCCCTGTGCTCCTCCTCTGTGGGTCCCTCAGGGACAAGAAGGAATGTGCTAGCAGACCCCAGCCAACCCCTCTGGTGGCCCCAGAGGTGGCTCACGTCTCTTTCTTTGGAAAGCCTTCTGAGTCCTTGGCCAGCCCTCTAGAACATGCCTCAGCTTTGTATGTCACAAGTCAGACAATGGATGGGCTCTCTCTGAGCATCACTCCAAGGCTCCACCGCACACATGCCTGAAGCCACTTCTAGAACCTCCCCTGACACGTAGCCCGGGGATTCTGACTGATCTGGCTGAAGGGACACTGGCCTTTTTTAAGGTTTATATGACACTGACTGCTACATACCCCTCACCCTGCCTACATGGTTCTGATGCATAGGAGGGGACATTATTACATGCCTGTGGAGTCATACCTGGCTCTAGGGTCTGGAGAAGGGCTGTCACTGCGTATGTGTACCCAAAAAGCTCTTAGGGACAGACCATGGTGGTTTAGAGTCCTACTGCCCCCCACATGGAACTGTGGGACCAGGAGCACTCTGAGAACTTGTTGGAGACAGGCTCATTCCACCCAGGTCCTGGAGTCAGGGCTTACATATTCACACAGGTGACTGATGGGAATGGTGGCCTTTAGGAAGCTCCCCCAGAATGTGGCCTCTGTTGGCTCTGGGCCCTGTACACTCTGGTTCCTTATGTATATACTGGTTATACTGCCCTCCTAGGGTAGCTGTGGCAATGAGGCCCATTATTACACATCACAGGATAAAGCCTGGCACCGCTGTCCCAGGTGTTGTGTGAACAGCATCTCTGGCATCATTTGGGACTGGCCTCGTTCTTTTATGGACTAGTGACACAAGCTGTTCAGCTTTCCACAGGCCTCCGCGACTGAAACTGCCCACTGGACTTCCTCCAGAACCTCTTTGCCTGTCTGTCCATCTGTCTGTCTCCCCAGGGCAGGGCTCGGCTGTGTGAGCACCTGTCCCTCCCGCTCCATCCATCCTCAGGCCTGCCAGAGAAAGGCCACGGTGCTCCCAATCCCTCCCAGCTGCAGGCACTTAGCATTCCGGGTCCCGCTATGATACTTTATTGCGGCGCTCGAGCGCTGGCAGGTGCAGGCCTAGTACCTGCCTGCTGCCCGCAGCTCCTGGCTCTTGGCATCGGAGATGAGAGACCTGTCACCCCCTCGATTCATGGGCCAGGCTGGGGAAGCAAGCGTGCTGGGGGCCTGTCTGCATTTGACAGGGCTCTTTTTCTTTGCCTTCTATTTGTGCCACCCGCTGCCAGCTAGTTCCCTCCTGCTCTCTTCCAATCTTGCTGATAGCCCCGGTCTGCCCTGTGTCCTGAGGGTCACCGAGAGTCAGGGAGACAGCTTGTTCCCTCTTAACCTTCCTCCGGTGTGTTGCTAAGGTGGAGGAATTTGTCCCAGAAGGAATGTGGACAGCTCTCCCCATTGTGTCGCCATTGGGGCCATCTCCCATCCCAGGGCTCATTTCCTCTTGTCACCGGCAGGTCTGGAGATGGTTTAGAGAGCTTTCTTCTGCCTTCCCTGCCCTCTCCTCTTTGTTCTCTGGAATAGGAGCCTCAGATAAAGCCAATAGGGTCGGGGGCAGCTGCACCAAAACTATCAGTACGAAAATAGACGAATGGATGTGAACGGATAGCTCAGGGGTTTCCTAGATCCACCAGGCCAGCAGCCGCGACACAGACTTTCTCTTCTGTCCTTGGAATATCTGAATAACCTCTTTGGAGGCAGAAAGTCAGAAGCTCTGATGGCTTAGGGGACCTGCCCAAGATCATACATACAGCAAGACAGGGCTGGAGAGAATTGCAGTGGTGAAGTTGGGTAGGTAGACGGTCACAAAAGTGGACATGCTTCGAGAGTGGTGTGTAGGAGGCTGTGCAGGTATGTGACCTGGCTGCTTTCTCTTCTGACTTGTGAAACCCAGGGACCTGAGCTCTGCCATTGGGCTCCACTCCTGGTCCCCAGCTGTCAGGGTCCCCTCTGTGTCTGTGTGTGTGTGTGTTGGGGGTGCTCCTTCCTGCTGGGAGGACCCCTCAGTTGTTCTCAGCCCCTGCTGCAGACTTCTAGTCTAAGAACAGCAAAATCAGCCCCCTCTGTGTCCCAGATGGGAGAACAATCACTCAAGTCCGTGGGTGTTCCCTGGGAAACCCCCAGCCTCCCATTAGGTTCATATCTGCATCCTTAGAGCACCAATGCTTCCCCGTCAGGGCCTCACCATGAAAGCCAGGGTGTTGAGCCAAACTTTGGTGACCATGGCCCAGTGTTCCTCCACTTAAGCAGGAGGATTGCCTTCCCACTGCGCTGACAACTCTCAGGACGCACACTGATAAGCATCTGGCAGGTGCCTGGCACATGGCGATACATCAAGGATGTGTGGCATTGGTTATCACATGGCTAAGGAGGAAAGTGATACCCTGATTTAAGGGAGGGCTTACGCTGTAGGGAAATGGATCTGGAGTTACCGTGGCCCACCTTTCAGATGGATTGGCATAGATGTTAAATGAGGTTTCTCCCTAGGGAAGGCCAGGTTTACCTGACTCAGCAGGTGGAGGAACCTAGGGGGTCCCACTCC
Source organism: Microtus pennsylvanicus (assembly GCF_037038515.1). Lineage (NCBI taxonomy): Eukaryota > Metazoa > Chordata > Mammalia > Rodentia > Cricetidae > Microtus > Microtus pennsylvanicus. Next base: position 23,117,930 of record NC_134585.1, read on the forward strand.
AGTATTTACCGCCTACTAGTCCAGTCCGCATTGCCTAGCCACAGGATAGCACAATCTGGGAACTACCTCATATAACTAAGAGCAGGCACCCGACTCCAGAGGGGAAGGGTTAAAAGGAACCAGGATGACATGGCTTCTAAAAGAGGAACTGGAGGCTGGGTTATCAGAGGGCTTGTTGGAGATCTGCTGACCACCACCAAGTCCCTGCCATGCTGCTTGTACCCACTCACGCTGTGACTTACCCATCCATCATCCCCACGCTATTCTGGTAAATAAGTGTTTTGTCCCCAGTTTCCAGATGGGGTAACTGAGGTGCTCCCAGGTCTGAGGCCTCCAGCCCAAGGTCATTTGCTAGCAAGTGTCAGAACTGAGATTTAGATCAAGCTGGAGACCAGCAGAGTCCCTGCAATAACTGTGTCCTGTCTTGTCACCATCCAGCCACTATGGAGTCACCAGAGAGCTGTGATAAACTACCTACCCACCCAGTTCTGACTCACCCGGGCACACACATGCCCAGCTTTGTGGAGGATGTTTACCCACATCAGGATCAAAGTCAGAGTGCACCCTGGGGTGAAAAACAACTGTCATTAAGTGGGCTGTGGCCAGAGCTCCAGAGACTCCAGGAAGCCATCTCAAAGGACTTCCTCCAGTGGTAGTCAAGTTGCCAAACCTGCCTGTGGGAAGCCTGTTTCCTGCTTGGAGAATTAGAGCAACCCTACCCGGAAGTCCAAGGAATGACCTTCCCTATAGCAGAGAGCCGGAGTGGGGGACTGATAGAGCCCTTACAGAGCGTGGAGGCAGGGGGCTGGCTGGGGAGGCTTGGCGAATGGAAGGTCATTAAGCTTGGTTGATTCTTCAGTGTGTCTGGGTTGTCCCCAAGCCACACATCAGCCAGGGATGGGCTTGGGTCTTCTCCACTGTCTCTGGGAGATGCTCACCAGGAGTGTGTGGCTGGGAAGAGGGCTGCATAGTCTTCTTCCTGTCTCCAGGGCTTAGGGACAGGAGCAGTGGGACCTATGTGACCTCAAGATAGGAGTCATTGCCAGGTAGTGGTGGTGCACGCCTTTAATCCCAGCACTCGGGAGGCAGAGGCAGGCGGATCGCTGTGAGTTTGAGGCCAGCCTGGTTTACAAGAGCTAGTTCCAGGACAGGCTCCAAAGCTACAGAGAAATCCTGTCTCAACAAACAAACAAACAAACAAACAAAAAAATAGGAGTCATCAGGGGGTGTGTGTGTGTGCAAAATCAAGATGATAGGAAGCCTTGAAAAGGAAAGGCATATGTGTCACCCCTCTCTGCTACTATGAACCTCTGCGAGGCCTGGACTGACCCAGGAACCTCCCCAGACTTTGCAAAGAAGTGGGGCCACAGCCGTGGTCTTTACTGAGCTAAGATCACCAAGTTGACCATTAGTTCTGTGATGTTTAGCAGGATCCTGTGCCAGGCAGAGCCTTCGTAGGCATAATCTCCTGGTCCTTGCTGCAGGGGACATCACCACACTGAACAGAGGCAACGACTTGTCACCAGAAGAGGGTAGTCAAAGGAAAGGGCCCCAGGAAACGGTACAGCTCACCTGTACTATGAAAGGCAGGCAGCAAAAAGGAAAATAGAGTAAAATGGAACTCTGGCCTGGACCCATCCCATTGCTTCCCAGCCTGCCATGGGCTGTAGCCTGTAACGTAAGATGCCTCCTGCCATTGTGAGGTGTGAGGACATGTGTCCTCTGCTCACAGAGGTGGGTAGAGGTTGAAGGAACGTGCTGGTGGCTGCTCAGATGAGTGGGGCTACAGCCCCCATCAGTGCTGGGGTACCTAGTGTGTACTCAGCGCCCAGCCCTATCCTTCAGACTTGCTTCCCAGGGTGCAGATGTGGCCAGCTGCCAGGGGGACCAGACCTGCAAGACTATCCCCAGTATAGGAACACTGGTGTCCTAGAGAGAGGCAGATTTTAGTGTGGCATGGATTTCTTTCCAGATGGAGGAAAGGTAGCCTGTTTGGCCAAGAACTTTTTAAAAGTACGATCCCAAATCATGGTGCTACTCTCCACTCCTACCCACACACCAAAGTGAATTAAAGCCCTGCCTGAGCCCTACCACGCCTTGAAAAGAGACAGCAGTGGTCAGTGGGCTGCAAGGAACTTGAGCTGTCCTGCCGTAGAGTGTGGGTAGGTGGCCATCAGGATGAGGGTCAGCTGCCTCTCTCCCTGCCAGCTACCCATCACTTGGCTCATGTGGATGGCCGCTGAAGCCATCTGTAGACTCAAAAACCATAAATGAGCCATTTTTTAGGTTTCTTGTCTACCCTCTGTTGCTAACCACAGTCCAGCCAGCGTGCGGTTCCCAGTGTGCAACACCTGTGATGGCTCCCCCTTCTGTTTCAGCTCTTCCGCTTCTTAAAGCGTTGTCAGTCACATCTCTGGCCACTTCCACAGCTCCTGTTCCTTTTTGATTTTCTCCTCACCAGCACACTATCCTCCGCCTGTACACCACCCACGCCCATCCATCTCTCCCTCTCTTTCTCTGTCTTTGATTTTATTTCTTCCCACCTGTATCCTTAGAATCCAGAGACTATCTCCCCAGCATGCTAGAAGGTAGCCTGGCTGTCTGCCGGTGTCTTTTTTAATGTGGTCGATCCATGAGGGTAAGCTGAGAGCAAAGCTAATCGGAGCTCTTGCACAAGCCCGGAGCACTTTTCTTAAGGGTAGGCCCTGACTGAGAAAGTTCTGCAGGGACAGTGGAGGGCCTGGGTTTCCACTAGACTGTCACTGGTGTGTGTGTATGTGTGTGTGTGTGTGTGTGTGTGTATGTGTGTGTGCCCCATATGTATACACGTAATCCAGTCACAACTTGTAGCTCTGGCGCCACATAAATCTTCAGAGAAGTATGTTGCTTCAGTGAAACCGCCATTCATGTGAGAGGAAGCACCTGGCGAGGCTATCAGAGAGGCCCCTCCAATGGCAGCACATCCTGAACTGCTATGTCTCAGGCATGGCTCTTGGCCCTGACTGATTCCTGGGCCCCACTGAGGAGCTCCAGAAGCTGCCCCGTGCAGGCATGGCTAGATGGGAGCTAGGGAGTTTCCTAAGAAGGTCACCGTTCTGTGTCCCCATGGCTTAAAGAGAGACAGGCAGACTTGGACAGTGACTGTCGCTGGTGAGTGTGTGTGTTTCTCAGGATCCTTTTTCTTTGGCCCTTCCTTCTGTGGGCCCCCAGAGCCACTGTTTGGCTAGCTGGTTTCGGTGTAGGAGGAATAGAAAGAGGAACAGCAAAGATGCTGGCTTGTCCTCTTGGGGCCTTGGGAAGGCTTGGCGGGTGGGGGTACAGGATTGTCAGAAAGAACACGGCCATTTCACTCCTCGGCCTGAGGCAGGGGGACCCAGGTTTGGGAGAGCTAGCTGCCTCGGTTTCTGTATTGTTGACTGGGGGCTTCATGGGCATCTTTAAGAGTAAAGAGAAGAGGGCTGGAGACATGGCTCAGTGGCTAAAGCGCCTACCATATAAGCATGAGGACCCGAGTTCAGATCCCCAGCGCCCATATACAAAAGCCTGCATGAGCAGTACGTATGCTTAATGCCACCACTGGGGGCGGGTAGAGATGTGAAGATCCCTGGAGCTTGCAGGCCAGCTAGTCTAGCCAAAGCAGTGAGCCCCGGGTTTAGTGAGAGACCCCATCTCAAAGAATAAGATGGACGCAGCCAAAGAGGACATCTGGCATTGACCTCCGACCTACACATTCACAAATAAACATAAGTAAGTGCACATACCCGAAGAATACATGTCATTCGTGTGTGCACGTATACAAAATGAGTGTGACTAGCCTGGCCTGTGAGGACCAATGATCAAATACTTCAGGCTTCTAGGGCCCCAGGATGCTCAGTAAAGCTGCCATCTCAGGCAATAGTCACAGAAGGGACCTTATCCTCATGTTTACAGAAAAGTGCAAGCCACACTTTGCCCTAGGACTGCTCCTCACCAACCTGTGTTGGTGATACAGGCCTGGGCACAGATCGGGTTGTATGGGGCTGGGAAGTGTGTGTGGATGCCAACAGATGAGGCAGGTGTTTCTCAGTAACTCAGCAGCCTGTCAAACTGGGAGGCAGGAGCCAAGGCTCCTGGGCAGAGCAGTCCTCATATCCTGCAGCCTCTGGGGGCCTCGGACCCCCAGCATTTCTGTGTCGGCCCCCCTCCGTGTGCTCACCCTCTCTTTTCATGTGTACCCCATGCCTTGGGTACAGGGTTCACCTTTCTTTACTTCAGTCTGATCCAAGACTTCCTTTCCAAATCAGGGGTCATTCGGGGTTCCAAGAGTACCCTCTTGTCAGAGGAGGGCTCTTGGACCCTCTGCGGAAGGCATGGCATGTGATACCAGGAGGATGAGGATGGAGACCGGGCTTGGGGGCTGCAGGCTGTGGGGACCCTGGGACCTATGCAGGAATAGTCTCCCGGGGCAGCTAAGGAGGAAGGCAGACAGAACTCTCTGCAGGGAGGGTAGAGTCAAGGCTTTCTAGGAGTCCTGAAGGAAGGGAAGGAAGGACCTGGTGGGAGGAGGACCAGTGAAGTCAAAGTGCTTTTTTTAAAAAAAAAAAAATTAATTCTTTTGAGCTCTTGACCCACACAGAGAAGGAAGAGCCAGCCAGCCCTGGAGGAGAAAGTGCAGCTGAGTCAGGCAGTCTTGGTGCAGTGATTCAGTCAGTGTGGGCTAAGGTGGAGCCCCCCCCCCCCGCCCCGCCCTTTCATGGGAGGAAGGACAGTGCTTCCTTCTGGCAGCGGGGTGAAAAGGAGTGCTCCCTTATGATGGGAAAGGAAGAGAGAGTGCTCCTGACTCTGTGCAGATAGGAAAAGTGGGGACACCTTCCAGAAGACCCCTGGAGCTGTGCTGACCTTCTGGAAGGGACCAGAAAGTATGAACAAGGATGGAGGGCTGGGGAGGCTTTGCTCTTTGGAGAGCGAGATTTCTCAGTATGCCTTGCCCTGGAAATGGCCCAAAGGGTCAAGGGACCCAGGGCTGGGAGAACCATCTGATGGGGGTTCCCCATCCTTAGGGACCTGTGGTGGCTCAGATGGACTGTCTTAAGTGTTTTGAGGTGCCCCTATCTGATTCCAACTTCAGCTTTGTTCTCTCCTTGGAATCCCCACTCCCCCAACTAGCCAGCCTCTGGGGTTGGCATTTTTGGAGATGGCGTAGCCTCTAAAACTTCCCCATATCCCAGGCCCCTGTCCCCTCTCAGGGGACCTCAGGAGCACCGGAAGCCAGTGCCTTCCATCTGTTTACCTCTTACCTTGTTCCGACTGGAGCAGACTGTACCAGGATGAGGATACATCCTTAGCATCGCAGGCCGTGGAGCCGTAGAGTCGAAGGCATGCGCCTGCATGGCCAATCGTTCTTGGCTGCAGCCTGCTCACTGCTGCTAATTTCATGGCCTTGTGATCCAGGTAATGCTTGGCTGCCCTGATCTACCACCCCCAGGCTGGAATCACTTTTCTTACCCTGCAGGAGCCCAGCTGCCTCCTCCACTGCAGGCTGGTGGTGGGGGCCACACAGAACTGTTCAGTGGCAGCACCTTCAGACTTGGAGGCTACTGTGGCTCGTGACTAATGTACTCCACTCATATCAAAGGGTCCTAATGGCATTCCGAGGAGAGGAAGCTTATCCAAGGCCTGCCAGAGATAAACAGGCTCATTTCAGGCCCTCCCTGCCCAGAGAAACCTCTTTACCTGGACCCTGAGCCCAGAATCAGATTCTTCCAGAAGAGCTGCTTAGTACGGGGCCTCTCAGCGAGGTGGCTGGAGGAAGTTCTCTGCTGGAAAATGGCCTCACATCTGGCTGACTGGCTCAGCTAGGCTTTTAAGTTTCATTTGAAGAGTGGTTCTCTGATTCCTAGGGTTTACACCGGAGCACAGCAGATGAAAATGGCTTTTCTTATTGCACCGCAAGTGAAGCACATACCCCCTGCCCTGACCTGGAGTGGCCTGTTCACACTCATGGGCCCTTGAGAGGCTGCTGCTACCAGGCACCCATGGCTAGGTTCTGTTTATAGTCCGGGTTCTGTGCTGGCACAGCTACCTAGGACTGGGAGGCTTTGGGGGTTCAACCCCATCAGGAAGAGGCTTAGAAATCTGCCCACTGCTGCTCACCATGCTACCTCTGGTTTGTCATTGTTTTGTAATGCTGGGTATGCCTCTGCTTCCTCAGAGCGGCTCTCACTTCACTCTGGCTTTGGGCACCCTGAGAGCATGGCTGTCTAGAATCCTGGCAGTGTGCTTAGCTGAGGGCAGCAAGGTCTCGGGTTGGCTCCCAGAGGGGACGAAGCAAAGTAAAACTTTACCTCATGCTGAGTGTCCTCTCTCTCCACCTCCCCCTTCTGCCCTGTCTGTGGACACACTCTCCCAGTCTTTCCAGCTGCCACCCAGAGGAGTCTATGGGAAGGCCCTGGTCACACCTCCTTCTGTGTTTTCCATATGGTGTCTCCTGTGCCACGGCAGTGTGCTTCTCTAGACCCCCAAAGGGAGCCGTGCACACGTGCACTGTGCTGTCCTGCACATGGCGCTGGGATACCAGCAAAGGATGAGTTAAAAGAGAAGGCGCTGTTGGGATGGACAATGGCTGCCCAGCCCTGACTGAGTGCTTACGGTGGCCCACTAGGTTCAGGTCTGGTGCTTGGGGTCCAGTCTGCCCTTCTGCTTTGTCATTGTCTTCTACCTGCTGTCTCATGAAACCCACCTGGCCTTCCAGTCTTCAGGAGTCTGTAGGAACAGCACCGGTACCACACCGTTCTAAAAGGCTTGGCCAAAGCTTGGCCTCCATCACATAGCCAACCTTTTGCGGGGATTCTGCTAGGGGTCAGAGTGAGGGGCAAGGATGTGAGACAGGCACAGAAAACAAACACAGGCTTCAGGACCCTAGAACTGACTACAGCTTAGCCACACACAGAACTACTACCCAGGCACATGGACTGTCGCCCCAGAAGCCATGGCAACCGCATCACATTTCAGAACCACAGTTAGGGTGGGAATTATAACCCTTTTCATGTCCTGCCTCTCATCGGTCAGAGCTGACTCTGGGGCATTGACTCAACCCCTACCCCCAACACCCTTCCCGGGACCCATGCACAGCTAAAGGACCCAACCTGGACAGTAGACAGTGCAAAGGCCTGGTGGGCCTGGGTAGCACATATATCAAGTGTCCTTCCCGGAGAGCAGTGCATTTCCGCAGAGAGATGAGACGGTGAGGCTAGAAAGACCAGTGTTCCCAGTCGAGGAGATGCAGAGCTTAGCAAGACATCTTCTCGTACTGTTGGACGCTCAGCCATGTATGCCTGTCACATTTACTTCTCTTGGGCAGAAGTCCATGATTGATCAATGGGTCACACCAGGCTGTGAATGCCTCAGGTGGAAGTTATGGAGTCATCTTAAGTGTCTGCCACCAGGCTGGGCCCGTAATCCCAGCTGCTTAGGAGGCTGAGATAGGACCAAAAGTTCAAGGCTTGCTTGGATTGTCAAGTGGGTTCAAAGACAGCCTGGGCAACTTGGTGAGACGGTGTCTCAAAATAAAGAGAGCCAGGACTGTAGTTCACTGGTGGAGTGCTCACCTAAAAGAGTCAGAGACGTCTGGGAGAGTCCAGAGTGGACATGACCAGATTGAAAAGGGCCAGGTAGGGAGAAGGGTTGGGGAAGGGGAGAAAGGGGAACCAGGTACAGCAGCCAAGAGGCCAAAGATACAAAAGGTATCTTTGTAACCAAAATGTCTGGATTATATAGGGAAGAGCCTCTGGGGAAAGGCAGCCCAGCCCCTGGACTGAAGAATTTTCAAGGTAGAGGGTGGGTTATTTACCAGATAGGAACCCTGGGGTGTTGGAAGAACCTGGAGGTCAGGTCCGCTTTGATATGTTAATAGGCACCTCAGCTGTTTGTCTGGGGTTTGAAATTTAACAATGCAGTTGTCCTGGTGTTGAAAAGCTTTCCAACCTTAAAAGGCACAGCCTTCAGCTGGGCTACCAGCTATTCAGTTAGCGGAAAATCCCCGTCCCTAATATACCCAGGGATGCTGAGCGTGCTTGGAAAAAGTGAACCGGGTTCTTCACCTCATGTGGGCACACTTCCAGGTCTGGTCAAGGGATGATGGGGGCCTGCCAGGTGTAGGGGTTCTCCACTTGCCCGCTAACTCACATCTGGCCTTTGTCCCTTGCTCTCTCCTTTTCCTCTTCTGCCTGCCTGGCCTCACGTGGACTCAGCCAGTGTGTCAGGAAGTAATTGACTGACTGCCCAGCCCAGGGCAGGCTCTGCTGAGCCCATCAGGACGGGGACAATGAAGGGGCACCTCAGAGGCGGAAGGCTATTTCTAAGGCTCACGGCTGATGAGCTGCGATTATCATTTTAATTTCAAGGCTGTCACCTTACAGTCAGAGTGCCCCCTTCCAAAGAGCACAAAGCCCTTTGCAGCCTTCAAAGGGACCTCAGAGGGTCAGTGCTGCAGACTAGGATGTACCCCGGACATTTATGCCTTTCATCTTTGTCTGCACAATCAGATCCTCTGTCAAGGCCCCACCACAGCCCCACCACCCCTGGGACCTCTCCTCACACCCATCAGTTTCCACTTTCTCCAGGGTAGGGCCCACTTGCTCTCTGGAACGCCTTGCCACTCACCTCGCTTCTGGTTTGTCAAGCAGCAGCAACTATACAAACTTAGCAGGAAATTCTCGCAGCTCTCCGGGGTTGGGGCTGTGAAAAAGCCTTCACACTCCTCCTGTTACTCCCAGTGGGATGCGCTGCTTTCCTGAGGGGCAAGAAGCACATCTTGGATACCTCCATCCTCCTGTAGACAGGATGAGGGTTTTACAAACGCTGTTCTTTGCACTTGGCTCCTGCGATCTGTTTCCTCAGTTGTGAGTTGTGCATAGCATTTCTTAAGCACTCCAGAGCGGAATACTCGATGCTTCTTTTTGTTTGCTTAGAGTCAAATGGTGTAATCCATTTAAATCCCTCCTGTTCGGTACACAGCAAATGCTTAATATCTGTAAGCCCTTCCTGCAGCTCAAAGCTCATCTGGGGTTCACGACCAAAGCAAGATAGTCAACCCTTGACTGGCTTTTCTCCTTCCTTCCCTCCTTCCCCTTTTCCCTCCTTTCCTACCTTTCATTCTTTCTTCCTCTTCCCCTCCTTCCCTCCCTTCTTCTGCCTCTTTCTCTCCCTTCTTTCCTCCCTCCCTCTCTTTCTCTCCCTCTCTTTCTTCCTTCACAACCCCCTCCCAGTAGTACGGGAGGTGGAAGCCAGGGCCACTGGCTCCCCCTCCCTCACAGCTTGCTGTGGTTGTTTTTAGAAGTTGGGGATACCCAGAGATAATATTCACACAATCAAGTCTATCCTAACTGAGAGGGCAGCTTTGGGGGTTTTGAGAGATGCATTCAATTTATATTAGGCTAGTCTGTAGCCCTGAGTCCCAGCTTGCTGTGACTGGACAAGCCCCTGATCCTGCTCTGGGTGAATAGTCTCCACCTCCCTGAGGACTGTCCTTTCTCCTGGCTAATCTCGGAGGTACTTTACCCTTCTGACTTTCTGCAGTAGCCTTGGGAGAGCTGAATCTCCCAGGACTGAGGCTGTCTAAACAGTCTGAGAGGCCGGTTACTGCATTCTGTCAAAGGGCCAACAAGATTAATAGGGTGGGCTTTCCTTTTAAACTCTCTATTGAGCCTCACTCCCATGATCCAATCTGTGGGTGGGGCAAGTGGAGCGCTGGAAGTGTGGGCCTCCCAGGAGACGAGGACAGAGCCAGAGCCTTCCCTGTGACTTCAGCACTTAGCGCAGCTCGGTTGAATGACTGTCAGGTTGGAGATGGGGTGGAACCACATGGAGTTGGGTGGACTTCGCCGTGGCTCCTAGGTGTCCGGGAAAGCAGCCCTCCCTCATGCGCTCAGTACCCCCGAGTGATAAGCAGCTTTTTTCCTTGTGTGTTTCTAGAACTACTTTGAGAGTTACCTGGCAGTCGCCTCTACTGTGCCCTCCCTGCTATGCCTCGTGGCCAACTTCCTGCTTGTCAACAGGTAGGTCACCCCCTGCCTCCCCGACCTTCACCCCCTCCCTTCTTCATGCCCCTCTGTTCTACAGCAGGAGTTTTCATCTTAAATGGTGGTCCCCCCCAAATTGGAGGCAGGCAGTTTATCCTTGTCGTGCAGTTTACAGATTGGAGCAGGTGCCAGGGCCTCCAGTCAGGGGTCAGTGCTCATTTATAGCCACTTATAGTGACACCCAGGTAAGGGCCCTCTGCCTTTGAGAGACCTATAGGGCCACTGGCCCTTGCGGTCAGGACACTGTGTGGCTTGCTGTAGGCCAAGACCTGGAGAAGCTGTTCTTCTACAGGCTCCAAGAGCAGCTAGATGCTAACATTGCCTGCCCTACCTACTCTGTAATATGTTGATGATACCATCCAGTGAGTCCCCTACTCACAGTGCATCTCACAGGTAATGCTTCAGAAAGGCTTCTGTGTACACCATGGAAGAAGGACTTATTCGAGAGAAAAGTAAGTTGGTATGGCCCATAGCCTCTGCTGGCTGTCCCTTCTTGTCTAGTCTCAGTTTGACCCAACAGTGGCAACAGTACTAGTACCTTATTGGCATTTTCCTGAAGCTACCTCTAGGCAATAATCATGGCTGGCCTCACTGTGATTCAAAATTCTGGGTTTCCCTTGAACATGTTTCATAGAAGCTTCAGATCCGTGGTGACAAATTTATTCAGCTATGGTCTGTCAGTTCTTGGATCTCCTGCTGAAAAGCATTCTAAGGCAGATCTGACCTTAGCAAGGGTGCTGGGATTGATTAGTAATGTCTGCTCTGGGCATAGGCGGCAAGAGCAGAATACATCCTGTGTGCATTCTAAGCCTGTGTACAGAGCAGTCTTTCAAAACACATCATAGTATAGGGCACAGTCGTGTAGTAGATTCCGACCCATAATCAGTGGTTTGCAACAGTAACAGTAGTTAGTTTCTTTTGCTACCTGAGGTTCTGGAGGCATCCAGGGTACGCTGGAACATGCTGATGCAGTCAGACAGCACAGAGCTGGAGATGCTTGTCCTTTCCCACCTCCCTGTCTGTTTGTCCTCATTGGCTTGCTCACATGGGGTCAGAGACTGTTCCCATTGTGGCTGAAGAGCCAATGTTCCGTGAAAGCCAGGGACAAGCCACATAGTGTCCCTTTTGTCACACTCAACCGGTCAGGGCTGACACAAAGCCTCTTCTGTTTCAAGGAAACAGAGACCCCATATCCCCATGGAGGGAGTGTCAAGGAAACAATATCCCTCTAAAACAGTGGTTCTCAACCTTTCTAATGCAGTGACCCTTTAATATAGTTCCTCATGTTGTGGTGATCCCAACCATACAAAATAATAATGATTAATAATAATAATATAATTAGTGTTCTTAGTATTACTCATTATTATCAATATTATTGTTGATTTTTCAAGACAGGGTTTCTCTGCATAACAGTTCTGGTTGTCTTGGAACTAGCTTTGTAAACCAGGTGGTCCTCGAACTCACAGAGATCCACCTGCCTCTGTCTCACGAGTACTGGGATTAAAGGCATGTGCCACCACTGCCCAGCTACAATTTTGAATCTTAATATAAATATCTGTGTTTTTTTTATGGTTTTAGGCAGCCACCATGAATGGACTGTTTGGCTACCAAAGGGTCTCGACCCACAGGTTGAGAACCACTGCTCTAAGGTGTAGTTTGAGAGAGGGGGAAGAACTTGGCCTCACCTTCCAGCCCCTAGGGCTACCTGCAGAGGTCTCCCCACTAGGTCCCTAGACTTCAGACACACAGTCTTTGGGGGTATAAATGATCAGGGAAAATTTGGAAGTATCCTTGAGTTCAACAGAGCCTTTCTGAGCTCTCAGTGAACTTAGGTGGGGTGGGGCAGAAAGAGGCTGCAGAAAACTCAAGGACCAGCCTCACAGCTACCCAAGCCAGTGGCTTTTGGGTTCTTGAGTTGCTAATACAATGAAATTCACACACCACAGAGGATAGTTTTTAGAAAGGAAGATATAGATAAGTAGACAAGAGCGTTCAGGGACAGAGGTCAGCACTCCTGCGTAGCAGGAGGGGGTCCTAGGAAATAGGGTACCATGAAGCTACCAGTGTGGGGCTCCATGAAGGATTTAAGGCAGAAGACACAATGAGCGTGGGAAGTGGAAGGAACTGATCAGTCCAGTTGGCTCATCCGCGAGGTGTTTGGGCATCTCTCCTTTGTTCCAGTGAAATCTTGAAGTACAGCTTCCAGGCAAGGCTAAGAGGTAACAAGGGACCAAGGACCAAAACCTCTCCTGGCCTCCAGCAAGGACACTCTCAGAGTGGCTGTTCTGGGGTCCCTGCCCCAACTGGCCAGTGTGTATCTCCTGCTCTCGTGGCTAAGAGCTGACTTGGGTGTTTCCTCAGCACTGCCGGCTACTGAAGACAGAGTGGAATTCTTGACAGTGCCCAGAGAGCAGAGAGGAAGGGGTCAGAAGTAGGCAGGAAAGGCAAGAGTGCCCGGTGTTGATGGCACACACCTTTAATCTCAGCACTGGGGAGGCAGAGGCGGGTGAATCTCTGAGGTCAAGGCCAGCCTGATCTGGATAGCCAGAGATGTTACACAGAGAAAACCTGTCTTGGAAAAGAAAAAAAAAAAAACGGAAAACAAAAAACAAAAACAAAAAAAACAAGACAAGAGCACTTGCAGGGGTAGGCAGGTCCATCCCACCTACCCTCTGTTCCTTGTGACTCACTTGCACTGTGACCCTGGGCATTTATCCAGCTAGGACAGCTCACGTACCTGTGGACAAGAATGCCCGCCCCCTTAAGATCCAAGCCACCATCTGACAGGGAGTGACAGTCTACATTCTATTAACCCCACGCTGCATCTCCATGTGTGTGCAGTGACTTAGGAGGTTGGCACAACATCCTACTTTTCCTGTTCCGGTCACAGATGTGCCACAGCGGGGACCACATCCCCGATGTTCTCCTTGGTGGCCCAGTTCTGGGGTCAGCAGTAACAGTGGAAAGTTCCTGTTGGGATCTTGGAGTGTATGACATCCACTACTAATAGCCAGTCAGCCAATCAGTGGCCCTGCTTAAAGGAAAACTGCCCACTCAGGGGACCACCTCGGGTCGCTTGGTCACTGAGGCTAGAGCTGGGCTCCTTTTCAAGAGTGATCTCCTTTCCCTGCCGGCTACCTGTGAGTGCTTAGTTCCCAGCATTGCAGACCCCTGGGCCAAGCCTCAGGCTGCTAGGCAGGTGGGGGAGGGTGGTTAGGAGAGGGCTGGGCAGGAAAGTGGTTCCACTGGTTCCCTAGTCCGGGCTTCAGGCTACGTGTGAGGGCCCTGGGGGAACAGCTCTCCAGCCTCACTTGTTGCCAGCTGCCAAGGACAGTTTGGGGCGAAGCTGCTTTTTATTTAAAGTGGGAGATTGAAACGTCTCCTTCCCTCTCTCCTGGAGCACTCTGGCTGCTCTGACTGGCTCATCCATAATCGCCAAGTGTTTTATTATGTTAAATCTGCGGCTTTATAAATACAGATGAGCTAGATTTACATTTTGGAAGAAATCAATCCCCTGGGGTCCTGAGCGCTCACTGGCAAGGGAGTGAAGTGGGGGATGGGCGACCCTCCTCCAGCATCATGGGGTGGTGTGGCCTCTTAGCCTGCCTCCTACCTAGAGTAGAACACCAGGTGAGCTGGCATTTGCCTAGATGACCCTAGAATTCCAGGGGCTTCCATCCCAAGCCACCCGCCCTGCTGGAGGAAAGGCAGTGTGCCCCATCGTGTGTGCAAGGCTGGCCTCCAACTTCATGGCATCCAGTGCTAGGACACTGGGAATTGTTCCATGAGTCTTCTGAGGACTTGGGGGCTCTGCTGTGGGTTGCTTAGACAGGACCTAGAGAGATAAGGAACCCTGGGCAGGTAAGGGACAGTCACAAGCGGTCCAGTGGGTGATTTTGCTGTTTGCTCCTCTTGGGGAGGGGGCTGAGTAAGAAGCCACCCATTTTTGCCCAAGTCCCAGGCACCCCACAGGACCTTATCACCATAACTTCAGGGACAAGGCAGGAACAGAGAGGGAGGTGTATAGCTGGGGCAACTGCCTGCATTATACCTCCTCCCTCTGTGGTCAGTCTCTGCCTTCAACATTCCTCACCCAGGGAATCACTGAAAACTGTTTGGTGTCCCAAGGTGTTGCCAAGTAGATTTCTTCAGTCAGACCCTCAGATCACCTAGGCCAACCTCATTTTGGAGATGAGGAGGGAAGGAGCAGAGGGAGGGAATGTTTGTCCGAGGTCTCACAGCAAATCCGTGACAAAGCCAGGCAGTGTGCTAGCTCCTGCCTTGTGCGTGGGTGAGTGAGTTCTTATGCCAGGAAGGTGGGGCTCTGTGGGATAGGTAAGTGTGTAGGGTCACCTTGAGCATCCCATCTGAGGCTTAGCTGCAAACCTCCAGGGTACTGGGTTCATTTATCATAACAGCCTTTTGTGGGCTCCAGGGGTCCAGCCACTCTACCTGGCCCTCCCTCCAGCCCTACTTTGTCTGAAGCCCCACAGAGTCTAAGAAGAGGCACCCTAGTATGGGGCCCTAGTGGTTATTAAGGCTAGAAGTTTCGCAAAAGCAGGCCCGAAAACAAGGAAAAATTCAAGCCTGTAGTAAATTTGGGGGTGAATGTGGAGAGAGCAAGAAAGTAACCAGGAGAGGAAGCCTTGTCACCAGTCACACAGAGAGCCACCAGAGCCCTCTGGAATCTAAGGGAGCTCTCCCTGACCCCCAGGGGGAACTAGGGTGGGTATCTACCAATCTCACCAGCCATTGGCTGTAGGCTGCTCTTGGGAAGTCAGTAGTCTGTCATGTCCAATTAACCCTGGGCCATTGTGTCCTGGAAGTGTCCCTGGAGTTTTAGGCTGTGTTGTCCCCTCCCTGGAACCCTGATGTCTCTGTGTTAGTGGATAGGTGTGTGCAGGAATGAATGGCAGGCAGGAAGTAGTCATTTGTTCTCTTACTGAAAGTTAAAGTCAGATTTGTCCTCAGGCATAGCTGGGTCCAGGGAATCTTTCTTTTCCCATGGTCCTGGGGCTCTGTGCATCTTCATGGGTGTGCACTCCATATGTGGTCCTTCCCCCAAAGAGCTGGCAAGGTGGCAACCAGCAGCAGGACACACTTGAGCAGTTACTTACTGCATAGTCCATGGTACCATCCCAGGGAGGACTGACTGAGCTGTGTGGGCCACTTGTGGTAGCCAGGATCACCAATGACTGTTCTTTGAGTCTGGACCGGTGTGGGTGGCATGGCCCACCACCTCCATCACTCTGGCATGAAGAAACACTTTCTCCCAGAGAAGAGATGCTGGCAGGCAAGCCTGCGGACCCACCATGTGCCTGCCTCTTCTGAAGATTAAGGCCTGGCTCATGAGGTAGATGGGATGCTTACCTGCAGGCTGGGGTTCTGCCTGTCTCCAGCTCATCTTGACAAGGCTCAGTTAGCCTCTTGTGTCTACGTGTCCTCTTCCTTGAGGCCCCTCAGCTGTGCCCCGAGATGCCACCAGCCCTCCTGCCAGAGTATCTAGTACTGGGGTGCACTGAGCCCTGCCACCCTGCTGTGTGTGCCTGTGCTCCGGGAATGCAGTCATCACCCAGGTCCTGTGTGTAAGACAGTCATCAAAACACAGGGTCACAGAAGAGCCTGGGTGGGAGCCAAGTTCACCTAAGATCCCACCCCAGCTTCTGGGGACTCCCTTGGTGTCCTTCCCCTTACAAAGGGGGATGAGGTGGGCGGTCCCATTCTCCCTCCAGCCCTGAGCTGCCTCTCTGGATCCAGAAGTAACATCAGCCAGGGGCAGGAGCTCCTTGTAATCACACTTTCCTCCCTCCATGCAAATCACTTCCCACCTGGTTGTGTGCACAGATCTGTTTGTCTCTACCTTATAAGTTGAACTTGGTTGCTATTGTTTTAATCCAGAGAACATCTCTGTATCTAATCTGGCTTTTCTCTCAGTCCCCACTTTCTCTCTGGCTAGTGGGGGAATGAAACTGAACATCTGATCAGACTTACAACTTATTCTAATCTGATGATGGTTTGGACAGCCTTGGGATGGTGTTCTCTCTGTTACAGTGGAGACCTGCACAGCCCTCTCCGATGGTCCCCATCCCTGCCCTCCTTCCGGTTCGGCGAGCTGGGGAAGTAGCTGGAGTACTTGGCTTGGGTGCAGGCTAGTGCTTTTATGGAATGCATGGGGTCCTGGCTCTGGACTGTGAGGGTGTGGTCTCAGCAGCTGCTGACCCAGCTAAAACCTTCTAGAAGAAGCCTTAGGAGAGCTCCTGGGGCCCACAGCTGAGTTACCTTGAGCCAGCTCCTAACTTTTCTGAGCTCAGCTTCCTTACCTGTGAACAGGGAGGGGATTGAGCTGGGAAGTGACTGAGGTGGGGTGTGAGGAACATTAGACTCACAGAGCTTGGGTGGGAGGTGACTGAGGTGGAGTGTGGAGAACATTTAGGAGAAAATTGGGCACAAGCCAAGTTCTGTAACATCAATGATGATGAACCTCTTCCCTTGCCTACTGCCAAATTTGGAGAAGGCAGCAGGGTGGCTGTGCTGTTTAAGTGTTAGATGGGTCTAACAGGAGGGTAGTTTTGAAGACAGATATGTGGCATCTTGCCTGGTGTCTTAGTCTTGAGCCTCACCAACCTGTGAGGCCCACTCCTTCTCTCTTGTGACTCACCAGCTGACCCATGTAGGGCCCTGAGGGGAGTCCAATCACCTCCCACCACTTCTGGTCCTCTCCCCAGGGTCCCAGTGAATGTCCGTGTTCTGGCCTCGCTGTCCGTCTCACTGGCCATCTTTGTGGTTATGATTGTGCTGGTGAAGGTGGATACTTCCTCCTGGACCCGAGGCTTCTTCGGTGTCACCATCGCGTGCATGGCCATCGTCAGCGGCTCCTCCACCATCTTCAACAGCAGCGTGTATGGTCTGACAGGCTCGTTTCCCATGAGGAATGCCCAGGCATTGATATCAGGTGAGAGCCCAGCATGAGAGGGAGCCACAGTGGTCCTTCCGGAAAAGGAAATGTGTCCTGGGTCCACTGTGTTTTCTTAGTGTCACCAAGCAAATGATCCCAGAGACGATAGCTGAGAGTTGTTCATTCTGCTCAGCCTGCAGCTTGGACAGTGGATTAAGAAGACAGTTGGCTCTCCACTGCTCCATTCAGCATCCACAGGAGTGACTCAATTAAGGCCCTGGGCTGGGTGGCACTCCTTGTGGTCCTCGCCGTGTTTGCCTGGCTATCTTGTGGCATAGGTCCAGGTTGTACACAGCGCGAGCATCGGACAGCACTTCATTTTGATGTAACAATGGAAGCCATATGGGGAAGAACTTCCACAGCCCTTGGCCCATGTAGAATCCAGATGGGTCTCTGTGGCTCCCTGGAAGGTGTAGAAGTCTTGCCAGCCCAAGAGTGGGTAGATGGGAGATAAGATCACAGGCATGATGGAAGTCTAGACCTCCAAAGCATCCTTTCTGAATCCAGCCTTCCCTTCTTTCCTCCCTCCCATCTTTCCTCCTTCCTTGTCCCTTTTCTTTCCCTTTAGTTTTTCCTCCCCCTCCTTTTCCTTCCTTCCTCTTCTCTGTCTTTCTTTCCTTTCTAGTTTTATGGAGGCTCCACCCCCTGCCAGGGGCAGAAAGATGGACCAGACTGTGTCCTATCAGAGCCGATAGCCTAGTGACTATGCTCCTGGTTCTTCCAGACCGTGCCATGCCATG
The DNA here is from genome assembly GCF_037038515.1 of Microtus pennsylvanicus. Taxonomy (NCBI): domain Eukaryota; kingdom Metazoa; phylum Chordata; class Mammalia; order Rodentia; family Cricetidae; genus Microtus; species Microtus pennsylvanicus. Next base: position 23,135,683 of record NC_134585.1, read on the forward strand.
GCTTGCTTGGGTCCTGACTTGGGGCATCTCTCTAGCTGAAGTCTGCAAGTGGATGCTAAGCCTGTTACGGGGACCTTGGCAGTTTTATCATTCACCTAGATGGCCCCACAAGGTAAACAGAACTGGGTCAGTTAGCATCTGCTTTATGCGAAGACCACTGTCCCCTACAGCAAGCCTGGAGGCTGCTCTTTTCTCTGTCCCCGTGTGTCCCTGGTGTTCAGAAGACTGCTGTAGCACTTGCCTACCTGAGAAGAATTGCACGATGCGCAGGACTGTGTCTGTTAGTTAATATGCCAGGTAGCATGTGGCAGGGATGACAGGCACCTTGACAAGCGCATATCCCCTCCCCGCTCTATACCAGTGCCAGACATCACTAATAGATCCCTATCTTTCCTCCTGAGCCTCTAATTCTCTCTCAAGCCAGCACTTGAGGCAATTACTCTCTTTGGATCAGAGTCGAGATATGAGCTCCGTCTGCTTGCCATTTTTGATATAGGATTAGGCTTCGCTTCTATCCCAGGAAACCCTTGGGCCTAAAAGAAAATAAAAATGAACTTGTCATGAGTTTTCTGAGTACAGTCAGCACGCTCCTGGCATTGCTTCCAGAAAGGCAGGTCTGGGCTGAGCAGACCGGCCATCAAATGCTAATCCCTCTGTCACCACTGGCCTCAAAAAGAGGCTCCTATCTGCTCATCTGCCTCCATTCTGTTGGAGCCCTTCAATTCAGCGTCAGCCCTGCTGGACACAAGCAAGGGCAAGCGGCCCCTCGTGTCCACCTGTAGAGCTCCAGAGAAGAGTGTCTCCTGGGAATTATTATTATTTTTTTGAGTCTATTTTTGGAAAAGTGGGGGATGCTAGGTATGGTGACACACACCTATAACCCCAGTACATCACAGACCGAGGCAGGAAGAATGTATCGGGCCGGGCTGGGCTACATAGTGAGACTCTGTCTTAACTAAAAGGGTAGGTGAAATTTGGGCTGAGATGTCAGCCCTGGAGGAAAGTAATGTGTGGGGCCCTCACTGGCACCAACCAGGCCAGCACCCTGGACCAGCCGAGGTGCCTCAGTCTCCCTGTGGCCCCCAGCCCGCCTTTGCTTTTTGTCCAGAGGAGCCCATCTGTGAATTCTGTGCATGTTGGCATCTGAGGAACAATTCATTTGTTTTGTGCTGGTGGTTTGGTTTTTTTTTTTCAAAGCCCTCATTTGCATGTATTTCCATAACTGATGAGATAGCGGGAGTCATGAGGGATGAGCTCCCGGAGGCCCAGTTTGTGGCTGCCGCCGATAATATTGTAGATTCAAGTTGGAAGGGAGAGGGGATCAGTCAGTGGGGCTGTTAAGATCTCTTCCTCCAGCGGCCACCGAGCGGCTCTCTGAGCTAACCCTGCTTCTTCCAGAGCTCCCAGGTGGGGATTACAGCTTCTCCGAAGTGGGCACCCCCCCTCCCCCATCGGCAAAGGGTTTACTCCATTGCTGCTGCTGCTTTGATGTGGGAAAGATGGGAATAGCTAAATAGTTAATTAGGAATCTGAAGATTTAGTTGGCGTTTGGCTCCTGTCTGTGTCAGACTCTGTTTAACATGGAATAATCCTTTTAATCCCTAGAACAGTCCTAAGGGGTGGGCACTCAAAACACTCCCACTTACAGATGAGCAAAGCTGAGGCACAGAGAGGTCAAGAGGTTTGTCAGAGAGCACACAGGCTGAAGGGTCAAACAGGGATTGGGTTCTGATTTAAGCGTGAGTTCCCTTGATCACTCTGCTAGTTTGCGTGTTGTGCCTGGTCTCAAGTTCCGACTTCCAGCCCCACCTGGGCTGGTAGAAACTATCTGGGGGAAGTTGGAAGAATTGTCTATTGGAACCAAGGGCAGTACCTGCAGTGTGGGAGCAGCAGTAAGGTGGACAGAAACACTTGCCCACTGTCCAAAGCTCTGGAACTCAGGCTGCGGAGACTCCCCACTTCTACCCCCATTCCCAACCTCCCATCCAGCTTCAGATGCTGTGAACCAGGGTGTTTTCACTGTGTGTGTGTGTGTGTGTGTGTGTGTGTGTGTGTGTGTGTGTGTGTGCGCACACGTGCTTGCGCGCGCATGTGTGTGTCTTCTGAGGCAGTGTGTCTTCCTGAGCCTATTGTGATGTCCTCTTGCTCTCCACAGGGGGAGCCATGGGAGGGACGGTCAGTGCCGTGGCCTCACTTGTGGACCTGGCAGCGTCCAGTGATGTGCGGGACAGCGCCCTTGCCTTCTTTCTCACGGCAGCAGTCTTCCTTGGGCTCTGCGTGTGGCTCTACCTTCTGCTGCCCCGGCTGGAGTATGTCAGGTGAGGTCCCTCTGCCCTGCCCTCCACATCGGCTCATTTAATGGGATCGTAGGTCCCTGTCCTTAGGGGTTGCCTGTTCCCCAGGACTGTGAGTTTTAAGAGGGTTGAGGCATGTAAGAATTTGGTTCCGGGGTCAGTGAGTTGATCTTGGGTGGAAATGTGAACCCCTAGGGCCGGCAAGCTTGGGGTTCATGAAGACTATATGCAGTGGAGGTGGGACTGGGCAAGAAAAATAAGAAGTAATGGTTCCTAACCACTGAATGCACCTCCGCCATCACCCCCTGCTCCAGCAGGAGGTGCAGCCTAGCGGAGTTTGTCTATCTCATTTACACTCACACATTCCTGTTTCTCTTAACCCCATGGTTATTAATGTTTCCATGTGCAAATTAGGAGGCCAGGGGTCAGGGAGGCAGGCGGTAGCAGGGCCAAGGTGAACAGGACTCCAGACTTCTACCTTCAGCTCACTGCCGGCGGGCTCCCCGGTTTCTCACAAGTTGCGCCCGCGTCTTTTGTGTTTTCTGCTGCTCTCGAAAACTGAAGCTGGGACTGAGAATTGGAACTAAGTTGGTAGAGTGCTTGCCTTGAAAGCATAAAACCCTGGGTTCGACCCCCAGCCCTACACACACCAGGCGTGGTGGCCCATACTTGTTTGTTATCCTAATACTTAGGAGGTAAAGGATGGGTGATCAAGCAGCCCTCCTGTGATAGTTAACCTTAGGGCTTTCCCCAGGGTAGTAGTAAGGCCTTGAGGGTCTCTTCTTGTTTCATTCCTTCGTCCCTGAGTGGAATGACATCTTGAAAGTCCCCACAGCCCCTGCTTTCATCACACCCCAGTACTACCTCCACCAGATGGTGTTTATCAGTCCACCTGGGCAGACCGAAAACCATCCAGCTGGGCCTCCTGGGACCATAAAGCATCTAGCATCTATACCTTAGCTGATTAAACCTTAGCCAGGAATCCTGTTTGTAGAAACTCACACATGGACTGGGACTTGTAGAGGGTTGAACTTAGAGGTCTATACTTCAGGGGGGCTCTCAATGTGGGTTCAGGAGCTGCCAATGAGCTCAGAGTCATACAGATGACCCCACCACTGGCTTGGCTGCTCTCAGTTATGAACTGAGAACCCTGGCTTCAGCTTCCAGTTCTCCTGTGCTGCCTAGTCTTATGTCAACTTGACATAAGCTAGAGTTATCTGAAAGGAGGAAACCTTAGTTGAGAAAATGCCTCCATAGAATCTAGCAGTAAGGCATTTTCTTAATTAGTGATTGACAGGGAGGACCCAGCCCGTTGTAGGTGGTGCTATCCCTGGGTTGGTCACATTGGGTTCTATAAGGTATATATTACAACCATTGTAACATGTTCTTTCTATGTGCATGTGTGTGTGTGTGTGTGTGTAGTTCTGTTCCTCTAGCAGTGAACCCTGACGAATACAGTCAGTAAACCAACATCATGAGTTTACAGTGGTCAGAATTTTTTTTTGTTTTTTTTGTGTTTTTTTTTTTTAGATTTATTTATTTATTATGTATACAACATTCTGCCTCCATGTATGCCCACACACCAGAGGAGGGCGCCAGATCTTACTACAGATAGTTGTGAACCACCATGTGGTTGCTGGGAATTGAACTCAGGACCTCTGGAAGAGCAGACAGCGCTCTTAACCACTGAGCCATCTCTCCAGCCCCTTGTGGATTTTTTTTTGAGACAGGGTTTCTCTGTAGCTTTGGGCCCTGTCTTAGAACTAGCTCTTGTAGACCAGGTTGGCCTCAAACTCACAGAGATCTGCCTGCCTCTGCCTCCCAAGTGCTGGGATTAAAGACGTGCGCCATCACCTCCCAGCTCAGTGATCAGAATTTTAAAAGGATGAAATATGTGCTGTCACAGAGCAAGTCACTTTGCTCAGAGCTTGCAAGGGACAGAGCACAGATAAGTGGTACTTCCTATCAAAAGGGCAGTTTCTATTCAACAGAATTGTATTCTAGTTTTTGTGTATTATATTTTTAGTAGTAGCAAAAGTGTATTTTCTTTGTTTTGTTTTGTTTTTCCATTGAGCTGGGGTCTCCTTGAGATTGCAAGGTGCTGGAAGATGACCTTGAACTCCTGATGCTCCTGCCTCCACCTTCCAGGGGCTGTGATCACAGGTGTATACCGCTGTGCCTGGCTTCTTTCTATCAATACTATTTTTAATTTTGTTTAAAAATTGTATTATTACCATGTATACATGATGAGTGAGTGTGTGTGTGTGTGTGTGTGTGTGTGTGTGGTGTGTGTGTGGTGTGGGTACCATGGTGTACATAGGGAGGTCAGAGGACTTAAAGAAGTTTCTTCTCGGGGGCTGGAAAGATGGCTCAGAGGTTAAGAGCACTGACTGCTCTTCCAGGGGTCCTGAGTTCAATTCCCAGCAACCACATGGTAGCTCACAGCCATCTGTAATGAGATCTGGTGCCCTCTTCTGGCCTGTAAGCATACATATAGACAGAACATTGTATACATAATAAATAGATAAATCTTTAAAAAAAAAAAAAAGAAGTTTCTTCTCTCCACCTTTGAATCCACTGGTCTTTTCTAGAAATACCCTGCCAAAATGCTAGGGAATGTGTGACCGTGTGTGTGTGTGTGTGTGTGTGTGTGTGTGTGTGTGTAGATTATACTCTGCCCTGGGGACTGGCAGTCCTGAAAGGCTGGACCAACCTGAGAGTCATCTGTAGGAGAGCAGTTAAGTGTATGCTAAGCTGTGTGCAAGGACAGAGGGAGGGCATAGGGCCCTGTGAGTGACAGGATGGCCACAAGTTAGTGTTCTTCAGATTGTGATGGGTATGTGCTTATGAGGACTGGGATGCGTCACCTAGACTGTTGTGTGTGTTATTTGTAAAATTTAGTTGGGCACTATGCTGAAGTCTTAAGATCTTTATAGCTGGACTCCATGTTCAGAAATCTGCGTATGCGCCCACCATCTGTGTGTGTGCGTGTGTGTCTATGCACGTGTGTGTATGTACTTATGTAAAATTTCTCAGAGATTTGGGGGGGGGCATTTTTGCTTACTTTTTGAGACAGGATTTCATTCTGTGGCTACCCTGGAATGGACTGTGTAGTCTAGGCTGGCTTCAACCCACTGTGTAGCTAAGAATAACTTTGAATTTCCGTCTCCTCTGCGTCTACTTCCTAAGTGCCAGGATTACATATGAGCTACCTTGTCTGGTTTATGTGGTCCTGTGGATCAAATCTAGGGCCTCACAGATGCTGAGCAAACACCCTACTAACTGAGCCACACTCCCACACCCCATACCCTGTTACCCCTCAGCCACACCATTTTAGTTGTTTGGTTTGGAGACAGGAGCTCACTGTATAAGAGACAGGTCCCCAGACTCATTGCAATCCTTCTGTCTCAGCCTCCCAAGTGCCAGGGTTGCAGGCCTGAGCCATCACACTCTGCTTACATTTTATATTTCTGATTTCTTTCTTTCTTTCTTTCTTTCTTTCTTTCTTTCTTTCTTTCTTTCTTTCTTTCTTTCTTTCTTTTTTCTTTCTTTTTCTTTTTCTTTTTTGAGACAGTGTTTCTCTGTGTAACAGCCCTGACTGTCCTGGCACTAACTCTTATAGACCAGGCTGGCCTCGAACTAAAGTGTGTGCCACCACCGCCCAACTAGTTCTTATTTTTTTTTTTTAATTTTTAATTTACTTAAACCTCTCCTTTCCAGCATAAAACAAAACCAGGCTGGGGCCTCCACTCACTGTGCAGTGATCCTGGGTAGTTTCCTGTCCCTGTTCATGGTATGGTCACCACCTCTGATCCAGGGACTGGGGTCCAGTCTGGCAGGCTGGCTAGAGAGAACACAGGCCATCTCTAACAACCTGTCCCTTCCATATCATGTTGTGAGATTCTGGACGAGAGACTCCCAGGGCTTAGGCTTTGCCTGCTGGATCTCTTAGGGCTATTCTGAGTCCCGCAGTGGTTAAGCAGATTCCCAGGCCTCCCCTTCTGTGTCCCTGGAGTTGCTGAATGATGGGCTTTGTAGTGACCCATTGACTGTCGCTGTCCCTCTACAGGTACTACATGAGGCCGGTTGCCCCAGTCCACGTGGTTTCTGGTGAAGACGACCCATCACAGGACACTCCCGGTGACTCCTCGGTAGGCCCTGGGTCAGGAGTGGTACACTTGGTACACACGCCACCCCTGGGACCTATCCTGAAGAAGACAGCTGGCCTTGGGTTCTGTACTGTCTTCCTCTACTTTGTCACTGCCCTCATCTTCCCTGCCATCTCCACCAACATCCAGTCCACGCACAAGGGCACCGGCTCTCCGTGGACCTCCAAGTTTTTTGTGCCCCTCACCGTCTTCCTCCTTTTCAACTTTGCCGACCTCTGTGGCCGACAGGTCACAGCCTGGATCCAGGTACCAGGTCCTCGGAGCAAGGTGCTCCCCGGACTGGCACTGTTGCGTGTCTGCCTTGTGCCCCTCTTCCTGCTCTGTAACTACCAGCCACGATCACACCTGACTGTGGTGCTTTTCCAATCCGACATCTACCCGGTGCTCTTCACCTGCCTGCTGGGGCTCAGTAATGGTTACCTCAGCACACTGGTTCTCATCTACGGGCCCAAGATCGTGCCCCGGGAGCTGGCTGAGGCCACCGGTGTGGTGATGTCTTTCTATATGTGTGTGGGCTTGATGCTGGGTTCTGCCTGTGCAGCCCTTCTTGAACACTTTATCTAGGAGGGGCAGCAAGAATGTGGGTACTGCGTGAGGCTTGGGCCCTTGGGAGACAGATGCACAGGGTGAGCCGAGGTCTCAGATGGTGTTAAGCAAAGGGCTGGTGTTTCGTTTGGTGCAGAGCAGAGCCCACTCAGGCTGCCTTTCTCTAAGGGTGCTTTTGAGCCACATCCTTGCACAGGATGACATTCCAGACATAGACCAGCTAGGTGGCTCGTACCTGTAATCTCAGCATTCAGGAGGCTGAGCTGGAGGATTGCTGGGAGTTCGAGGCCAGTCTGGCTACACAGTGAAACCCTATCTCAAAAAATAAGCTAAAACAAACAAAAACCCCTGAGACATTCCAAACACTTCAAGAGAACACTCCAGAGCCATTTGAAGGATACAATTGTAGCTAGGATACAGTGTTTGTTTCACGTTCACAGAGCCCTGACTCCCACCCCCAGCACTGCATAAACTGGACGTGTTAGTGAAAGCCTGTAATCCCAGCACTTGAGGGGTGGAAGCAGGAGGGTCAGAAGTTCATGGTCATCCTCAGCTACATAGGGAGTTTGAGGCCAAACTGGGCTACATGAGACACTGTCTCAAAAAAAAAAAAATACAGTTGTAAAAAGAGGGTATGTTGTGGCTAATAAGTAGCCTAACTTATTATTAAGAAGTGTCTAACCAGTGCTGTCACAGGTCAGAACCCAGTCTCATTCTTTCCAACTGACAACAGGGTGGGAGGGAGAGAATCTTTAGTGGTCCCTATACTGAAAGAGACTCCTGGATTTGAGGTCCCCTCTGCAATTGCCAGTGCTTAGACTTAGAGCCCAAGTATGTGCTGATCCCCGGGCTCCGTGGTTAAGAGTTGACCAGCCATCTGGAAAGCCCTACAAAGCAGGCTTCCTAACCCTTCCTGCTTGAGGCCTGGTTCTTCTGAATTCTCTCTGTGTCAGGGACTGGGCCTGGTAGGCTGGTCCCCAGATGAGGACCCTGTGACTCTGTAGCCTGTTTAGGGCAGGGGAAGTCTTTTTGACAGTCATGTTTACAGCCTGTTGGGGCCCTTGGTTCAAGGGCATAATAAATACTGGGGTTCTTGATGTGAGTGAGCTTTGTTGATATCTCCATCAGTTGATGTCTTGGCAGAAAAGAGTATGCTAAGATTGGATGATTTGGAGGGATGTAGGGACAGGTCCAAGAACCTCCAAGGGCTTGGGGCGCACTACCTTTCCCTGTTGCTGTAACAAAATACCCAACTAAAACAGCTTAAGGAAGGAAGGGTTTCTGCTGGCTCACAGTCTTAAGGGGACCCAGTCCCTGTCATCAGGGTGGGAAAGGCACAGCAGTAGATGTGAAAGTGGCTGGCTGATCACCTTGTGTGCACAGTCCAGACCTTGGTCCACGTGTTGAAACTGTGCTGCCCACATCTAGGGCAGGTCTTCTCTTCTTAGTTGTATTCCTCCGGAAACATCCTAGCAGACACATGTGTTTCCATGGCAATTCTAAGTCTAGCCTCATAGACAATGGAGATCAACCATCATCCTATTGAAGAACCAGTAAGAGTGAGACCCTTCCATGCTGAGCCAGAGGAGGCTAGCAGCAAGCCCTTTTAGAGTGTAGGCTTGTGACCTTGCTTGGGGCAACAGGTTCAGACAGCTGTGACCTCAGGGGAGAGGCAGGGACTCCCTCCTCCACCAGCCCACTGTCTGTACATCCTAAAGATCATACAACTACCAGAGAGGGAGGAAGCATGTGAGGTGAGGGTGGGCAGGAAGAGGTCCTGCCTAAGGTGTTGCCCAGCCGGGCCAGCTGTCACTTTTGCTGTCTTGGGTTTTGAGATGTCAGTGCAGTGCTGACCCTTGCTCAGCAGAAAGTGGGGTTGCTTTGTTCTGGTTCAGTTCCTGGCAGTTTCAGTTGGGGCAGTCTCAGAAGAGGACCTCCAGACTCTGTCACCCCACCTGGGAGACTATGTCCCCTCACATTCAATATGTGTGGAGTGACATGGATGCTGAGTACTGGTCTGACAGATGACAAGGGCTCCTGAGAGACCATTCCTCTGGGAGAATTCCTCTGGCTTGGGAACCATGACACTTCAGCACACCAACTGTCCTTTCTCAAGGTTCCTGCAGACAGAGAAGAGCTCATCCCCAGTCATGGTTACTCTCTGAGCCATGAGCCGATGGAGGAGCATGGGCTGGGGGTCCTGTAGATGCTGATTAAATGGGAGGCATTGTAATCCCCCCCAGTGGCATCAGCTTATGTTCCCTGCTGTCTTCTGCTTCACACTCCTGTTCCAACTGAAGGATGGGAGAAGACACCCTTGAGGGGGTTTCTAAATTTGAACCTAGTAAAAAACAAAACAAATGTAGTAAGAAGGCCACTTGTTCGTTTCCTGGCTGCCCAGATGCCTGGAATAACCACACAGAAACTGTATTAATTAAATCACTGCTTGGTCCATTAGCTCTAGCTTCTTATTGGCTACCTCTTACATCTTAATTTAACCCATTTCTATTAATCTGTGTATCGCCACGTGGCTGTGGCTTACTGGGTAAAGTTCCAGCATATGTCTCCGGTGGGGCTACGTGGCTTCTCACTAACTCCTCCTTCTGTCTCCCAGCATTCAGTTTAGTTTTCTCCACCTACCTCTCTTCCCTCCACAGGGAAGTTCTTTAACCAATGGTATTCACAGTGTACAGAGGGGACCCACATCAAAACAAAGAAGAGAAAAAAACAACCTTACCTTCCATCCCTCCTTCTCCTGTCCACCCCCCTTCCCTGACCCGTGTAATGCTGTGTGCTGTGGATGGTTTGGGATGTGGGTCTAACTGGTGACTCACTCCAACCTTGGGTATGCTACAAGTGGGCCATATGGTTAAAGCAAAACAGCAGCGTGGTGTGTGTGTGTGTGTGTGTGTGTGTGTGTGTGTGTGTGTGTCAGGGGTGAACTGTTCTTCCATGCTCTGGTGAAGGGGTAGCTCTCAGGGACGAGGGTAGCATCTGAGTGGATGGGAAGGTGGTGTCAACTGTGGTTTGACAGCATCCAGACAAAGGGATGAATCCATGCCCACCCTGGGTATAGTGGAGAAGTGGCTGCTAGGCTGGCAGGGTTTTTTCCTTGGGACTCACCTGAGTGGGTGTATTCCCAAAGAGCCATCCTTCTCAGAGAGGGGAGGGGGAAAGAAAAGTGCAGTTCCAGGCAGGGGGCAGACACAGGACTTCAGGCTGTGAGCAGTGCATGGGATTAGCTGCCTTTCTCCCAGTCTTGAGTCTTCTGACCACAGTGTCCTTGGATAAGCAGTTCGGACATTCAGGAATGTTGCTGTAGAGGGGATTCTTCTATGTAGGTCCCCTGTCTTGAGCTGCAGATGAACTCAGTAAGGCTCAGAGAGATTAAGCAGTTTTCCCAGGGTCTCTCAGCTAATAAATAACGTAGTTAGAGATCAAACCTAGTTCTTCCTAGACTCACAAGTCCTTACCCACCCCCCTCTCTGTCTCTCCTGGTTCATCTTGAACTTTCTCCATGGTTCTGGTTTTGTGTCCTTGAGAGAGGGTGTACTATGAAAGCCCAGCTTGGCTTCAAACTCAAGATTCTTCTGCCTCAGCCTCCCAAGCAGTAGACTTAACTGCCTTTTCCTCCTTGGATCTTTATGTCCGTTGCTCTTTGCCATTGTCTGCCATCTGGATATATTGCTCAGAACCCTGGCCTGCTGCTGACTAAGTTGAACTGAGAGATGAGCTGGTTAGACCCCTGCTGGCCAGGGGCCACTTCAATCCTGCCCCAGCCCAGAGCACATCCTTATCTACTTGCTGGGCAAAGGATCTGAGATTGCTAAGGCACTGGCCGGTTTTCTCCCGTGTGCCCTTCCTCCACCATACCAGCCACTGCCATGTCTGTCACTCCAGCATGGGCAGTGGAATGTGGGAACAGTGTGGGTGTCAAAAAGTTTCACACTCACTAGGCTGCAAGTCAGCCTTCCTGTATCTCAATTCATTGTCTCTAAGGACAGCAGTCAGTCCCATGACAGTCACAGAGTGACATGCCCACTTCCCATCTCCCCCACACTGGACATGGCAGCACACATTACAGGCACTGTCGGCAGGTACACAGCTCCCTGCTCCCCGCCCCCCCAGCCTCGGCCACATGATAGATATATGAGTACCCTTTGCTTCAGACGGTGACCACAAATTAGCCTGCTCTGAGCTTGACTCCGAATGATGGTGGCAAAGATGACATGTTCTCAGCCCTCAGCAAACTTGGTTTTCTTCCACTTTTTGCTGCTTAGTCAGCTTGTTGCAATGCCCAGCAACTTCCTTCTGGGTGGCTGTAGTTTGCCCAGTGCTCAGTACTCACCCCTGCTCAGCTCCAGGCCTGGTGGCAGCTGTCTATGCCAACACATCCAATTCTGGGTCTGCCTCCCAGACACGCCCAGCCTGGAGTCAGGAGACATGGGAGCTGAGCTGCCGCTCATTCTGACCCGCAGACAAGCCAGCTCATTCACATTGCTAAGCCTAAGCTAGGAAATGGTTGTCTGCACCAAGAGCACAAACAAAACAAACAACAACAATAACAACAAAAAAAAACAGGTCCCATCCTCAGGACAAGAACTTGGCCATCGTCCAGTCCAGTGGTGTGGATTTGCACTCTCTCCTCTTCCTGGCCATGTGATGGGCCAGTTCAATGTCCACCTCTTGTTTCTCAATCTGTCACTGTGACTGTCATGAAGCCTCTTGCACAACCATTGTGAGACAATGGTCATGCACAAACTACATCAGACTAGCACCTGGTGCCCTAGACGGAATGTGGCCCCTACTCATAGATGGAAACCCTAACCCCCAATTCAATGGTATCAGGAGGTTGGGAATCTCAAATGTGATTGCCTAAAGGAGGTAGAGTCCTCATGAATGGGATCAGTGGCTGATGGAAAGAAGCCCAGGAGAGCCCCCATACTCTCCAGTGAGGATCATGGAAGAAGATGGTCATCGGTGAAGTGGGGAGCAGATGCCAGGACGAAACCTCCGCAGCCTTAGTGTCGGACTTCCTGGTCTTCAGAATGGTAAGGCATATCTTTCTATTATTCAGAAGCCCCTAAGTCCACGCTGTGGTTTGTTTGATTTTATGTGAGTAGGCAGAGGCAGAAATGGGCTCTGGAAATGAGGTGCTGTAAGGCTAGGCACTTTTATTCCGGGCTCTGGGTGGCAGGGAGGTAAACACAGTGGCTAAAGCGCTTGCCGTGTGAGCACAAGGACCTGAGTTCTGACAATGTGGGCCTCCCTCAGAACATTTGTCACCCTAGCACCAAGGAGGCAGAAACCGGCAGGTCCACAGAGTCCGCAGGCCAACCAACCTAACCTGTGCCGCAAGTTCCAGGCCAGTGAGGGACTCTGTCTCTCAAAGAGGAAAATGGATGGTTTCAAGGTTGCCCCCTGGCCTGCATGCACACATGCTCACAGCACCCATACACACACACACACACACACACACACACACACACACACACACACACGTGAACACTCACATACACATATTCATAAGAACTGGGCTAGGAGTAGGGGCAAAGAGAGTTTTGTGGGACATGGTAGAAAAGTCCTATATTGCCACAAACACACCTTAGAAGCAATTCTAGTGATGGTTCAGGGAGAAAAAGAAGTGGGGGTTGGGTTATAGAAGGCCTGGATATTAGAGCATTCCTGGGTGATGCTGATGCAGTAATGGGTATCAGGCAAGCTCATGGCTAGAGTGGCAACACCCTGCTGTACAGTGAAGACTGCACGGTGATGTGGCTCTGAGCTCTGCGAGGCCCAGAGGGTGGAGTATAGTGGTTTGAATGACAATGTCCCCATTAGGTTCAGATGCTTAAATACTTGGTCCCCATTTGATGCCGCTGTTGGAATGTTTAGGAAGTTCATTCTTGCTGGAGAAAGTATGTTACCGGGGACAGAGCACTCTAGTACCCTGGGCATCATGTGTCCTTCCTGCCTCATTCGGGTCTTAATCTGGGGTTCCTGGGTAGGATGAGGAAGCCATGGAACCCCTGTGGTTATGGGCAGTAGTGCCTTTGCTTCTCTCAGGATAGGCATCACGGCTTTCACCAGATCATAAAAGAGTCAACGGTGGAGCATAGTGCCAGTGTGCCTGGGCACCAGGCTCCTGGAACCTACGTGGCTAGGCTTCGGCTCAAGAATGACTTTGAGCCAGAGTCCTTCCAGTTGTTCAATGACATTGGACACACCTCGGTAGCTCTGGCTCCTTGTGTGGCTGTCTCCATGGCTTTTTGTAAAGATTGAGTTGATCCACACATGGCTGGTCACCCAGGCTAGAGGGTCACGTGTCCTCCTCAGCACTGGTTCTGTACGGAGGAACAATGGAGACAAGGCGATGACCTAGGTCCAGAGCCTTGACTGGCAGGGCTGGCAGGGGACATCGTGGGAGAGCGAGTCTGCTCTCTGCTCTCAAAGCTACCAGGACGCTCTCTAGGGAAACTAGAGGGTGAAGCAAATCTCCTGAAAGTTTCAGTTCTGGCCAAATGCTAAGATCCAGTCACCTCCCACACACTGTAGGGAGCGGCTCTGGCCCAGGCAGAAGCTTTGAATCTGAAAGAGCCTGGTAGGTGCCCCCGTGGCATCCTCCCGTGGCCTGTTTGAAGTCACCTGTCTGGTTTGATGTCTGAGAAACAAGGAACTGTCAGATACTGCATCCCACCTAGAGCAAGCAATAGCGTGGACACTTCAGAGGAGCCAACGTGTGAGCCACAGGCATGCAGCTGGAGGCAGCAGAGGCAGCCGAGGTTGAAGCCCTGGCTGCTGGCCTCCAGTCTGTGGCCATTCCCACAGCAGCAGTTCTCATCAGAAGCCTCAGAAGCACTTGCTAGAATACAGAGGGCCTAATCCACCCTCAGGGCCCCATTTCATAGCAGAGGTGGGATGACGAGTTTCCGGGTGTCACTAATGCTGCCTGAGGAGAACCACCGTACTCCAAAAGATGGATGAGGGCTTGTCAAGAGTTTGCCCCTGGCCCAGGAGGGAGTGAAAGGACTTCATCTGCTCCTGTTCTGGCTGAGGGCTCACCTGGAAAGTCCTTGAAGGAGCCGATGCATTCAGGGCCAGTCAGCCTTCTGCAGACACAGTCACAGACTCAGGTGGCCTCTGAATTCCAACTGCCAAGTCCTGCCTCTCCATGTGCCATGCCCCATGGCTTTTCTTCTCCACGGCACCCTTCCACCTGTTCCCCTCTCACCTGAAGTCTGAGGAAGGGGGCTGAGGAAGGGTGGGGACTGAGGGGCAAGTCTAGATGCAGAGCTGTGATCTCACTCCTGGCAGGCATCGCTGGAACTCGGGGTGGGCAGGGTGCAGGGCCACCTCCTGCGGTGAGAGGGGTCACACCTCTTACCTGCTCTGTGGAGCTCATTAGCTGCTGAGGTGAGGCTCAGTGTTTCTCATTTTGCTGAGTCTTTGCTGAGACTCAAAGAGGGAAATGAGCCATCGCCACTCAGCAAACACTCTCTGAAACAGAAACCGAACCTTCTGCAGTTTCTAATAATGGCCCGTGGACTAAAAATGCAGAAGTCTGGCCTCGCTTCTTTAAAGTCCGCTTTCTGAAAAGAGATGTCTGGAGCTCGTCTTCTGCTTATTAAACTCCCAGGGACAGAGTGGGAGGTCAGGTGCTCCCAACATGCCAGGCCAGTTGATGCCAGTTTAGGGCTCGGTGCCTCTCGGGCTGTTGTGAGGAGGTGGGAGGTGATCCATTCCTTCCCCTGCCCCCCACTCCTCCACCCTGTGGATAAAGCTCAGCCACTTTGAGTCTGGAAATGTAAGAATCAGGGAAGTTTAGAATTTGGGGATGCTGGATGAGTCACCAACCTCTGAAGCCCCAGGATCCTGGATTATTAATCTTGCATACTTGAAAATTCTGATCATGTCAGGACATCTTATGGACCGCAAAGTGTGTAAGGGCTTTCTAGCTCATGCTGTGGTCACAGGGCCGTCAGTTTTCCTGGATTTGGGCTCACCTAGGAGACGCACCTCTGGGCATGTCTGTGAGAATGATTTGAGGAAGGCTCCCCTGAGGAGGAAAGATGCATCCCCAGTGAGAGCGGCACCATCCCCTAAGCTGGGGACTGGATACGAAGGAGAAAGTGAGCTGGGCACCAGCATTTATTTCTGTTTCCTGACTACAGCGGCAGTAAGACTAGTTGCCTCCCATTCCTGCAGCCATCCCTTCCTCAGTAGGGTGGACTGCATCTCCTCAAGCCAGAAGCCAACATCAGCATTTCCTTAATGTACCTTTTTGTCAAGCATTTGATCACAGCAATGAGAAGATAAAATTAACACAAGCCCTCAGAGATAGTTGTATCTTATCCCCTGGGCAGAGTTGTAGGACCAAAGGGACATGACAGCCTGGAACCCACAACCCTCTCCCACGCTGCAGCATACTCTAGTGCCCTGGGACACCTGAGTCCCTCGCCAAAGGTGTGACCCTGTGATGAGGGCCAGAGAAGGCCTTGTCCTATACGTATATCCCTATGGGCAGGCTGTGCAGGGCTCTCCCAGGCATGGAGGAGGTCTAGGGATGGGTGGAGTAGGTTGGGACATCCATGAGTATGCCTAAGAGACCCTTCTAGATGCAGAACTGAGCTCTGAGAAGCCAGAGACTATTTAAACAAACTCAACCTTCTAGCTTGTTGTAAGGGCTTGTATGTCAGGGTGGGAGGAGGCACATGTGCCACAGGCTTTGTGAGTCATGGCTCCAGAGGCTTCTGTGTGTACTCTTGTCTGTATTCTGAAAATCTTTGCATTACCAGAGGTTTCAGTTCTTCTCCCTTGGAGGCAGGCACAGCTCTTGTTCCTGCTTGGTCATTTTCCTCTCTGCTCTTTCCAGATGTGCAGAGCTGGACCTTGTTAGAGAGCGTATCCAGGATTACTGGAGATTAGCAGAGACTTGTGCAAGACCTTTCTTCTCTTCCTCGAATGCTTCTTTTCCTCTAGGTCATTGGTTCTCAACCTTCCTAATGCTGCAGCCCTTTATTTTTTATTTATTTGTTTATTTATTTATTTTGGTTTTTCAAGACAGGGTTTCTCTGTAGCTTTGGAGCCTGTCCTGGAACTAGCTCTTGTAGACCAGGCTGGCCTCGAACTCACAGAGATCCGCCTGCCTCTGCCTCCCGAGTGCTGGGATTAAAGGCATGCGCCACCACACTGTTCTTCATGTTGTGATCCCCCACAACCATAAAATTATTTTCGTTGCTAATTCATCACTGTACTTTTACTACTGTTATGAATCGTAATGTAAAGGTTTAAGATGCAGGATATCTGATATGTGACCCCCGAGAAAGGGTTGTTCGACCTCCAAAGGGGTCTTGATCCATAGATTGAGAACCGCTGCTCTAGGGACATCCAAGGCCGACGGTGGGCAGAGACTGTAGATCTCCCTTGGCTATGACTGGCTGCCATTTGCCTTTTAGTGGTATCTGAGTTCATTCACAGAAAGAGAACAAAGTTCCTTTGAGTTGGTCGACACAGGAGGCTCAGTGACACTGAGAAAAGCCCCTGGTACCATCCTGGTATTTGTGTGTCCAACGGGGAAGCCGGAGTGCTGCTACTTGGTCCCTGCCAGCCCTCATCTCCTCTGGGGGGTGCAGGGGGTGGTGTTCGGTGAGGGGGAAGGTCAGTGGGTGGAAGATATCAGCCAATGACTTCATCACACATGGTGGGGTCCCTTCTAAGCAGAACCTAGATCTCCCGCACTTCCTCAACCCATGGCACCATTACCCACATCTTACTGCACATGTGAACCCTTCCCCAGCATCTTCTCCCTCTTTGGACACCCCTTTGGAAACACAGACTCTGCTCTGGAAGTTGAGTGATTTGCCTAAGAAAGCCGGATGGGAACAGTGACTTCCTTCCTGGGTTCTCGGAGATACCGCAGAGGCAGGTGAATGGCTTTGGGTACCTGTCACATACTAGTCTGTTTGTTGAGACAGCATCTTGCTCCAGTCCTGGCCTAGAATTGATAGAAATCCTCCTGACTTATCCTCCAAGTGCTGGGGTGACAAACATGAGCTACAATATCTAACAGGTGCCCATCAAATTCTGCGGACCATCTCCCCTATAACCGAGGTACCAGAGGTGGCTCTGATGGCGAGCAAGGTGGTACGGGGTTAAGTGAGATGTCTGTGATGAACTCACTGGGGTGCACCCCATAGTTCTCACTAGATGCACGGGCCTAAGAGAACCACTGGAGATACTGGAACGTGGATGTGAGAACTGGACTGTTCAGTGCCTATTCTGGTCACTATTTCCCTGCATGGAGAGTCAGCATCTGGCTGTGCCTGAGTGACTCCTGGGAGAGAACTAAGCCCAGAATCATAGCATCATCGCATGGAGATGGTAGCTTGTTTTCTAGTGTCTGAATTATCCACAGGAGAAACGTTCAGCTTCCCGTTCTAGTTCTTCTGGCCCCGTCTTAAAAATCTGTGTTCTTCCCCCACTTCTCTGAGGCAGAGTGGATATCTCATTGGCTGGGGATCAAGGATTCTGCCTACTAGTCCCTCGGACCTGCCTGTCTTTGCTCTCGTCTCTCCCGCCCCTCATCAGTGCTGGGATTATAATGCACACCACCATACCAATTTATTATTTACTTTGGTTTTTGAGACAGGGTTTCTCTGTGTAGCCCTGGCTGTCCTGGAACTCACTCTGTAGACCAGGCTGGCCTCGAACTCGGAGATCCACCTGCCTCTTCCTCCTGAGTACTGGGATTAAAGGTGCATGCCACTGCCTGACTTTTTTGTTTGATTGTTTTAAACAACAGCATACCACTGCCTGACTTTTTTGTTTGTTTGATTGTTTTAAACAACAGCATACCACTGCCTGACTTTTTTTGTTGTTGTTCTTTTAAACGACAAAAACATGGGTTCTGAGGATTGAACTCAAGTCTTCAAGTTTGCACAGGTATTTTACCAACTGACCTATCTCCCTGGTCTAGATTCTTTCTTTTTAAGGGAGTAAACCCAGTTCAAGATCTTGCTCACTGGAATTGAACATAGTGTCATGTGTCTTTCTAAGGTTTCTTATTTTCTGTTTATGACGGGTGCTATCGATCCTCTATTAATGATACACAGGGATTTTACATTTCTTTTATTAGGGGGGATGTGTATGTACCACTGCGTGAGTGTGCAGGTCAGAGGACAACTCAGGTGAATCAGTTCTCTCCTTCCACTGCTTAGGTCCTGGGTTGATCAAACTTAGGTCATCAGACTTGGTGGTAAGCCCCCACTGAGCCATCTCTCCAGCCCATATTCATAGGTTTTGTTTTTATAAAAAGTGAATGTAAGTAAAACAAGGGAGCAGAAATATTCACCTATAAATGCAAATGGTTCTTTCCCACTTATTAAAGTTGGTGTACAAGGTAGATTTTTATTTGTGCATGCATGTTGTCTTAGCTAGGGTTTCTATTGCTCTGAAGAGACCATGACCACATAAACTCTTACAAAGAAAACATTTAATTGAGGTGGCTCTCTTACAGTTCAGAGGCTCAGTCCATTATCATCGTGATGGGGAGCATGGCAGCGTGCAGGCAGACATAGTGCTGCTGGCTATACCTTTATCAGGAGGCAACAGGAAGTAGAGTATGACACTTGGGGGTAGCTTAGGCATATATGAGACCTCCAAGCCCATCCCCACAGTGATACACTTCCTCCAACAAGACCACACCTACTCCGACATGTCCATACCTCCTAGTAGTGCACTCCCTGTGAGAATAGGGGGGCCAATTACATTCAGACTACCACACATGTTCATATAAATGATTCCCGGATATGGCAGATACCATTCTTAGGAGACCCAGACAGGAGTCTCCAAGCCTGAATTTCAGGCATTTGGAGAGAACATATTGCTTTCTGCCCTGGACACTTGAGAGCAGCAGGCTGGGTATGCTCCCCCTTTGGGATTTAGGGTTCCGGGAGTCATCTTGGGGTTGCTTTCACTCTTTCCATTTGAGCTAAAACAAAGAAGACTCTCATTTTTCTCATCTGTGCGGGAGAATCCTCCTGCCTTCCACAAGGTTGCTTGTGGGAGATGGGTTGGGCACGCATCCTCACAGGTGTGTGTGGTAAGAGGCTGACAATTGAGGCCTCCCTCCATCACCTGGCCGAAGAGGGAAATCGGAGCTACTGCTGTCTGCCTGAGCTGCTCATAGTGCCCAAAAGGTAGGTCTTCCCTCCAGGACGCCACCACCCTGTGCTTGAGGGAAGAGAAGAGACAGAAAGAGACGTGGCTGACACCAGGACACCCAAGACTACACTTTACCAAAAGCTGGCCCTGATGCCCTAGGTGAGAAGAGGTCTCTTCACAGTCGTCATGGTGCTCACTTCCCCTTTGTGACACTATGCAGGTTAGTATTTCTTTGCACGAAGGTTTTTGTTGTTGTTGTTTTTGCAGCATTGAGGCTAGAACCCAGGGCCTTGAATGTGTTAGGCAAACACTCCACCACTGAGCTACATCCCCAGCCCCGCCTCTGTCTTTTGTTTTTAATTTTTAAAAATATGCAGAACAGAGTCTTCATAGTATAACCCAGCTGGCCTCAAACTCATGGGCAATGAATCTTCTTCCCTCTGTTCCCCAGGTGCTGGGATCACAGGCAACTGCTACTATACACAGGTTTGTGTGTTTTCATTTTAAACTTTTACCGTGGAAAGCGTGAAGCATTTACAAAAGAAAAAAATAGGGTAGCGTGGTGAGCAGCATGTACCTGTGATCCAGCTTCAACCGAACAGCTGTCTCTGTTATGTGTCTAGCCTTTGCACTTCCACCCCTTGCTATGGATGCCTCCTAGTTTCCCTTCCAAATATCTTGCTATGTATAACCTTTAAAAATAGAGGCCTCGTAACACATAAGCTTACACGCATGCCATAAATGCATTTTTCTGAACCCACAGAACGCAGACCACCCAGGGTGCCAGCACCCGGAGTGCCAGGGCTGTCAGCCACGGGCTGGGGTGATAATAATGTGCCACCGCAGTGCCATCAGCTGTGGCTGATGTGTCACTGATGGCGGGTATCGATAGGTGGGCACCGTGTGGGTTGGGGGGTGGGTGGTGGGTGAGATTGGGAAGTCTCTGTACTTTCAATTTTGCTGTAACCTTGAAATGACCCTAAAAATCGTCCTTAAGAACCCAAAAGCTCACAATACCATCAGAAAAATATTTAAAAATGAGCAACACTTTCATGAGACATGATTAGAATGTCTGGGAGTCTCTCCAGAGCTTTCTGTGTTGCTCTTGGCTCTCTCCCGGCACCTAGCAGAGTGGCTAAGAACCACTAAGTCCGCAGTAGTTACAGGCTAGCGAGGTGAGTGAGTGGGTATATGAAGAGCTGAGGGCCCACTGTGTTCTCTGTGATTGCCACCCCTGTCAACGCTTGCTTCTGCCATTGGTCCCAGGTCCCCAGAGTCTCTCATTCTGGAGACCCGTCCCCTCCTCTGCCCACCTGTATCTTCTCAAACTCGCACGCAGCGAGTGGCTAATCCTCTCCTGTGGCTGCAGCCAGCTCCCCCTGCGAGGCTAATTCCACCTTCCCACTTAATCATCATACTTAGCACTTTCAATGAGAGCTTTTCATCTCCGAGCCCCACGCAGGCATTAGCTGATTACTGTAATCTGTTTGACTCCCAAGGCATCCATCAGGAAGGCGGGAAAGGACCCGGAGCCTCCTTTCCCTTCCAGAAGCTCAGTTTCCTCTCCTGTAAACTTGGGAGGCAATAGTTAACTGGCATAAGTGGTGGTGGGGTTAAGTCAGATGGAATCTGATAAGGGCCAGGCATGGCCCCCTAGCAACTAATGAACCCATGGCTGGGTTTGAGTCCAGCTTCCTCCACTTATATTTTCTGAGCCTCAATTTTCTATAAAACCAAGACGGTGCCTGCATCTGAGTTTGCCAAAAGGACTAGGTGACATGCTATGCGTGCGTGATGTGTACACACCATGCAGGGCTCCAGAGAAGCCTGGTAACCATTCTCAGAAGGAGATAAATGAAGGTGCAAGAGGCTGAGATGTTGTTCACCTAGGCACCAGTCCCTTCTTCCTGCCTTTGTGCCCCACAAATACGTGGGGGGGGGGTTGGAATGTAGGATGCCCATTGTGTCCTCCGTGATAACCTCAGCAGACAGCCCTTGTCTATCCTGTGCCCAGGGCACCAGTAAAGACGGGCATTAGGCACAAGACAACTCTAAGTCTGGATGGGTGGCGTTGATTGTTATTGGTTTGTTTTTAAGACAGGATCTCATGTAGCCCAAGCTGGCTTCAAACTCACTATGTAGCAAAGGCCGTCCTCGGACTCATGATCCCCCTGCTATCACTTCCCAGGGATTACAGGCAATTGTGTGACAGCATTTCAGGTTTATGTGGCACTGAGGACAGAACCTAGGACTTTGTATGTGCTAGTCAAGCGCTGTACCAACCTGCTACATACCCACCCTGGAGGACTGCGCCATCAATGAAGGAATCTCAGAACCTCTCTCTCACATCCAGAGAGGCAGGCCAGGGGTTATACATACCCACATCTTACAAATAAGGAAACTGAGGCTCCCACAGAGGAACACAACATCTGTAGAGACCAAAGCTGGAGCCGTCCCAATGCCGGTCTCTGGGGATGAAGAGGTAGGCCTCAGCTGACCCTTATAATGCTGCAGGGAGTCTGTGATTGCTTCTTCCTCTGCTTGGGTCTGGAATGGGTCAGAGCTCAGGGCATCTGCTTCCAGTTTCCCAGAACTGCATCCCGGAATTCAGCCGGGTGTGGCCACCACCAGCTGCTGTGGTTGCAGACGGCAAATCCTAGGAGACATGCACTGACCGTGTCCACAGGCATCCATCCTTGTGTGAGGTAAGAAGGGACTCTAAGATGGCACAGAGGCCTCCCCAAAACACTGTCCCATCAACCAGAGCTCCTGACCGGTACAGGGTCCACAGTCAGAGTATGAGCTGTAGGAACTCTCAGGAGCATTCTTAGGGGGAATCTCTGGGAACTGAGCCCTTGTTTGGTTGGTGGGAGAAAGTAAGTAAACGAGTTGTCGACCCATTTTCTTGATGTGCAACTGAGGCACACAAAAGTTCATTGACTGTAATTGGTACGGCTGCGGTTTACAGTCAGGCCTCTCCTCTTTGCTAGCCAGTGTAACAAGAGAAATAGCTGAAGTCCAGAGAAGGGCATCAGCTTGCCCAGAGTCACATAGCTGACTAGTGACTGGGCAGAGAGTGAACCCAAGTGTCCAGACAGCCAGTCCCCAAATGAGAGTGCCTTAGGTGATCCTCAATTCCTATTTAGGGACAGGGCTAGAGACGGACCCAGTGTGGCTACGATCAGGGAACCTGGTGATTAGGGAAGAGGGTGAAGGACCAGTGGTGCTGGGTGTGGTTTGGGTCCGGGTTTCCTCCTACGGGACTTCCCTTAGAAGCCAGCTCTTCACCCAGCCGCCCGGGGTGGTGGTGCTGTGCAGCGCTCAGTCTCCAGGTGGCGCCCTGCACTGCGGATCTGAACTCCCCCAGAGACTGGCAGGTTGATGTTTTATCATTGCTGTCCTTCCCCGAATACATGCAGACACAACAAAGGGGCAGATTCTCTGTGTGACATTGGGGGTAAAGCTATAGTGCGTATCTTGAGAGGAAAAAAGCCAAACAAAACAGAAGTGAGTTCTAGGATGAGGTGTACGATGTGACTGTATTTATAAACAACTATTCTTTCAAATTTCAGCACATGCTCGTGTGTGTGTGTGTGTGTGTGTGTGTGTGTGTGTGTGTGTGTGTGTGTAAGCACTTCATGATCCCACTCCCCCTCTGCTGGCTGCTTAGCAATCCTTTGAATTACTGTCCCTTCAGGGAGAGCAAGAGACCAGAGAATCCTCCAAGTTACTAGTGTGATCATATAGTCAGTCGCCTTTTTACTAATGTCTTAGACAACAGAGGGACTTCAAAACACCCCAAATCTTGCACCCTCTTCCTGACTCATATCCTATGGTCACATGACCTCAAATTCTTGCTTTTTAAACATTAGGGTTTTTTTGTTTTTTACACCCAAGGTCTTTGGTGTTTACTAGCATCTCGGTCTGCGTTGCTCCCGTTTCTCTCATGAGCATCCATGCTTCCATCTGGGACCACTTTCCTTCTGCCTGGGGCGTACCCTTCATGTTTATTTTCAAATCTGAGCTATTCATATGGATCAAAAGTCAAAAGGACAGAAGTGTGCCGTGATGGATTCCTCTCTCCAGTCCCTGCTCCCAGCTAAACACTGAATATTTTCATATGCACATAGAACAATCTTTGGGAAGGAACACACTCGTTCGAGAGCAACCATTTGTGTCTGAAGTGGTATTGTGGAATATATTCCTGTCTCCTGAGTGTAAAAAGACAAGGAACCAGGCCCAGGCTTGGCAGCTGAGAGACCTGTTATTTTCTGACCTGTCCACAGTGCACGGGCTTCTCCGTGTCATACTGCTGGGGACCAGAAGGTGCAAAGTTCTCCAGTCCCGAGACAGCTGGTGGTCACGGTTTCAGTTTCATGAGCACTTGCTATATATGCTGAATGCCACTTTATAACCCCTCCAGTTCCATCATCCTCATATCAGCTCTGCTACCATTTCACCATTTTACAGCCGGGCAGACTGAGGCAGAGAGGTAAGTGAAGACAGAGTCAGAGGCGTGATTCCAAACAAATGCATCACACTCTGATGGCTAATCTGGATCTCACCAAGGAAACACATCTCCACGTCTGTGAGGGAGTTTATAGGAGAGGTTGATTGAAGTGGGAGGTGCACTCTGAACGTGAATGGTACCCTCTCATGGGCAGGCCCTGGATGATGAAAAGGAGACAGCAAGTGGCGCAGCATTGTGGACACCACACGGCCCTCTGCCCCGCCGCCATGACTTCCTCGCCATGATGGACTGTACCTTCAACATAAACCCTTCCTTCTAGTTTGGAATTTTGTCACAACAGTGAGAAAAGTTACTAATAGCCCCTCCCAACTCCAGGCTAGACAGTTATCAGTTCCATTGTACAAATGAATACCGAGGCACTCAAGGATTAGGCTGTGTATTCAAAGTCAGAATCATAGATTAGAACCAGAACTCCCACCCATGGCTCTGATGGTCAGAACCCATCCTCCTCATCCCAGGGCCTTTCCCACAGGGGAGCTTTCAGGAAGGCGGAGAAGGCAGCTCAGGATGACTGGATCTGAAGTTCCGTTCCTATGGCAACCCCTCTATCCCACCTTCAGGAATGTCTAAAGGTCAATGAAGTGAGGACCAGGGCCCATTGGGCAAGAGCCTGGAGTCATCTCCAGTGCAGTGTAACCCAGACTGTGACTCTCATTAGCTCTGGAGCCTCAGGAAAGCTGCCTTTCTGTTCCTTTGCTGCCTCTGTTCCCTCATCTATCAGTGTCTTTATCTGGTGAGCACTGAATGAGAAAATCCACACACAGCACTGGGAGCCATGCCCAGCACAAAATCCACTCTCCATCATTACCATTTTATTGGCTGTGCAGCTTGATATAGAACCTGTCCCTCTCTGGGTCTCAGGTTCTCCCCCTCTGAGTGCAGCCTGGGGTTTGGGATGGAGGTCATGGCCTTGAGTAGGGTCTTCCATTCTGATACCCTGTCAGTCATTAACTGGCTGGAGTTCGAACCTTCTCCACCTATCCCGGCGTCTGACATAACAGCCTTCCCCTGCTGCACGGAGGTGGCCCTGGCTCTGGGCTTGCAGAACTAGGCACGTGTGGACTTCCTCGGAGTGAGTCTGGCCTGCGTTGATGTCTTGATGTTGATGTCGCTCCCAGCATGGAATGCTGGGGTGGGCACAGACAGACAAGGTACCCTCTGGGGTGGAGGGATGGGAAGAAGGGTCCCAGTTACTCTTGGCAAAGGCACGGGTCTGGGTTTCAAGGCCCTCTGAGGAGAAGCATGTGTGAGGCGGCCAAAGTGGAGCTGGGGGCTCCAGACCCACTTCCTCTCCATGAGTGCCCGGGGCACTTGGTGCCAGTCCTAGCCACTGAGCGCCATTCTGTGCCCATGAATAATTCATGGCCTCGTGTGCCAATCCGTGCCAGCTTTAATTAGCTTCTAACTTTTTGTCATTCATTTCGCTATGAACACCTTATAAATAAGTGATGGACCGGGGAACGGGAGTGGGGCAGAATGTGGGGGAAAGAGCCCATCTCGGAGGCCACAGAGTGGATGGGGAGCCTCCAGGGTTGGGCCCAGGGAACCCCACACCTTAGGGGCCTCCTGGGGGACCTGTGTGCTGCAGCTGGGTGCCCCACCCTCTGTGGCACCCTCCCAAACCTGCTTCTTTGAGAGCTCAGTTGCTCCAGCTGCACCCGGCGCTGTGGGCCCACAAAGCCGGCACAGGCACACACGTGTCTGCCTGCTTTATGGTGGCAGGGGCCCCGGGAGAGGGACACAGTCTGGGGACCCAACAGGAAGCGGCAAATGGGATCTTGCCAGCTGAGGGGTGACAGTAAGAGGAGGGACAGAAAACAGTGTCTGTGGTGAGGTGGAAAGGGAAGCGTGACAGAGGATCCAGAGGATGGTGGCCCTAAAGCAGAGGGGAGGCTGTTTAGCATTTTGCTTACAGGGTGCTTTCATGTAGATTTTTGCTTTTTACCTGAACTACAGTTTAGGGTGGTGGTCAGGGACACTGGGGGCTCCCGTGCCCATTTACTGTTGGCCCAGGCAAGATGGCTAAGGCCCAGGTCCACTGTGTGGTAGACTAGTGGGGTTTGCCTCCCTTACTCCTCCAGGGGCAGCTGTGTGGCACAAAAGGACTTCGAAGGCCTCTATGCCAAGGGCCCATCCCATCCAACCCTGGAGACTCAATGGACTAGAACAACAGATTTCATCTCATTCGTTCTTTCCTTCCTCCATCCATCCAGTGTCTCTCCCGTTCCTTCCTCTCCCCTTCCCTGTCTCTCCCTCCCCTTCTTTTCCTTGCTGTCTTTATCCTCACACCATCCCTCCTCTCTCCCTGTCCTCTCTCATCCCCCACCTCTCCCTCTCCATCTTTCCTCCTTCCTTTCCTTTATTGTTCCCTCCTCCTTCCTGCCTGCTTTTCACTTCTCTCCTCCCCTCCCCTGCTCCACTCTTCCCTCCTTTCCTGTACCCCTCCCCGTCCCCACTCCCACTCTTTCCTTTTTGTCTTTTCCCCTCCCCTTCTCTCCCTCTTCCTTACCTCATGCTGAAAGTGGCTGCAAGACACCCGGGCATCTGCTGTGCATGAGACACACACACACTGCAGTGAGCTGGGGATGTAGCTCAGCGGTAGCATGCATGTAGTATGTAGTATGTAGAGGCTCTGCTTTTGATTTCCCAATAAAAAAACACACGCCTCCCACTATCCAGGAAGCCAGCCTGGGCCACCTGGAGCAGCACACATTCTGTCCTCCCCTCTCTGGCTCAGAGGCTAGCCGGATGCTGATGCAGATGAGAGCAATGGCTACAGGAGAAGCCTGGGCAAGATGTCCAGGCATGAGGCAACCGGCATGGCCCCTATGCCTTTGTTTTTCTCCTCTTGAATTTTAAAGACAACAGCCAGGTCACTGGGCACATTCTTCATGCTTACTAGAAGGACACTGGGCCACACTGGCAAGTGTGTTTGTACTGAGTACTCCCCGGCTCCGAGTCTCTCACAAACACCTTGCCCTACCTTTGGCTGCATCATCCTCAGAACTCCAAGGCCACTACCCTACCCCAGGGTGAACACAGCTGTCATCACCCCGCCCCCCAGGAGAGTCCACATGCTCACCTCCAGGCCTTTGTCCCACCTCACAGCATCCAACTGACCAGACATTGGAGCTCAGGTCCCCTGACTCCTGATTTATCTAAAGCTGAGCCAGGGCACCCAAGAGCATCGCCCCAGCTTAGCTACTCAGTGGCTTGCCTGGCTCTACTCTGCCACTCAAGGGGAGGGGGCTCCTGCTCTCCTTCCCAGAGAGGCAGTCTCCTGAAAGTCCCCTCAGGAGCCAACACTGGTCCTTGCCATCATTCACTGTCCCCCACTTGAGCTGGGGACATGGATTCTCCTAGACACTCACCCCGTCATGGCCTCTGTCAGTCCTGAGTTGTGTGTGTATGCATTCATGTGCGTATACATGTGTTCTCGGACACCTGAGCATCTACAGAGGTGTACCTGTTTTTTTTATTATTATTTTTTATTTTTTGAGGATCTGGAGAGTCAGGGATTTGGATTTGCCATCCATGCAGCATGTGGCACAAAGGGAGTCCCAAATAAAGAGCCTTGTCCTTGGATGTTAGTGTTAATAAAACTTTATTTACAAATTAAGGTGGTGAAATAGATTGGGCCAGTGGGCAGCCATGTGATCCTTGTGCTAGAATACGTGGGGTTACAGCATTTGACAGCTATTGTTACTTATGTGTATGCATCTGCGTGTGGGTTTGGGCATGTTAGAAGAGGGCACTGGATCTCCTGGAGCTGGAGTTAACAGGTTGAGTCACTGAGTGTCTTACGTGAGTGGCGGGAGCAGAACACTGGTCATCTGAAAGACCAGCAAGCTCTTCACCGCTCAGCCACTGCTCAGCCCTGGTGAATGTTGTTAGTGAAGCTGTCAGCGCTCCCTTTTCCCAGCTACAAGGTGGATCAGAACTTGGCACTCCCTTCCCCACAAGGGATCTGCTTTGAAGTATTACTCTTAGGATAAAGACTAACCCCTGGCTGGCAGATCATTTGTCCAGCATGTGCAAAGGTTTAACCCACATCACCGCAGAACAACAAAACTAGAGATGAAGGCCCACACGCCCACCGTATATCCTCTGCCTCCACCGTGTGCGAACCCTCACTGCTCTGCGTACCCGTGTCTCTAGCCTTCCTCTGTACAGCAGCTATTTCCCACCACAGGGCATATTTGCACGTGCTGTTTCTCCTGCCTAGCACTCTGCTTTCTACCTTGCCCGTGTTGACTGGCTCTCTTCTCCTTTCCAGGTGCCATTGACTGGCTCTTCTGAGCAGCCTTTTCCAGTGAGCACCTGGGGCTGCTTCCTGGGGCTTTGTCCTTGACTCTGGGAGAATCGTGGAGGTGTTGGGATTCTGGCTGTAACGCTATCTCCCTGAACTGGTTCCTCTTTAGAAGGTTTTCCTGAGGCATGCGGCCATACTCAGCCTTTTTCAGGAGCCATCATATGTTATGAATGAGTGAATGAATGAATGGAGTGAATGAATGCTAAAGGACTGGCACTCCAGATTCAGAGTTGCTCTGGTGCGATTCCCGTCTCCATCCCCTGGCAAATCCCTGGTCTTCCCGAAGCAGCCTTTCTGCCAAGAAACCTGGGCTAACCTCAGGATCCAGTCGAAAACTGTGTTGAAAGCGAAATGAGCTGAGGCCCAGAAAGTCCGGGCCTAGACCCTGGCTCCAGGCAGCGGTTGCCAATAAGCTAGCCTGTAGAGGGACGGGTTCATTTAGCCGGGGGAGTAAAGACCTCCAGGTGTTCCCAGTCAATCCTGCTGTCCAAGGCTTCGAGGGCTTCTTCTAGGCTTGCAAGAAGTTTGGGGAACCGTCCTTCAATCAGGGTTGCTACAGAGGGGTATCTCTTGGGGGAGGGTGCCTGGGGACCTCTAGGGTGTCTCCGACCCAGGACCCCTAGTTTCTAATATCAGAGGGGCTTGTGATGGAAGCCCAGATGTGGCCAGCAGCACCAAGAACCAGAGGAATCGGTCAGCGACTCCTGGAGCAGAAAGGGGGCGCTTAAAGCCAACAGATGGCGTGGGCTCACATAGGCGGTGCGCTTTTTTTCTGCTTTCCGCGAGCGTGGCAGCCCCAGGCCTTTGCTGGGAGCAGCTGGGGGGGGTGTGCCCCAGCCCTTTGCAAGACTGCAGACCCCTAGGTCCGGCTAGGGCAGGCACCCAAGGCTCGCTTCTCTGGACTCCCTCCAGTCCCTTGGGAGGAATTCCATGAGCTGCCATGGCATCTGTGGAGGACAGCTCGACTGGAGCAGGCACTTTTCCATCTGGGTGCCTTGATGGGGTCGGGATAGCGGCCCAGCGAGCAGCGGGCATAGGGGTCCAGGGAGCGAGGTGCGGCGCGCGGACGCGGGCGGGCGGAGCTCGGGCGCGGCGAGGGGAGCGCGGCGCGTCAGGAGGCGGGGACTGGCGCGGGGCCGCGCGGGGCGGAGGAGCGAGGGAAAGTTGATCGCGGACTTGAGCAGCGGCTGCGGCTCCAAGCAAGACACGATGCACGATCCGGGAACGCGTCCCACGGCTGCCGGGCGCTGAGCTGCGTAAGAAGGAGCGGGCCCAGGGTATGGAGTACGCTGGCACCGTGTCCCTGGCTGTGTGGGGCGAGCCTTTTCCGAGCTCGCTGCGCGTCTGAAGTTGCAGCCAGCGAGCAGCTAGCTAGGATCGGGTGGCCCGTGTGGATCCCGGAGCGGCCTTCGCGCCGGCAGCGAGACGCGGCGGTGGCCAGGACCAGAGCAGGTGGCCCTTGGGGTACGAACCGGTGGCGAGCAGATTCGAGGCGCGGAGCAACGCCGCTCCACCTGCGCACACGGTACCGGGAGCCTCGCGCCGCCCTTCCTTCCCCTATCCCCTTGCCTTCCCCTAAGCGGATAGCCTGCTGCGTGCCACCAAAGTTAGTGTTGCGGGGCCATTACCGCAGCAGGCAAAGTCACT
Organism: Microtus pennsylvanicus; assembly: GCF_037038515.1. NCBI lineage: Eukaryota > Metazoa > Chordata > Mammalia > Rodentia > Cricetidae > Microtus > Microtus pennsylvanicus. The sequence continues at coordinate 23,165,344 of NC_134585.1, forward strand.
TGTTCCCGGGACAGCCTTCGCGCGGCTGTCGCTTGGGTCTTCTCTCTGTCCTGCGCCCGGTTCCAGCCCGCGGTCGGACGCGCGGCAACTTTGATTCCCGGGAACTCCAATTTCCTGCTTGTTGGCCTTGGCAAGACGCGCGCCTCCCGAAGCCCCGTTCCTGGGACCGCGACATTCGCGGGCTTCTCTCTTCACGTATTCGAGAGAGTCTGGGTCTAGATAGGGTGAGAGAAGGTGTTGGGAACCATCCTGTCCCCTCTGAACTCAGGGTCCCTATTTGGAGTCCCCGGGGAAGTGGGGTGTGGCAACTCCACCTCACGGTGGGCAAGGGCACTGGAGGAATCTGAAGTCACGTAGACTTCCTCCCCGCTCACCTTCCCAGGCCTACAGGAGACCCCAGGGGACTCCTGCCACCTTTCCAGTATTAGTGGCTCTAAGCAGAAGCGTCCTTAGCAGCGCTGGGAGCCGCGTGCTGCTCGCGCTTCGCTTCCCTGGCCCCGGGGTTGGTCGAGTTTGGACAATGTACTATTTGTCCCCAGAGCTGGCCCTGGGAGCACTGCCCCTGTTGTCCCCCGCAGGTCAGGCCGGATATCGTACAGATCCCGCACATTGTAGGGTGGTGGCCTGCTGGCCGCCCTACAGGCACTCCATTCTTTTTTGCCCAGAGCTAGCACGGAGAGCCACTGCCCCCGAGGGGCAAGGCGGAGATCTGGTGCCCTTGGCCATTGCGACCCGGCCCCAGCCCTTGTGTGATCACACCTTGGTAGAAATTAGCCTTGCAGGAGTAGTAACACGTCCACACACTCCGGAAAGCAGACACGCCCATTCTGCACACTTGGCAGTCTTATCCACAGCAGACTTTGACACTATCCCCTCATCCAGCCCCTTAGCAAGTGCCTGCCACCCCAATCTGAATTTTGAAATAACCGGGAGGGGGATGAGGATTATTTGCGGGCCTGCAGGAGCCAGATCCTTGCCCTGCGAAGAATCACGCTGTGAGCGGGGGTGGGCTTGCGGAGCACGGTTGGGGCCAGGTGCGAGGTGGTGATGAGTCAGCCCACGGTGGCAGGAGCTGCTGGAAGGAACGCTTGGCTCCTGGTGCAGGGGTAGGCGCAATGCGGCCAGCACCTATGGGGGTGGTAGGACCAGATGTCACTCTACCAAGGAGGGGTGGGCCAGGGGCAACTTGGCTGTAGGAATTGCAGAGGCCCACCTGGCAGAGAGAGCACCTGGTGATCTGCAAAGGCATTACCAAGTCGCTGGTGTGAACTGAACTGTTACCCAGGTGCTGGAGGCAAGCATTAGGGGTGGTGGCCCAGAGCTGGCATTTTGGCTCTGGCCGAGTCCCTACGGTCACGTCTGTCTCTGCTTTCCCTCGCTGGGCTTCTCACAGCTGTTCAGTAAATGGCTGCATGGAGGTTATGGCCACAGACAGTGGGGTTATCTCTCAGTTGGCCCCCCTTCCCCACAAGCCACCCTGCTTGTCACCCCACTATGTCTGTCTCATTCTTTCCAATTCAGTACTATAAAGGCCACTTTGCTCAAGTGTAAATTCCAAATGGTTCACCCAGGAGGTGAAGGCCAAGAGAACCTTGCTGCCCGACTGTGGCCCGTGGGCTAGCACCTGCATCAGGACAGCCTGTGAGAACTGCAGCTTCTCTAGATCCCCACCCCACCCTCCCCAGATCGGGCCTTGGATTTTCTAGGGCCCTTGAGTAGTTGATACACTGTTAAGTTTCTGCTGTGGTGCACAGAACCTTCCAGACCATAGGACTGAAATGTGGAGGGAGCTCTGCCCGGGGTATCTGTGTTAGGGTTGGGCAGCTCCTGGGGCCGCAGCTGCGGATGCCACAAGAGTGTCTGTGTTTGGAGGACTTTGAACAGATGTAGAGGGTGGTCTGGCTTTCTACGCAGTACAATGCTTTGATATATGTTTGCTGTGGCCAGGAGGAGCTGGGCAGATTTCCGGAAACTGGATGCATAGTCTCCACCTCCAAGATTTCTGGGGTGGGTGGATGCTGTCCTTAGGCAGAAGGAACTGAGCAACCGTCTCCAATCTCAACTGCCCCACTAATGCTTCTCAGTGAAGTGGCTGCTTCTTTAGCCCACCGTGGGAAGGGAGCAGAGAGAAGGGTGTAGACGAAGCTTTTTCTCCACTCAGCTTTGCGGTCCCACTTCTACTGCCCTGGGGAAGGTCCCTAGCACCAAGCAAGGCTCATGGTGGGCATGATGGCATGTGTTTCCCAGCCCCTGCCCTCTGAAGCTGAAGTCAAAGGCCTGGAAGGGCTAATGGTGTCACAGGTGAGAGGACGCCACGTGCACCTCAGCCCTGTCTTTGCTGTGCCGCTCTCTGCCTGGAACAGTGCAGCTCTGTCATTGCGTAGGTTGGCTTGGAGGTCACCAACTGACACAGTCAGAGGCCTTGTAGAGCAGGGCGATAAGGTGCTGGCGACTCCTCGTCCATCTCCAAAAAGTGTTTTTTTTTTTTTTTTGAGTGTTTAGCCTAATATTCTTGGGCTCTCATGTTGAAGAAATTCAGTGCTCTTGTATGTAAAGGTTGTTTTAAAAATGAACTCAATTGCTCTGAAACTTGTTTCTTATTCAATTATAGATTCTTTTTTTGAATCTGGAATCTGGCTCCTCTTGACACTGGGCCAACCCTGTTTGTCATTAGTGGGTGAACAAGGTCAAGGTGGACTCCACGGGCTGGGAGCATCTTGCTTCCAGTGGAAAAGGCCACGTTTCTGAAGGTCTCAGGTGATTCTGGCTGCAGGTGCCTCCTGCTCTAGAAGCCTTCCTGACTGGGGTGGAGCTGTGGGTGGAGCTGCCTCTCCAGGCCACCCCTTTCTCCCTCTCCCCCCCCTCTCTTCTTCCATCCCTCCTCTCATGCTGCCTTTCCTTGGGAGTTCCCTTCTAGTCTGCATCTCTCTGGCCTCTGGCTCTGTGATTTCCTCATGGAGGGCCCAGGCCCCCTCCTCAGGGCTGCTGCTCAGGTGGTGAGTGGCCAGTGGTGTGGTGTGATTCCGGTGGGCACCGGCTGACCTGATTGTCCTTCAGCCTTCTCTCGCCTTCGTGTTTGCTGGGTCTGTAACTGGTCTCGACGGTTTGTGTAGCTCCTTTTGGGATAGGTGGCTAATGGTGCCTGCCCATCTGCTGGATGTGGGTGTGTACTCTTCGAGCTGAGATCTCCAGCTCACACACTCCAAGGGTCTGGGACGCAGATGCGAGTGGTGTGGAGAACAGCATGGTGTTACAAATGCCTGTAAACCCAGTTCTTGCGGGAGAAGCAGAGGGGGCCGCATGCATAGAAAGTTCCTCTTTCAAACACACAAAACAAGGAGGCTGGTGGGACGGCTCTGGGGATAAAGGTGCTTGCTGACAAGCCTGTCGGAACCCATGAGGTAGCAGGAGAGACCCAACATGAACGTTGTTGCTTGAGTGCACAGTGTGACTACACCACACACACACACCACACACACACACACATACATACACCACACACACACCACACACACACACATACACCACACACACACACCACACACACACACACACACATACACACACACATACACACACACACACCACACACACACATACACCACACACACACACATACACCACACACACACACCACACACACACACACACATACACACACACACACCACACACACACATACACCACACACACACACATACACCACACACACACACATACACCACACACACACACCACACACACACACCACACACACACATACACCACACACACACACACACACACACACACACCACACACACACATACACCACACACACACACATACACATACACACACACACATACACACACACACACACCACACACACATACACACACACACACACACATACACCACACACACACATACACACACACACACACCACACACACACACACACACACATACACACACACACACCACACACACATACACACACACACACCACACACACACACCACACACACACACATACACACACACACATACACACACACACACACACATACACACACACACACACATACACCACACACACACATACACCACACACACACACACCACACACACACACACACACACACACACACACACACACGAGCTCTCGCACTAAATAAATAAACATGAAAACATTAAAAAATACTTTTAGAAAATAAGTAGAGCAAAGACAACTATGAGACGATAGGAAGTGGCGGGGACTGAAGAGCACAGGGGCCATGGCAAAAGGACAGCTAGCTGAAGATAGAGCCCAGTTGGTAGAGCGCTTGCCTGGCATGCACGAGACCCGGGGTTTGATCCCCAGTACTGCATAAGACGTGGTGGTGTACAGCTGTAATCCCAGTGCTCAGGAGGTGAGGCAGGAGGGTCAGGTGTTCAAGGTCATCCTCAGTTACATAGGGGTTTGAGGTCAGCTGGGCTTCAGGATACTCTGTCTCAAAAGAAAAAGAGAGAAGAATCACCAGTTAAGAGGAAGCCATATAACAGCTCCCCTGGGAACATCCTAACTGGGACACAAAAGGTGCACCTAAGGAACTGGAAATTACTAGAACTTGATCTGAAAGTCTACAGTAACAGTGATATATATATATATATATATATATATATATATATATATATATATATGCTATAATATATGTATAAATATACATTGTATATGTATATTTACACAATATATATATATATATGCTACAAAAAATCAATTCAGAAAACATGAGAATATTTATGGACCATCTTCATTTGGATTTTCTATGGAAGTAGCCTTGTGGAGTCTCATAGAGCAGAAAATGCATACTACCCCCCTTCCATCCCACCATCCACTCCCCTCCCCCGCAACCCCCATTCCCCTCTTACCTGCCCACTCCCAGTGTCAGCAAGAGGCTGGCATATTTAAGAAGTAGCCACAAGGAGCTGGCTTCTAGGCTTTCACTATGGAATCTGATCTGACTCAGCCCTGTGGGGCGGGGCGGGCACTGCTGTTCCTCCTGTGGTCACTAGAGATGGGCTTAGCTCTTTGCGCCTGGGTTTTGTCTTGCTCAGCACAAGGCATGTGGCCTTGGGCCGTGTTGTACAGCTCAAGTCTGGCATTTTTTTTGGATTTTCGAGACAGGGTTTCTCTGTAGCTTTTGGTTCCTGTCCTGGAACTAGCTCTTGTAGACCAGGCTGGCCTCGAACTCACAGAGATCCACCTGCCTCTGCCTCCCGAGTGCTGGGATTAAAGGCGTGCGCCACCACCCGCCCGGCTGGCATTCATTTTTCTGAACCCTGCTCAAGTGTGGGCTGGGACCAGGATGATAATGCACAGCCTGCAGGAGCTGTAGGGACTAAGCTGAAACAGTGCCTGTTATGGCACCTACCATTGTTCAGGCCTTGGCATTCTCATCTGTACAGTGGGAATAATTTCCATCTGCCCGTAGACTTCATGTGAGCATCAGTAAGGTGCAAACTAGGAGAAGTCTGGCCTTTGATGTACATGGAAAGAGCAGTTTCTTTTTAGCCCCTTTGATGTGACTTGATTGTGGGTGAGACACATTGTCATAGAGGTGAGATGGCCCTTGACTTTTGGAGCTTGATGACCTGAGAAGCTCATGAATTGAGTTGTGCTTGAAGATGCATTTGTGTGTGTGCGCGCACTGTGTGTGTGGTGTCATAGATTTTCACTTGGACTTACCCTTGGAAAGTTAGAGTCTGCAGTTTCACATAGAAGTCTAGACCTTCAATGCTCTGATTAGAACTAGTAACATTGTATCTGTGTGTGTAGCTGAGGACCGATGGGTAGGAGCTGAGAGTTGCAAGTCACAATTGTATCTGTGTGTGTAGCTGAGGACAAAGGGTAGGAGCTGAGAATTGCCATAGAGCCCAGCCCCTAGACAGGCTACTCTGAAACTATGCAGCCCAGGCTGGCCTTCAGCATCTAATCCTTCTGCCTCCACCATTTTACTGCTGGAGTTATAGGGGTATGCCACCGTGCCTTGTGTCCTTGAACTGTTCTTTCAGGGCAGAATCTCTGCTTGGAGGCCAGCCTATCCACAATAGCAATAGTGGGTTTCACAGGTGGGTCTGTGCACCTTTGCAAACCCAGATAGAGGCCCAATGCCTTCAGGCTTCGGGCTTCCTCCTGCCCCTCCTAACCTATCCTGTACCCTTCCTCCTGCCCCTCCTAGCCTATCCTGTACCTTCCCTCCTGCCCCTCCTAGCCTATCCTGTACCCTTTTGGAAGTCCCAACACTGTAACTTCACCCTGGGTCTGCATTTCCCTATTTGATGGGAGTAAGCCTGCAGCTCTCAGCTCCCCACCATGCCTACCAGCCCCTGGCCACTTGTGCCACATGCATTTGTGACCTGGACTGAAGAGCTGAAGCATTCTGGGCACCAGCTCGTCCTGCCGTTTTATAGGTGGGCAGACTGAGGCCTGAGATCAAGCCATAGCCTTTATATGAAACTGAGCTTGGTCAGTGGCCCCCGAGGGTGGAGTCCTGTTTCTCTTTATCCTAGGGAGGCCTGGGCCCTGTATCACACACATCCCCCCTCACAGCTTTTGAGAGACTGGGAATGTCAACCTTGTACTCTCCTCTGCTGGTTCTTCCCCTGCCCTCTCCCTCCCAGCTCCTTCGCCATGCTGTTAACTATGTTGCCTTCCTCCTTAAAGGCCATCTTCCATTTGGAGAGGACCTGAGATGCTATTTGTGACAAGGGCCTGTGTGCCACCTTGATTGTCTGTTTCTGAAAGAATGCTGTAATTTGGGGGCTGGTGAAAACCAGAGAGACAGAGTGACGTAGAGGAAGGTACACAGGCAGGGGAGAGGAGAGAGAAAACAAAGGGGACAGCAGGGATACTGTCTGGGTCCACCAGTGTCACATCCTCAGGGACGTGGGGTTTGTCTTGCCTCTCAGTGTGGGGGCCCTGGCCTTTCCTGGGGACAGTCCAGGTCCAAGGGAGTCTTTTGGCTTATATACTTTTTTTTTTCCTGTCCTTTGTCCTCAGAGAGAGGGAGAGGTAATCATCCTGCCCCAGGCTAGACTAGATCTTCATCTTGAATCCCCAGGATGCCCTGACTCTGGGAAGTTGGTGCCTCCCCGCTTTACTGTGGCCAGGAGAGTTCTGAGGTCATGTCTAGAGATTCAGTAGTACAAGACTCTGAGACCCCTTTGCCCTACTACGGGATCTGGGCTGTGTCTTAGTGACAGATGCAATGGTGGGCTTTGTTTAGAAAGCCAGTGGGACCTTCTAGGGCTCTGCAGGCCCCCACCCTCATAGCTGGGAGGCATCCATTCAGCTCACCAGCTGGTTCTGAACACAACCAGCTCTAGCTAATTTCCGAGGCCTCTAACTGAATACCTACAACACCCTGTCTGACAGAAAAATAGCACAGGCCATCAGCACCACTGTCTACTGTCTACTAACCACTTTGACGAAGTTTAAAAGAGGGTTAAGGATGTGCCTCAGTGGGTAGAGTGCAGTTTTTTTGTTTTTGTTTTTTTCAAGACAGAGTTTCTCTGTGAAACAGCTCTGGCTGTTTTGGAACTAGCTTTGTAGACCAGGCAGGCCTCAAACACACAGAGATCCGCCTGCCTTTGCTTCCAGTATGCTGGGATTAAAGGCATGTAGTTTTAACCTCAACATCACATAAGGTAGGTATGGTGACTCACACCTGTAATCTCAGCATTTAGGAGGTAAAGGCAGGAAAATCTGAAGTTTAAGGCTAGCCTGAGATACTTACCATCCTGTCTCAAAAAAAGAAAGAAAGATAGTGAATTTTATGTCTACATGATTCCCAGATGTTACTGTTCCCACAAATAATCTCCATGTCAAATTTGTGATAATGTCTTTTCATGGGAAGTTTGTGAATGACATCGATAGCCCATCTCAATGTGGAACCCTGAGTGCTGACTTCCTGGTGGCACCCTGTCCCTGTAGCTCATAAGCAAACCAGAAAGCCATACTCCTCCATGGTCTCTGCTTTAGTTCCTGCCCTGACTTCCCTTCAGGATGCACTACAAGCTGTAAGCTGGAGAAAGCAAACTAAGACAGGCGTTTCCAAACAGGACATTAGGTGGTCTGGGACACTGAGAGGCACCATGGAGCATTGGTGGGGGGATTGTTGGTCCTCTTGGGCAGAGGGCTAGTATGTCATGGCAAAGGGTTACACGAAAGGCCCTGTTTCAAAAACAAACAAAAATTAACAAAAGTTACAGAGATAGACACACTGTGGTCCTCACCTTGGTGCTCATTTGGAATCCTGTATTTGGGACAGTTGTTCCTCCCTCCCTCTCTGTGTGTACGTATGACGTATCTCATTTTGGAGGCTTTTGCATCCTATAGCTCACTCAGCTAAAAGTTCCCTCTTTTGCCCTTCTTCTCTGACCCCAGAGCTCCCACCTCACCTGAAGTGTCCTGGAAGCTGTTACAGGAAAGGAAGGGCAGGGTGTGAGGTGTGAAAGTGGGGTGCTACAAGCTAGAGCAGCGTGGCTGACTCCCGCCAAGCCAGGTCCATGTTGCCTGGGGGCTGTTGGAAACTGGAGCTTGGCCGGAAGAAGGGAGCCCATGAATAATACAGCGGGGAGGGAGGCTGTTAACTAGGTGACCTGGTTGCACCTGCGTGTTTCACAGCTTCTCTGGGAGCCACCATGCAGGGGCCAGGGTGTCGCAGGTGATGCTGGGATATGGGAGAAGGCAAGGCGAATACCCCCCATTCCAAGTGTGTTAACCACGCAGGAGCCCTCTTCTCATCTGTGCTTGTCTGTGTACATGTGTCTGCCTTCCTGTGTGCTTTGGCCTGGGCTTTCTCTTGCTGAAATGGCCTGGGTAGAGAGCAAAGGGCCCCCAGTCAGTGCTTGGGGGTGAGATCGGGTTCTCTGGAACCCACTTTTGCCTCTGTTCTCAGTCCCTTCAGTAGCAGGGGCCTGAACCTGGGGAAGCCCTGACACCCTCACCCCCAGGTTTGGCAAGGGACATCTCCCCACAGCTCCATAGCCTCTCAGCCTGCATCACTAGCCCCACTGACTGGAGCCTACCTTGTGGCTTCTCATCTTGGAAGCAGACCCTTTAAAGGGTGGTACAGCTCCAATGACCTGCTTGGGAGAGACAGTCTGCTGTTTGGCTTGGGTGGGTGTGAGCAGGCACCATATACCCAGCTTTGTCTGTGTGCCCATTTAAACAAAGGGTTGTGTTAGTCTGGAAGTCAGACACCCAAGTTCAATCCTTGTTCACCCACTGTGAAAGACTGGGTTCACTAAGTTCACTAATCACTCTGTCCTTCTGTTTTCTGGTCAGAAAAATAGAAATGCCAGGGGCCCAGTTCAGGGAATTCTTGGGAGGATAAAAGTACCTGCCACACAGACAGCACTGAACATATGCTATTTTTATTATGGTGATGCTGGCTTCTGAGATAGCACAAGCATGCTACCTGGGGCTGCTGAGCTTAAGAAAGGCTCTAAGTTGGGCTGGAGAGATGGCTCAGTGGTTAAGAGCACTGACTGCTCTTCCAGAGGACCCACATGGCAGCTCACAACTGTAACTTCAGTTTCAGGGGACCTGACACCAATGGCAAAACACCAATGGCGCGCGCGCGCACACACACACACACACACGCACACACACACACACGCACACACACACACACACACACACGTGCACGCGCACACGCACGCGCACGCAGCGCACACGCACACGCACACGCACACACACACACACACACAGAATAGGTACTCATTTAAAAAAAAACCTCTAAGCCAGGAGGTGGAATCTCATAACTAATCCCAGCACTTGGGAGGCAGAGGCAGAGGCAGACAAATCTCTGTGAGCTTGAGGCCAGCATGGTCTATAGAGTAAATTCTAGGACAGCCAGAGGTTTTACACAGAGAAACCCTGTCTCCAAAAAACAAAAATGAAAGAGTCTTATGGTGGAGAGTCTTGTCCTGGAGGGGGAGGCCGCTTCCTTTGCCCAAGCTGAGAAAAGCCCATGATTCGGTTGGTGAAGGGACAGAAGTGAGACAGGCCATGTCTGTGATTAGAGTATTGATGTCGGGGCCAAGTGAGCCAGGACCTTTTCCATTTTGAAAATAATGTGTAACGCACAGAGAAGTGTGAGGGTCACACGTGTGCAGCCCGAGCTCCGCAAAGCAGCCAGTTCCTCATCAGCACCACCCAGACCCAGGAACCCACCGTTCCTCCTAGCCATACCTATTCTGACTTCTCACGCCACATTCATTTCCACTAAGATAAATGGAATCACACCCTGTCCTGGCTTCCGTGTTCTCACGCACTGCACCTGTGGGTGAGATTCCTCTTGCGTGTGCCAGCTCGCTTCTGTTTCTCTGCAGGATGACGGCGACATAATGTAACATGCTAGTGGAAGGCCGATGATTTGAAGCTGAGCTATCATAGAAAAGGATTGTTGTGAGGTGTGTGCATGTGTGTGGGTGTGCATGTGCGAATACAAATCCATGGCGTGGTTCTGACAGCTCTCTAACGCTGGCTTGGTGCCTGATAGTGTGAATCCTTCAGTTTTATTTCTCTTTAAGACTATTGTTTATTTTTGACTCTGTGCATTTCCATATAACTATTAGAATCAGCTTTTGAACATTCCACAAAAACCCTGCTGAGATTTTGATTGCAACTGCATCGAGGAGAATCGACATCTTTGCAATATTGAGTTTTCCAACCCATTAACGAGATGTACCTCACCATTTATCCATGTCTTAATACATTTCTTTCTGGAGTGCATTTAGGAGTCTGTAGCAGCTCTCACTTTTATGAGATTTATTTCCATGTGTTTTATGATTTTAAGTACTGTTGTAAGTGATATTTTTCTCATATCCAATCACCTATTTGTCGTAGAAGTATGATTGATTAAAAAAATATTGGCTCATATCTTACAAACATTGTTAAATTTTTTTATTAGTTCTGATAGTTTATCTACAGAATTTTAAAATAATTTAGGGCTCATGACCATGTTTTCTGTAGAAATAAGATTTTTATATCATGCTATTGGAGACTTTTTTCTTATCTTATTGCGATGGCAGAGGCTTTCAGCATTAGACTGAATGGCAGTGGTAGTGAGACTGTCTTGTTTCAGTTTACTTCTGGCACCAAGGACAAAGCTTTTGTCGTTTGCTATTGTGGTGTTTGCTGTAGCTTAATTCACAAAATGAAGACTATTTTCTCCTAATCCCCACTCTCCAGTTATGGTAAAATGCATATAACATAAAATCTGCTGCTTAGCTTCCAGAGATGACTCATTAGTTAAGAGCACTTGCTGCGCTTGTAGAGGACCCATGTTTGGCTCCCAGCATCAGCAAGGAGGTCACACCTGCCTGTAATTCCAGCTCCAGGAGACCTGACGCCCTCTGCTGGCCTCCTTGGGCGCTGTTCTTATGTGCACATACCTTCATGCAGACACAGACTCACATACACTCAATTAAACATAAAATCTCAAAAGTATTGCCACTTAAATCATGTTTAAGCTTACAGCTCAGTGGTTGTGAGTACATTTGCAGGTTTGTGCAGCCATCACTGTCCTCCGTTTTCAAACCTGTCTCCTTGTCCTAAACAGAAACTCCATGCTAATTATAAAGTAACTCCCTGCTCTCTCTCTTCTACTCCTGCCAACATCTACCTTATTTTTTGTTGGCTTATTTGGGGGCGGCTTATGTAGTTGGCTTTCTTAACTTGGAGTCACGTATTCTAAGTTCAGAACCCAATTCCTTCTATTGGCTGAACAATTCTCTGTCTGGTGTGTATACACCACGTTCTGTTTATGATTCATGCGTGTTAGGTCTCCAACCTCTGAAAATGCTGCTGTGAACATTGGTGTGTGCATATTATTTGGGTCCCCGTTCTCAGTATACATGTAAGGGTGGGATTAGAGATACTATGGCAACATTGTTGAGCTTTTTGAGGTCCCAATGACTGTTATCCACACCAGCTGTACCCTTTTGTATCTCCTCAGCAATGCTCCTCAGTGAACTTACAGACACTTACTCTTTGTTTTTTGGTGACAGCCACATCCTGCTGCTATAGCCCTGTGGCTTTGATTGGCATCTCCTGCCCCTACCCCAGGTGTAGACCGTGTGGTTCATCCCTTCATGGGAATTGTCCATTTGAGCTTTCTGTCCAGTTTTAAATTGAGTTGTTGTTTTTGAGTTGTAGACTCTTTCTGTGTTCTGGCTCTTAATTTGTTATCAGATAGATGACTTCTGAACATTTCCCTGTTTTGAGGGTCCCCTATCCCTCTGTGAAGAATCTCCTTTGGTGCCCAGAGATTTTTATTCTAATGAAGTCTAAATATCTTTCTTGCTGTATCATTTTCTGGGCCTTGGTGTCATAGAAGTCACTGCTGCATCCAATGTCACGAGGATTTTCCATATGTTCTTCTAGGAAGTTTAGCGATTTGGTTCTTGAATGGTTATTCTTGTCTGGCAACTCAACTACATCTGGAATTAGATAAAACCTAAGTAGCTGGGTACATCTGGGTGGGATTTTTTCTTAATTAAATTATTTGAAGTGGGAATACCCACTTTTAATCCAGAACTTTTGAGGTGGGAAGATTCATCTTTAATCTGGGCCACACCCTCTAGTGATAGCCTAGGTAGAGGACACGGGAGAAGGAAGCTCTTGCTCTTTGCCTGTTCTCTCTCACTCTCACCAACAAGTTCACTCCTTCACTGGCATTAGAGCCTACTCCTTGGGATTCTGGTGTGTACTGAAGATCAGCCGAGACATCCAGTCTTGTAGACTGAACAGCTACTGGATTCTTGGATCTTCAATGGATAGACAGCCATTGTTGGACTAGTTGGACCATAGCTTATAAGCCTATCTATTATCTGTCCATCTATCTGTCCATCCATCTGCCTGTCCGTCCATCCATCCACCCATCCATCATCCCCATCTCTCTATCTATCTATCTATCTATCTATCTATCTATCTATCTATCTATCTATCTATCTATCTATCTATCTATCTTTCAATCTTTCATTCTGTTACTCTAGAAAACCCCGACTAATACAGTTCATAAGTTTGTTTCTCTTTCCATTCCATTTTGGGTTCAGTTTTGCGCACACAGTGCCCTGTGTATGGGGATTACAGGCGTTGGATTACCATGCTCAGTCCTTATTGGGACTTTAGAGACTCTGCATTCAATCTGTGGATTGTTTTAGGTGGCACTGGCAGTATCCCAACAGCACTGAGCTCTTAGCCATGAACACGGGATAGTTTATATTTAGTAATCTTCTCACCTTAGTTTCCTCCACCAGGTGTTTACCGTCATTTGTCCAAGTTAGACTCCTAAGTATCCCATCCTTCTTGGTGCTATCATAAGTAGACTTGGTTTCCCTACCTCCCTTTCAGGATTCTTTTGTTGTCAGTCTTAGAAATGCAGCTAATTTTTATGTGTTATTTTACATCCCGCTGACTTTGTCTATTCCTTCTGGCAGACTTCCCCCAGCTCTCAGGTCTCGCCTCTTGGCTCCCGTCATGTGGACACGGCCGTCACTTTACTTCCTCACTTTGAGTTTGGATGAATTTCTCGTGTTTGTCTTTGTTGCCCAGTTGCATTACCTAGAGCTTTGGAGAATGATTTGTTTTGTATGTATGTGTGTGTATGTTTGCATACGTGCGTACGGGGGCCCATGGAAGTGAGAAGAAGACGTTGGGTCCCCTGCTGTGGGTGCTGAGAACTGAACTGGGGTCTTCTGCAAGAGCAAGCCCTCCTAAAAACTGAGCCATCTCTCCTACCTTTAGCGGTTCTATTGAGTATAAGTGGCAGTAGCAGACACCCCTGCTTTGTTCCCACTCTCAGAGGAAAAGCTCCTCTCATTCATTTTTTTTTCTACACAGGGTTTCCCTGTGTAGCCCTGGCTGTCCCGGAACTCGCTCTGTAGACCAGGCTGGCCTCCAACTCAGAGATCCACCTGCCTAACTCTTTGCCTTCCAAGTGCTGGGATTAAAGGCATGCACCACCATGGCGTGGCCAGTCCTTCACTCCTGAATACAACATTAGCTAAAGATACTTTGCATGTGTGACATTTTCTGTTTCTTCTGCTAAGAACTTTTTGTTTGTTTTGTTTTTGAGATAGGGTTTCCCTATGAAACTCTGGCTGGTTTGGAACTCACGATATAGACCAGGCTGGCTTTGAATTTAGAGATTCACCTGCCTCTGCCTCTCAAGTACTGGGATTAAAGACTTGCACCACCATGCCTGGGTTGTACATTATTCTTTCCAGTGCATTATTGTGTCTATTGACACGTTACTATAAAATTTCTTCTTTCTTCTGACAGTGTAGAGAATTATAATGTTGGATTTTCAGAAGTTAGCCTTTTATTTCTGGAATAAATGCAGACATGCACACATACACACACTCACCCATGTACGTACACAGAGACAGAAGCACACAGATATACATACAACACACACACCATTCACACATACATACGCACATACATACACACAGACACACACCATGCACATACACATGTACACACACATACACACACAGGCACATACAGAGACACACAAACATATACCACACACACACACACACACACACACACTTTTCCCAGTCTCTCTCCACCACTGACTATCTCCAACAGTTCTGGTTGACCGTGTCCTGCATGACTCTGCAGTTTGCCACGTTAGGTTTGATTTTATTTCCAGATGTGCCCCTGGATTTCCCTTTCTCGTGCTCCGACTTTCCCTATCAGGTCGCAGTATCAGATGCCTGGTTTATGATCTGGCGGGAACTGTTCCTGCCTCTTCCTGTTTTCCTGGGAACTCTGGGAAGGTTTGTGTGCTGTGTTCTCCTTAGCAGTCGAGTGGCTGGGTGGGCAGCTGTGCGGACTTAGGCTTTCTTCTTGTCGGGAAGATTATAAACTGTAGTTCTCAATTCTCAGCGTCACAGTACAGTTAGGATTTCAGGGTTTTGTGTGTCAGTTTTAGTTTTGATTGTATCTTATGAGGACTTTATCATTCACTGCTTTTCAAGTCAGTTGGCAGCATAGGCACCTCATGGTCCTCCTATTTCACTTTATTTATTCAGTGTGTGTGTGTGTGTGTGTGTGTGTGTGCGTGCGTGCGTGCGTGTGTGTGTGTGTGGCTGTGTGGCTGTGTGGCTGTGGAGGTCAGAGGACAGATTCTTTCCTTCCCCCTGTGGGTCTGGGAAATCAGCTCTTGTTCCTTGTTTATGTGTCATTTTATGTATGTATGTACTTACATATGTATGTGTGTATGTTTTATGTGTTTGGGTGTTTTGTGTGAATATGTCCATGCACTGTAGGCATGCCTGGTGCCTGCAGAGGTCAGAAGAGGGTGTTGGATTTCCTGGAACTGTAGTTATGGATGGTTGTGAGCCTCTATGTTGGTACTGGGAATTGAATGCAAGACTCTTAACTGCTTAAGACATCCTGTCTCTACAGTTCAATGCATGTTCTGTAAAGAATGTAGTTGTTCTGAAATCTGGTCTGTCTTTGTCTTTTGAGTTTTTGCTCCATTTACATTTAAGATGTTTGCAGAACACACACACATACACGCACGCACGCACGCACACACACTTTCCATTTATATTTATTGTTTATTTGTATATATGTGTGGGCACTGGAATGCTGTGACTCAAGCATAGAGGTCAGAGGACAACTTGGAAGAGTCAGTTCTCTCCGTGCACTGTGTATGTCCCAGAAATCAAAGTAGGGTTTTCAGGCTCGTTGGCAGGCGCCTTTCCCTGCTGATCCACCTCACTGGCTCCATCTTCCCATTTTTATTACACCGTTATTTTCCTTTGGGTTTTAAACGCTCTTTGGTGATTTTTTTTTAGTTCCAGTTTTCCCTCTACTGCTTTATTCATCACACAATTCTTTTTTTTCTTCGTTTTTTTTG
Organism: Microtus pennsylvanicus; assembly: GCF_037038515.1. Classification (NCBI taxonomy): domain Eukaryota; kingdom Metazoa; phylum Chordata; class Mammalia; order Rodentia; family Cricetidae; genus Microtus; species Microtus pennsylvanicus. The sequence continues at coordinate 23,181,252 of NC_134585.1, forward strand.
AGGGGGGTGGTTCTTTCTTTTTCCCTTCCTCCTTCCCTCCCTCTCTCCTTCCCTCCCTCCCTCTCTCCTTCCCTCCCTCTCTCTCTCCCTCCCTCTTTCCCTTCCTCCCTCTCTCCCTTCCTAAGACAGAGTCTTTCTGTGTAGTCCTGCTGTACTAGAACTTGCTTTTGTAGACCAGACTAGCCTGGAATTCACAGAGATCTGCCCACCTCTGCCTCCCAAGTGCTGGGACTAAAGGTGTGAGTCACCACACCCAGTTCTTTGTTGTTGTTTGTTTGTTTTGTTTGGATTTCTCTGAGTAGCCCTGATTGTCCTTCACGGCACTCTCTCTCTCTGTAGACCAGGTTGGCCTCAAACCCAGAGTTTCGCCTGTCCCTGAGTCCCAAGGCCTGTGCCACCTCTGCCTGGCTACCACACCCAGCTGTTAATTACTCTTATTAATTTATTTTTAAAAATTGGCATACAAAGTCTCAGGTTTCATCAGTCACTTTCATACAGACTTGGTTTTTATTGTTCTTTCTCCCCCCGCACTGCACCCCTCTTCTGCTTTCATGCCACAAATGTTACTCTCCCCTCCCATAAGCCCCATTCCCCACTCAGTTCTCTCTCTGGTCTGGTGACCTATACCCCCTCCCACACATGTAGAGGGAGAACATACAGCTGTTATCTTTCTGAGGCTGGGTCACACTTCACTTAATATGATAATTTCTAGTTTAGTCCATTTTCTTGGAAATGCTGGGATCTTGTTTCCTTTGTGACTGATAACATGTCGTGTGTATGTATTACATTTTTCTTCCCCCTCTGGGTGCTGATGGACAGCTGGGCAGATTCCAGTTTCTTGCTGTTGTGAATGGTGGATAGACATGGCTGTACAAGGTGGGGATCAGGTTGCAGCAGGTGTGTACCCAGTAGGCACAGAATTCAGTTGTGCATGTATTTTACATTATGAAAATGTTTTTATTATTATTCAGTCTGATGTTCTTTATTCTTCATTTTTTTCTTGTTTCATTGTTCTTTTAATTTTTGAGATGAAATCTCACTTACACTTTATGTTTCCATCTTTGTTTTTCATTTAAAAGATTTAGTGTGTGTGTGCGCGCGCGTGTGTGTGTGTGTGTGTGTGTGTGTGTGCAGGTGCCCACAGATGCTGGAAGTGAGTGCTAGGTCCTTGGGAACTGGGGCTACAGGCTTTTGTGAGCCAGCTGATGTAGGTACTGGAAGCTGAACTCAAGTCCTTTGATAGAGCAGTAAGCAGTCTTGACCTCTCAGCCATTTTGCCAGCCACTTACATTTTCTTAGTAATAAATTTTTCATTTTCAGAAGCCCTCCCTTTTCCCTGCCAATCTGCTGTTGTTCATACCACAATGTATTCATTACCCATTCACTTTCAGGGGACATTTTACTGAGTATTGAATTTTCAGTGAAATTATTTCCAATTCAGTGTTTTCTGGCTCCCATATTTTCTTTTTTCTTTTTTTTTAAACAAGTTATCTCTTAAATTTTAGCACCTTTGAATTTAATGTGAATTTTTCCGACTGTTCCCTATTTTAAATTTTTTTCTTTTGCCATTGTTTTTAGCAATCAGAGTTTGATTACTTGCCTTATATACACAGTATGTCTTTCACCTGTACCTTGATATCTTTGATCTGTATCAGAAGAGTGTCAGCTAATGAGTCCTCCATATTCTTTTCTTCTGGTTTCTTCTCTTTTTCCTTTGAGACTTAGGTTTTATCGTATCCCATGTATCTCTTAAGCTGTTTTTGAGAACCAACATTCCATCTGTGTTTTCCTGTTTGTGCTTCATTCTAGCTATTTCCCACTCAACTCTTTCCAGTTTGCCCATCTTCTCTTCGGCTGTATCTAATTTCCTGTCAAGCCTATCTCTTCAGACCTTGACTTAAAGTTATTATGTTATTCATTTTTGGATTTTTTTCTTTTTGAGAGAAGGTCTTACTAGGTAACCCTGACTGACTTGGAGCTCTCTATGTATGTGAAGCTGGCCTTGAACTCACTGAGATCCTCCTGTCTCTGTCTCTCAAGTGTTGGGATGAAAGGCGTGGACCACTAGCCCGGCTCTTATTTTTGGAATTTATCATGTAGTTTTTAATTCTTCATTAAGCCCAAGAAAGGACAGTTGCCACCACTGTTATTATCCCCACCATGCCGTCATCTTTGTCACCACCACCATCATCACTACCACCATCATGCCGTCATCCTTAACACCACCATCTTCATCACCATCATCACTACTGCTATCACCATAATTATCACCACCGTCATCCTCACCATCACCATAGTCACCACCATTATCACCGCCACCACCACCGCCACCACCACCACCACCACCATCACCACCATCATCCTCACCATCACCATAGTCACCACCATCACCACCATCACCACCACCACCACCGCCACCATCACCACCATCATCCTCACCATCACCATAGTCACCACCATTATCACCGCCACCACCACCACCGCCACCATCATCATTACCATCACCACCACCATCATCCTCACCACCATCATCCTCACCATCACCATAGTCACCACCATCACCACCATCATCCTCACCATCACCATAGTCACCACCATCACCATCACCACCACCATCATCCTCACCACCATCATCCTCACCATCACTATCGTCACCACCATTATTACTGCCACCACCACCATTACCATCACCATATCACATCATCATCCTCGCCATTACCACATCACCACCACCACCACCACCATCATCCCTTGACCCACCTCCAGGTCCTGCAGCTTAGGCATTTCTCATTTCCTCTCACACATTTCTTATCTCTCTGCACTCCAGCCGGCCACTGTCCGTGGATGTACTTTACTGTTCATTGTGAGCGACAGCTTGCATTACTTCTAAACATGGAATGTATGTGTCGTCGAGTTTCATCCTACTTTGTTTGAAAATCAGAAGTGAACATCTTAGACTTTCTTAATTCAGATCTATGACTGGATTTTTAAGGGACGGTGAACTTAGAAGGGGCCACTGTGAAAGAACCAACCAGAAGTGCCACCTAGGGTGAAAGTCACTTAAAGCGAGAGGTATTGCGAGAGTTAGGGATTGTCTTTATCGTGTTGATACGAAGGAAATGGGACTTAAAGGGAAGACACAGACTCATAGAATACCGGACAAGGTGGAAACTCTGCCCCGGGGAGATGTGAACAACTGCACAGGCTTGTTTCTGCTCTGACCTCCCAAGAGAGTGAGCATGCTTCTTCTCTCCATTTATCTGTCCACATGTAGTCCTTCAGATCACGCCCTAAGGGCTGATACCTAAAGCTATTGGCTGATTGAATTCCCACAACAGTCACTTATACCAGCTGTAGCATAGGTAGTCCTGACACTTACTAAGCCTCAGTCCAGCTTGTGGCTGAGACTCAGGGGGAGTTTGTCAAATGAATGACCGACTTGCTCCAAGAGGTTAATGGTGTGACTGTGGAGACCAGACGTCCAAAAGGGAACAGAAGCATTTAGAAGGCAGAGTAGGCTCTATTAGGGGAGGAGATTTGCCATATGGATGGTCTCTTTTGCAACATTGAATGACATATTTTATTGTTCAAGTTTATTTATTTACTGTGTGTGCTGCATGGCCCTCTTTATGTGGCTGTGTGCACACACGTGTGGAGACTAGATATCAGTGTTGAATATCTCCCTTAATGACTCTCTAATATGTCTTCTTCTGTGTATGTATTGTGATAATGTATGTGAATGCCGGTGAGTGTGATATGAGCAAGTGTGTGGGTGTGCTGTGGATGCATACGTAACACTCCTGGAGGTCATAGGTCATTGGTGTTCACGTCTGTCACTTTCTCCTTACTCATTTGAGGCAGTGTCTCTCCTTGAACCTGGAACTTCTGTTTGATAAGTAGGCTATCAGCTAGCCTGTGCCAGAAATCCCGCCTAGTGCTGGGGTTACAGGTGCATTGAGACTTTACCTTCTTGTCACATGGGTGCTGGGATCCAAACTCAGGTCCTCATGCTACAGAAGAAGTTCTCCTGACCTCTGAGATATCTCTCTGCCCCTCTCCACCTTATATTTTGGGACAGGGTCTCCCCTGAATTTGGTTTGGCTAGTTGGCAAGTGAGCTCTGAGATCTGCCATAGATTCAGCTTTTATGATGGATGCTGGTATTCGAACTTGGCTCCTCATCCTTATGTGGAAGGCACCTTACCAACTGAGCTATCTCCTCAACCCTTAAATTTACTTCTGGATATTGAGTGGGGCACATGTAAAACTCAAAAGACTTTCAAAAAAATCTAGAGAGACATCGAACTCTGGCTTTTAAAGTCCTTTCCACTAGTACATGTGTGCAGGAGTGTTACACACACACACACACACACACACACACACACACACACACACACACACACGAATGATAATATTAATGTTGATGATATTGAAGACAATGATGATGGTGGCAAAGAGGTGTAACTATGACAACTAATGATTGTAGTGATGATGATGGTGATGGATGGTGGTGACCACAGTGATGATGATGGCAATGATGACCACAATGATGACAGCAATGGTGCAATGGTGATGACAATGATGATTATGCTGACAATGGCCATGGCAGTGAATGACAGCAATGATATTGACAACGATAGTGACAACATCTGTCAATAATGATGACAAGAGTGATGATGTTGACATTGATGATGGCAAAAATAATGACCATGGCTGTGATGTTGGTGACAAGGGTACTACTCTAGTGGTCCATGTGTGCTTGCTCATGTGAGACTGTGCACAGGACAGGAAAAGCAATGCCTCATTTGGTTTCCAACAACCCTCATCCTGGAGACAAGGGAAACTGAGGCACTGGGCAGTACAGCTGCCTACTCAGGCTCACACACCCAGTGGGAATTAGGATGTGTTCCTTGTGAGTTCGGCTGCTTGTCTCAGCCTCTTGATCTTCTGTTCTTGGTACGGCCTCCTTCTAGAAGTTTAGTCAGGGCATCAGTAATGTACTTACAGAATACCAGGCTAGCTGGGGTGTTGTTGAGACCCCATCCTAGGAGACATTCCAAGACACAGCTTTGTTTCCTTCTGTGGTCTCTCCTCCCCACCTGTGGGTCTTTTTTCTCCTCTCTGTAGAAGTCTCTGGGTCCTTATCCACTTCTGCAGACCCCCAGACAAGAGCCCTTTTAGCACCTTATGAAAAGAGGGAGGCCTGCCCACCCTCCTTCCTCACAGGGTGGTGGAGAGTACAAAGTGGGCGGTGGACACAACACCACTAGCCAGAAGCTCTGTCCAGCCAGGAATGGTCCTGTGGTGTCCCTGCCTGGTCCCTTGTCCTATTGCCTGCCTCTTCACCTTCATTTCCCTCAGCTCAACCCAAGGAGCACCCTTATGCCTAGGGAGGTAGGTGGGGGCACGTGGGGAAAAGCCAAGTAAAATTCCTCACTGGGAACAAATCTCATTTTCCAGAAAGTCTTGACAAAATGAGGCATTAAATTACAATATTTTGGAGAGCGTCGTAATTCTATTGCAGACAGCCCTTCATCATGGCATCTGAAAGCTGAGAAAATACAAAACTCATTAGATTAAAATAAACCACCTACTGCTCTGGAGAAAAGCTTATTTATCAATATCAATTTACTTATGATTACTCTGGCCTGCAATTTGTTATTTTTAAGAATTATGATTTGTGTATTGCTCATACACATGTGAAATTTTTTTCTTTAAATTGAGTATTTAAAAAAAAAGATATCCTTGTCCTTAGCAAAGGTTAGAAAGTGGTTTCGGGGTGGCAGGGAGAAAGTGACTCATATAAAGAGACGGGAGGCGGAACACAGGAAGGTGTGTGCGGGGAGCTGTGTGTTGCCAGTGTGACCCCCTTATGGACCTTCAGACACAGCTTACATATCTCTAGGGACAGGAAGCGCACATGGACTCAGGAACACACGCCAGCCTTTGGGTCGCTAGGCTAATTAGGATGCTTTTCCTCTTAATGAGTCAAAGGTTGCTTTTAAAGACGGACCGTCTTCACAGAACTCCTGGCATGCTCCACCCACACTGGCTGATCCCCAGGCTCCAGTTCATCCCGGCAGGGCTCAGTCTATGCGTGTGTGAAATGGGCATGCCATTTATGGACCCTGCTGTCTCCTGGGTTACCTTTTTAAAAGCAGCAGCATGAGAAGTGCTCGTGTTATTCACGTGCCCTGCTTTTGTATTACATCTCTATTGCCATGAAATACACATAGCATCAAGTTGACCACTTTGGCCATTTAAAGTGCCCAATTCTGTGGCACTGAATGCCATTGGACAGTTTCATGACCATCCATCATCTGGAACTTTCCATCATGTGAAACTGAAGCTGTGCCTCAGTCTCCCCTCCTCGGTACCTGGCACCATCCTTAAACTTCCTGTGAATGTGACAGGCCCAGGTGGCTCATGTGAGAGGGATCATAAGGAAAGATGCCCTGTTGTGTCTGCCTCATTGCCCTTAGCCTAGTCTTTGAATTTCCCCCGAATTTAGTGTTGGCCAGGTTTTCCTATCCTTTAAATAAAAAAAAAAAATTAGTGTATGTGCGTGTGTGTGTGCGTGTGCGTGCGTGTGTGTGCATCATGCATGTATGTGTGAATGATCCATGTTCCTTTTGTGAGCGTACTGTGACACATGTGTGGAGGTCAGGGGACAACTTTGTGGAGTTTGTTTCCTCCATCTTTATATAGACTCTGGGGATTGAACTAGACTCGCCAGGCTTGCTGAGCCATCTGGTCGACCCAGATTTCCCTACCTTAAAGGTGAAGATTCTCCCACTGTACACATGTGCTGCATTTTGCGTCTCTATTCAGTTATGAGCAGTGCGTATTTAGTGGATCCAACTTCTTGGCCATTGAGATAATGCTGGGTTTTTTTAGTTTTTTTTTTTTTGTTTGGTTTTTGTTCTGTTTTCTGTTTTTCTTTTGGTTGTTCTATTTTATTTTATTTATTTATTTGTTTTTTTGTTATTTGTTTTTCGAGACAGGGTTTCTCTGTAGCTTTGGAGCTTGTCCTGGAACTTGCTCTTGTAGACCAGGCTGGCCTCGAACTCAAAGAGATCTGCCTGCCTCTGCCTCCCGAGTGCTGGGATTAAAGGCATGCACCACCGCCTGGAAGATAATGCTGTTTTAAAAACTGGTGTACAAATGTCCATCCAAGTTTGGGATCAAGAGTCCAACCAGCCACTGTGATGGCTGAGGAGAGAGCTGACCCTGGTGAGTTGAAGGCAGTAGTTTATTCAAGGGAGGAAAGAACATGGTTCTGGTTGGGTGTGAGGAAGCTAGTCACTTACTGACTGCATGGATGGAGACAGAGTTTTCTCAGGTGGGAAAGGTAAAGACAGGAACCTCAGGAAAGAAATGAGATTGCTGTGTCTTCGAATGGGAGCTGTCATGGGCAGATGGCTCATGGGAGGAGCTAGGCTCTGCTTTCAGGGCACTGAGGTTAAGCTGGTCCATTGGCGCTGGGTTGCTCCCTCATCCCCATGCTGGAGTAGATGCCTATAATAATATGGGAAGGATGAGGGATGCTGAGAACCCCCTTCCCAGAGGATGCAGGATGGCACCAGGTGGTACTAGAACTGTGCCCGGAGAGCAGGGCTGGCCACACAAGGTGAGGTCAGTGGTGCTCCAAGGAGAGGGGCAGCCAAGCCAAGGACACAGGTGACAGACACAGGAAGTGTCAGTGAGGTGCCAGGCCAGCCTTGGTGCAGCCTGCTAGCCTTGGCTGAAGTCGACTCCTCTCTTGCCCTTGTACCTTGATGATGATGAACCTTAGGTGTCTCAGCCTGGTCTGCAAGAGCAAGTTCCAGGACAATAGTCTGAAAGAGCAATAGCTTCGTGGTGTCCTGACTAGGGCAGTGTAGCATAGGGTATAGTCCTTAGAGCTGTAGTTCTCAACCTATGGGTCTCAACCCCTCTGGGGGTTGAATGGCCCCTCACAGGGGTTGCATCCCATATAGCCTTCATAGCAGATATTTACAGTAAGATCCATAATAAAAGCAAAATTATAGTTATGAAGTAGCAATGAATAACTTTTATGGTTGGGAGCCACCGCCACACGAGGAACTGTATGACAGGGTCGCACACTAGGAAGGTTGAGAACCACTACCTTAGAGTGTATTTGACAGCAGCTATGTGATAATACAGTTCCTAAGTCCCAATGCCTAATCACGTGTGTGGATTTGGGAGTGAGGATCGACTGCAGGTTTCTTTGTCAAAATGAAATGTTAAAAACAATCTAAGCAGGCTGTCATCAGAGCCTGGCTCAGTCACATTGCCCCCTGTGCTGGCTAGTTTTATGTCATCTTGACACAAGCTAGAGTTATCTGAAAGGAGGGAACCTTAGCTGAGAAAATGCCTCCATAAGATCCATCTGTAAGGCGTTTTCTTAATTAATTAATTGAAGGGGGATGGGGGAGGGCCCAGCCCATGGTGGGTGGTACCATCCCTGGGCTGGTGGTCTTGGATTCTATAAGCAAGCAGGCTGAGCAAACCATGGGGAGCAAGCCAGAAAGCAGCACTCTTCCATGGCCTCAGCATCAGTTCCTGCAGCCTATAGCCGCTGAGATACCAGCTCATTGGGGCATGGTCTCTCTCCCTTTAAAAAAGCGGCTACTTCCCTTCTCGCTCTCTTCGCTTCCTGCTCCGTTTCCAGCGACTAGACTCCTTCCTGATTGCGCAGAGGGCTGTTGTCTGGGACGGTTATCTGTAAGTTTTTTCCCCTTTAAATAAATACCACCCTGTTAATCATAATTCCAAACTGGTGTGGCATTGTTTGTGACATATGCCTTCACCTGTCCTGCTTGAGTTCCTGCCCTGACTTCCCTTAGGGATGGACCGTTACCTGGAAGTGTAAGCTGAAATAAACCCTCTTCTCCCCAGGTTGCTTTGGTCATGGTGTTCATCACAGCAGTAGTGACCTTAGCTAGGACACCTCTCTTACACTGAGATACCCTCAACTGCTGTAAAGCATGATGTCGCCATCCTCCAGGGTAACCGCACCCGTTCTCTCAATTACTGGGAAGGCAGAGGTGGGAGAACCAGAGTCCAGGAGTTCAAAGCCAGCCTGAACATTAAAGCAAGACTCTGTCTCTAACTCCGTCCATCTACCCACCTACCCCTCTGTCCATCCAGGAGTAGAATATGGACACTATGTGGTTTTATTTATTTTTATCAAGTGTATGTGCATGCATACATGTATGTAACATGTGATACAAGAGATCAAGTTCAGGTGTCATTCCTCAGATCTTGTCCACTTAGTTTTGCTTTGTTTGAGACAGCATCTCTCATTAGCCCAGAGGTCACAATTAGGCTAGCTGACCAGGCAGTGAGTCCCAGGGATTCTTGTGTGTCTGTGTTGCCAATGCTCAGATTACAAGTGCATGCCATCATGCCTGGCTGTTTGAAAAGAAATGTGGTTCTGGGTGAGCGGGGGGGTGGGGGCAGTGAGTTTAGGTCTTCAGGATGGGTTAGTAGGTACTTTAACCCTTCTGTGTTTTCAGAATGTTGTTGTGTGTATGTATGCTATGGCAAGCCCATGAATTTCAAAGGACAACCCTTGGGAGTGGTTTCTCTGCTTCCACCATGGGATCTGGGGATTGGACTCAGGTTGTCAAGTGTTTTTACCCTCTAAGATCACAGGCCTCCTCTTTTTCCTTTTTTATTAGGAGTGAGAGGAGTGTGTATGCCATGTCCTTCTCAGGCCATATTTCAGGGAGTCCTGGGAAAGGAGACATGTGACTTAGCTGGCAGGGACACTGGCTTCCTGCTCTGTCTATTCTTTAATAGTTACTCACCATTCCTGTAGATGGCTTGCAAGAAGAATACAATGTATGTTTTTTCCAATGTCCTTTTGAAGAAGCGTAGGTGGAGGACTCAAAGCCTCCCTTGGAAGATGCTAAACCCCTGTTGCACCCTTGCCTGGGGTCTCAGGTGATAGCCCTCTTCCTCTGCTGGTTCCCAACCTCTCCAATTTCACTTGATGAGAGTTTGGGGAAAGATGCAAGGTCAGGATGCCCTAGGGTGACTGTACCCCTCCTTTCTGTCCCATTGGCCTCGACACTGTGGACTTTGAAGTGTGGCCGATGGTGACAGGCAGTGGCTAGTCCACAAGTGGTCTAAGAGTGTCATCGGCAGGCGACATGCATGCTCAAGCCTCTTGGTGTGTGGTGACGTGGCTAGCCCCTGCATTGTGTTTGATTCCAGCAGCATGTTGCCATTCAAAGTTGAGTGCGTCTGATTTTATGGGAATTCATAACAGTTCCAACTAAATCGGGCACCCTGCTGTGAAAACCTCTCCCTCCCGAGAAAGCAAAACGCTGCTCAGATGCCCCCCTCTGCCCTTTCCCTCCCTCTGCTCTGGTAGCCTTTCCTCATGCTTGCTGGGGTGAGGGGATGCTGCCTCTTGCCAGAAAGTGGCCGGTCCTTCACTCCTGCTCAGGCTTAGGGGAAACATGGGAACTGCTTGTGGTGGTCTTCCTGCCTGGGAACGGGGTCTGTTTCTCAAAAGATGGGGATGTGGGCAGCTGTCATCTCGGCAAGGAGCAGCCAGTCTGGGAAGCCAGGCTGCAGGGCCTTCCTCTGGCATGGTGAGGGGGCTGTAGGTGTGTACAAAGATTCCTTCAGATTGGCAAAGAATGTGGCTTCCTCCTGCCCGGACAATGGAGGGAGACAGGGTAGGGAAGCCTTTAGGGTCATGCTGGACAATGAGCATATTTTAGACACTCTCCTTGAAAGTCACAGAGCCTAGCCTCTGTGTATGTGTGGATACATGTATGTGCACATAAACATGTATGTTGATATGCATATGCATGGAAGTGTGTGTATGCATGTATGTGGTATGTGAACAATACCCAGACATATGCTTTTTTTTTCTGTTAGTCCTCAGCTGGGGCCATGCTGCAGGTCCGAGTTTGGTCTCTGAGGCCTGGTGTTGACTGTTCTGCACTTAGGAATGCCCCACTTTAGGGGTGTGGCATGCCCTCCTGACCAGCTCCCTCTGAAGCAGAAGGTGGTATGGCTGGGCTTACCATAGGTAGAGAGGTGTGGATGGCCATCACTCCCTGAGCAGTTTATAGGCTTTTGTTTATTCCTTTTTTTTGTTACTGCCACAAGCACTAGACTAAACAACTTAAAGAGGAAGGGTTCATTTTGACTCAGGACCTGGCCCATGGCTACTTAGCCCCACGTGCCTGGCAGAACATCCCGACAGAGGGACGTGCTGTTCTTCACTTCTTAGTGGGAAAGAAAGAGAAAAAGGCGATATGGGGAAAGTCCAGACTGAGATAGAGCCTCAGGGGAGACCCCAGCCCCCCCCACCCCTGTGTCCTCCTTCCTCCAGCTAGCTCCCACCCCTCCTCTTTACCCCCTCCTCCAATAATGCTCCATCTTAGGAGTCTGTGGAGGGCTAGATCCATGGACCATCCTCCCAGCCAGCTGCCTACTCAGCATTGTGACCTGCTCATCAGCAGCTGGGCCCAACTCAGCAGGCCCATTCTGTGTGCTGGTCCTTGCCCTTTGGTGGCTTCACTGCAGCCTCCTTGGCCTTGGGTCTCTACCTTCCTGGTGCTTCGGCCAGAGTGGCCATGCTTACTTCTTCCTAGTAGAGAGGTATGTCATCTCTGAAAGGAAGCTCCCCTCTGCTTTTGCTGGGATAAAGCCCATACTGTGACATGTGTCACACCTGTCCCCTGCTGGGCACTCGCATTAGCTCTGGCCTGCATCGCTGGTTTTCTCCTCCCCGGTTGGCTTCCTCCCACCCCTGCGTCCACATGCACTTCCACTCAGCAGCCGAGGGACTGTTTCAGAATCTAAGCCATGTAAGCCAGCCGTGCAAGGTGGCCGTGATGGCTGTGACCTCCCTGCCCTTATTGGTAATGCTAGCCCTTCCTGTTCCTCAGCCGTGCTAGCTAGCCACATTTCTGCCCTAGGACCTATACATAGGCTCCTGCTTGAACCTTTTCCCCTCAGATGTCCACATGGCTCATTCCCCTGCTTCTTCATATATCCATGTCTCAGTGACCCTCCGAGAATTCTCACCCCAGTGACCCTCAGAGGGTCCTGCCCTGTTCTTTTCCCTCTCCTCCTCCCTGGTTCTAACAGAACCCCTCCCCTCCCACAACTCTATGCCAAGCCCTTCGGTGGAGCATCAGCTGCCCCCAGGCAGGGGCAGGACCTTTCTTTCCTGTAGCCTGGAGTCTGGCACAATGCCTAGTGCGCAGTAGGTCACTCCAGTACACTCATGCACAGTGCTCCCTCTGTCAGCCCTAGCTCAGCCCCTCTTTCTGGTCTCCCTACTGGCCTAGGCTTTGAGATATTAGGACCAAAATCTGATTCAATGGCCTGCCCAGCAGATGCAGAATCTTGCCTGCTACCCTCCACCGCATCACCTAGGGTACATCTGAACTCAGGACATCTGAGGTCTGAGACCGGGAGTGACGAGGCTGGCCTTCAGAATGGGGTTCAACTCCAGACCCAATCACTTACTAACTGTGCAACCTCACTCAAGTTATTTAACCTCTCCGAGCCCCAGTATGTACAATGCCTGGCACACCACACACACACACACACACACACACACACACACACACACACACTGGACATTAGCATCATGGAACTTGGGCATTTGTGTAGCTCTCTTAGGTACCTTGGGATCCTCTATGTCGGTGGCTCTTATTTGTCCTAGCATATGTCTACAGCCATGCTCTGACCCCTGCTCATCCATAGGGCTTGGTGCGAGGTTGTCACAAGGACAGGTGGCCATAATGTTTTAGGACCTGGCTCTGTGTCTCCTTGGCAGTGGAGCTGTTTGGGAAGTTTTCGAAAGCTTTTCTGTGTATATGAAGGATTGTTAAGCCAGGTACCTGTAAGATCTGGGGACTTACTGACTATGAACCTGCATGTATATGTTTCTGGCAACTTACAGACCTAGGCAGGAAGCCCAGCATGAGGGCTGTATCTCTTTTCTGGGTTTGTGTGGAGAGGTAAGAGGGTGCACTGTCCAAATCTCCAGGTTGGGAACTTGTGACCTGTGGTAGAGAAAACTACTGGGCCAGGTTATGTGAAAAGGGAGGGCCAGGAGGCTGGGGAGCTGTGGCCCAGAGCACTGCAAGGCTAGACTTTCCCAGGGGAGTCCCTGCCATCACTGCAGCGGGAGAAGGCAGTGTCCATCCACATGTGAGCCAGGCCACGGCCTCTGCACACTGCCTGTGGCCTGGATGATCTTGCGCTATCTCTTCTGTAAAATATAAATTGCCAAAGGGGTGAGGCCAAAGAAGAATGACGTCTGCTTCAGAGACGACCTAGGACCAGTATGGACTAGTATGGACCAGTTCCAGTCAGGCTGTTTGCCTTCATCCTTTGGAAGCTATGAGGTTACGGTCTGGACCATGGTCTCCCACTAGGGATAGAGAGACTGAGAATGGAAGCCTTCAGAGCATGGGATGTGTTTGGTCTCCCTTGACTGACAGCTGGGGCACTGAGCCAGTTTGATGGTCTGAGAAGAGAAGGAGATGGACAGACGTCTACAGAGGGAGGTTGGAACCCAGAATACTTCGGTGACCTTGACCTGGCCCCGTGGGATGGGGCAAGCATCATACAGGCCTGCGAACTGTGTTAGGTGGCTCCCCTTGGGCAGAAGCACCTCCTTCTGAACACAGGTGTTTCTGCATGGAGGGGCCACCTTCTCATATGTAAAGAAACCAGTTTGGGTTTGTAATGCATCCTTGTAAACTCGGCCCTCCAGAGATAGAGGTAGGTTTGTGGGTTCAAAAGGTCATTCTTGGCTAAAGAGCAAGCTTACCTGAAAAGAACAAAGCAAAACAGGGCTGGGAAGATAGTCCGGAGGGTGAAGTATGAGGACCTGCCTTCACATCTCTGGGATCTGTGGAGTAGCTGGGCGTGGCAGCATGCACCTGCAACCCCTGTTCTGGAGGTGCCTTGGGAAAAGACAGATAGATTCTGGGGTCATGCTGGCCAGCCAGTTTAGCCCAACAGGGGGATCCAGGTTCAGCGAGAGGCCGTGTCTCAAATGATAAAATGGAAAGCAATAGAAACACACTAGTTGTTGGATTCTGGCTTCCACACACACAGGCTCGTGTGAGCACACCTATGCATACAGTCACACTGTCCCCCCCAAAGAAACAATACCTGTAAGAAAAGGGAGTCCCAGAGCACAGTGTGATGGTATACCAGCCCGACTCCCCACCCCAGGGTGACTTTTCTTAGTCACAATTTTATCATCTGTAGAATGGAGACCAGAATAACTTGTTAAGATATTTGGAAAGTCTGAGTCAAGGGACTGCCCGTGCAAAGCCCTGGCTGGCGAATCCTCTAATGAATGTTCCTTTTTTTCCTTCCTTCCTCCTGGTGTGCGCCACGAACTTCCCGCTGCTCCCGGCAGCGTGGTGTCAATTCCCCCAGCTATTTCTGGGTGATGCTCCTAACAGATGTTTAATTCCCCTAACATCTGGTTTGGTACGGCAGAGGGCTGCAGATTCTTTTCCTTCCTAAAGACAAGTCACTCACCACGGGGTGTCAGATCGTCACTCAATCGCTCCGTGCCTTGGTTTCTCCAATTGTAAATCAGGGATATTGTACACGATGCTGCCTGGCTTCTCTCCGCGACCCGATAGGATAATTTGAGGTAACAGATGGGAAGTGGCATGGATGTTTAGAAAGAGGCGCCGTGCTCAACCTCACCAGTAGTTAGGGAAATGCAAATGAAAGGGAGGATGTCGTGCCGTTTTTTCACACATCCGATTGGCAGCCATTTAATAAGAGGGATGGCTTGCAGTTGGGCACCTGGGCCCTACTGCACACGGCAGGAGGGACGGTGAATGGCTGCCACTGTTCCCAGAAGGGAATCTGGTGACATCGAATGAAGTCCGACGTACACACTTGGGGTCTGTGTTTAACTGACCCTGCAATGCCCTGGACACTGAATAGCACTGAATAACAGAGCCCTAACACAGTTACACGGAGAGAAAAACCCTCAGTAGCCTCGCCTGTAGGGTTAAGAATCCAGATACATGTCAGAAGGGACAGCTCTCTCTGTCGAAGGAAAGCCCTGCCAGGCTATTTTTAGCTCCTAAAGGAAGCAGGTCTAAGTCACATAGGCCTAGAGGGTTGTCTGTGAATGTCATGGCGGGAGAAAAACAAATGACTTTTAAAATTTAATTAATTTTTTTTTCTTCAGGGCTGGAGATGAAACCGGGGTCCCTTCATATGCTAGCTAGATGCCTTACCAAAGAGCCACCAGCTCTTCAGTGATAGGTTCCAGGAAGGCTCTTTACTGCTGACCATACCCCTAGCTCCCCCTGACTGGAAGGTTCTGGGTAAGGGCTGTACCGCTGAGCTACACACCCTCAGAACCTCTCTGGTAGATTTTAGGCAGACACTCTACCTCAGATTCACACGCCAGCCCCTCACTGGTTGGTCCTAGGCTAGTGTTCTACCCCTGAGCCACACTCCAGCCCCTCACTGATGGATTCTAGGCAAGTTCTCTACCTCTGAGCCACACTTCAACCCCTTGCTAGCAGATTCTCTGTAAGCATTCTGCCTCCAAGCCCCACCCCAGCCCCTCACTGGTGGATTCTTGGCAGACACTCTACCCCTGAGCCACACTCCAGTCCTCACTAGCAGATTCTAGCTAGGCAAACTCTCTACCACACCCCGTGGCCCTCAAGTTGCTGCAGAGATCAGCAGCCACTACAGAGACTCAAGCAAGTACAGGGTGGGAACATAATGGAGAAAGAGAGAAGGCTTGGTGGGAGGACCGCCAGGTCAGTGCCCACTCTACTTGTTGGATGGAGCATGCTTGGTGTACAAAGTGCTTCTCAGGAATTGAATTATCTACAAATATTTAAGTGTCTGGTTCATATAGAAGTTCATCATATAGAAGTCCAGCTTCCAAACTTTTTACTAAATCAGAAGCTCTTCCCCTCCCCCAATCGACCAAACCATTAGCAGGGGCTGCTTTCCCAAAGCTGAACCCCCTTCCACCAATCCAGCAGCTTTCTCCTTTCCATTCCCTGCTCATCCTGTGAGCTCTCCAGCCCTTGAGCCCCTGAGGTGGGCTGTGAACATGTGGAAACTCACAGAGGCGGAAATGCTGAGGAATGGAGGACCATATCGTTATGAAATGCAGCCCCGTGGCCGTTTTCTTCTGTAATTAGGATGTTTTAAGTGCACACAAGTTCTATCAAAACTGCTCCATGGGCCGTCCCATGTCATTGGTTGTAATATCTGTGGGAGTCACTTCACTATCTGCTCAGGACATGGGCTGAGAGATAGAGAGAAAATGTCCCTGCCAGGGCTGAATTAGTGAATTGGCCCCCAATATTGGCAGACAATATCCTGTCAAGGGCCAGCTAGCTCCTCATTCTCCTAGTCAGTCATTGATGGTGGAAGTAAACCGTCTGCCATGGGCCAGTGCTGACTACACTTACTGGTGGGATTCCCTGAGTAAGGTGCTGTGTGGCTGAGAGCTGTCTCATGAGCCAGGGTCAGGGAGGTCTTTAAACAAGACACCCAGTGGGTACATGCCAGCCATGTTCCACACTCCCAGGCTCACTTTGTAGAGAGATGGATGTAGGCTGTTAGGGACATCTCATCCTGGGTCCCTGATGTGGAGGGACCATGACCCTTCTTGATAGGTGGGAAGGGGTGGCCAACCATCAACCTCCTTCAGGGATAGGGCCTTCCTCACTGAGCCTGCATCTTTCTGGAGCTCAGTTCCAGGCTCCCGGAGGTTTGTTGGGGTATTCTCTCTTGGACACTGTTGTAGTTCATGCTCCATTGCTGTGAAGAGACATGGTGACAACAGCAACTCTGATAAAGGCATTGCAGGTGACTTATAGCTTCAGAGGTGCAGTCCATCATTGTAACGGCAGGAAGCATGGTGGCATGTGGGCAGACATGGCGCTGGAGAGGCAGCTGAGAGTTCTACATCCAGACTAGCAGACAGCAGGAAGAGAAAGTGACACCGGGCCTGGCTTGAGCTTCTGAAACCTCAGAGCCCACCTCCAGTGACACACTTCCTCCAACAAGGTCACAACTATTCCAATAAAGCCACAGATACTAATAGTGCCTTGTCCTATGGGCCTATGAGGGCCATTTTCATTCAGACCACCACAGACACCATGGCCTGAGTTTCCTCTCATCCTCCCAGGTTAGGAGATAATACGATGGACGTGAGAACCTGGAACAAGGATTCTGGGGTCTGGGTGGTTTGATGAACTTGCCAGGCCCCATCTTCCTGCTTAACACCACACTCGACCCCATTCCCAAGTGTTCTGCTGTTCTGCAGGATATGCGTTCGGAGGGCAGAGGCTGCAGCCTGTCCTTTGATACCCTGAACCTTGAGTGTGTCTCCAGCAAGTCCTTTGTGTCTGCCATGAGTTTTGCCTGACACATCCGTCTTGGAAAAGCCCAAGGACTCTCGGACCACTTGATATACTCAGACCTGGACTAGGCTGAGAGTGGGTGGCCCCGACTGTCTTCTCATGGGAGCTGCTCCCTGTTCCCATCCCAGGCTTTGCTCTCAGAAATGGGATTCTGGAGTTCCAGAAGTTTGCATCTCACACCCTCTTTCTTTTCCTTGTTTGTATTCCCAGGAGCCATGAGGTGTCCCATTGCTACTTCCTGTGCTGTGCTCTGGCTTCTCATGTTGGTGTCTGGATCCTGGGGTAAGTCCCTCTTACCTTCTCCGTAAGTCTCTCTGCTAATACCAGCCAGCGCTGGGGAGGCTGCACTGGAGGTTGCTCAGACCAGTAGCCTGACTTTAAAGCTTTCGGGCCCCAGAGACCATATTTTGCCATGTGACTGAAGAGACATGTCCCTCTCTAGGCCTCGGGTGGCCTCCTGCAGTTTGCAGAGGGCTGAAAATACTGGCTGTCCCCAGAGCCTGGGTCCCAGGAAGCCATGGAGGAGCCTTGAGAAATTCTTAGATCCCATGATCTGTGACCATGACTGTCCTTCTCCTGGGCTGTGGAAAGGGGTCACAGGTCTGTTCAGTGTCCCAGCTATGTTTTAATACCTGCTGGGTGATGTTGTATGCATAGCATGCCACCTCTAGGGAGCAGAGGCGTCAGCTCACATGCAGGGGGCTCAGTTCAGTAGGAGAAGGATGTGAAGGGTTAATACACAGCAAGTTGTGCAGGCTGTGCTCATAGGGACGTCACTGGCCCTAGAGAAGTTCCTCAGAGGGAAAAGAGTCACTGGGCTGCAGGTAGTTACCACTTGGCCAGCAGGAAAGCTATTTATTTTGCCTAGAGGGGAGGGGAGGGGAGAAGGCATCCTGGACATGGGTGGGGTGTGGGTAGTCAGAATTTCTGTGGGTGGCCTGAGCACACGTATGTGATAGCCCAGAATGGTCCTTCTTTTAGGAATCTCTCCTTCTAGTGCTACTGGTGCCCACCAAGAAGACCTGGGCACCTTGTCCTTGCCTCTGGGCAGCAGACAGTAAGGAACAGGGAAGCTGCACTGAAGGAAGGCCAGGACCACAGGCATGCCATGCACAGTGTCTCCCAGGGCCAGGGTGTCCTCAGAGAACAGCTATGGGCACCACGTGCCTGGCGACACAGGCAAACACATTCCCACGGGACCCCTCTCAGCTGCTTCCCTCCGGGGAGCTGTGGGGCTCTGGAGGACAGAGTGCTTGTTGGAGTTTCGCTAGCATCGTTTCCTCTCCTCGTCTCCATTTCCTACTTGAATGCCCCCAGCCGTAGGGAGCTCACTCCCATCTAAACAGCTTGGGACTTCATTCCATCCTCACAGACTCTTAGAGACAGAGAGGACGTAGTCTCAGGACCTCTTACAGAGGAGAGGCTGTGGATGGTCCAAGGTCATCCAACCTGAGTTTGTTTGTTTATTTTTAATCAGATGACCACCCCTCCTGGTCTGACCCCTGCAGGAGTCAGAACCTGTCTCTGCCTCTGTGGAACTCTCTTGAGCTACTCTGCTTCACTAAAGGTCTGCCTGTTAAAAAGCCACACATGTAACTGTATATATAGCAGGTTTGTCCCAGCTTGCTCAGGGAGATGACTGTCTCCCTTGAGCTTTCAAAGACTGTTCAGGTGTTCTGCACGCAGATTTTACTCTCTGCCCCTGGTCTCCCTTGGGATGGCTTCTGAACCTCCCTACTCCCTAGACTGCACTTTTCTTTGTCTATAGTTCAGGGGCAGCACAGGTCAATCCTGTGAATCAATATAAACATCAAGTCCTCTGACTGGTACATCGAGTACTGGATGAATGCTTGCTCAGTGCTTACCCTGTTGTTAGTAGAGCTATCTCTCTCTCACGGGGCACAGAAAATAGAGAAGCACAGCAAGTGGCCTGAGGCCACCCAGCAAATTCTATGGCAAAGCATAGGTGATCTGCCTGGGTGCTGGCTAGCTTTGCTGACCACATCTACGCTTGCTAAGTGGCCGAAGTTGCTCCTTTTAGTGTGGCAGGTGGCTGGTGCTGACCCTGGGGGGTTGGTGCTGAAGAATGTGGGGCTTCCCATTTCCCTTGCCACTCATCTTCCTTTGCTAGCCCTTCTCTGGTTTCCAGACTATGTCACATGGCCCTTCCCTGTTGGGGACCTGGCTCCCCAGAATGAACTGTTTGTCTATCCCTAGGAGGCAGAGGTGAGATAGGCCCTCAACAATGTTATACCCTCTTAGTCTGTCATTTCTCTGCTACAGCCTCCTGCCCCTTCCCCATCCTTGTCCCCATAGACCCCATGGGCCCCTCTGCTCTCTGAGTGGACAAAGACCCAAACAAGCCTTCTCTAATCCTCCTCCAGCCTAGAGCCTGGGTGCTAGGTATGAGGAATTTTAGACATGGCATCCCTGAATGCCAGGAGGTCTATGAAAGAAAATTTAGAAATAAATCAAGCTGCTGCAGACAAGGTTTCCCTTGTCACTGATTTTCCACCCACAATCCTAGCCCACTATTGCATGCTTGGGGTGCCCAGGGCCCTCTTCTTCCTTATGTCAACCCCCAAGGCCTGCAACAGGTCTCAGAGTCCTTCCCCTCTGGACAGCACTTTTATTCATGTCAGGGTTAATGATAGCTACCACTTATTAAAGCTTGCTGTGTGTTAGGCTTAGCACTGGGCACCTTGTGTATGTAATCTCATTGAATCCCCAGGTTAGCTGTGAAGTAAGCCCTGTTATTATTGCCATTTTGCACACAAGTAAACTGAAGCACGGGAAGCCTTGTGCCTAGATGTAGGACAAGGAGGTTTCAAAGAAGATGAGGTGCCATTTTACCAACGTTTCCCGAGACTGCTGCTGTGAGCACAGACACATGGGTTTAGGCATGTGTACACATCTGAGGTGTCTATGTGAGCAAGGACACACATGTGCAGGTGCATATGAACATCTGAGGTGTCTATGTGAGCATGGACACACATATGCAGGTGCATGTGCACATCTGAGGTGTCTATGTGAGTGTGGACACATGTGCAGGTGCGTGTGCACATCTGGGGTGGTTCAGGGAGGGACACACATATGCAGGTGCATGTGCACATCTGGGGTAGTTCAGGGAGGGACACACATGTGCAGGTGCCTGTGCACATCTGGGATGGTTCAGGGAGGGACACACACGTGCAGGTGCCTGTGCACATCTGGGATGGTTCAGAGAGGGACACATGTGCAGGTGCATGAGCACATCTGGGATGGTTCAGAGAGGGACAGACATGTGCAGGTGCATGAGCACATCTGGGATGGTTCAGGGAGGGCTTCCTGGGAGAAGAGACACAGAAATGAGGTGAAGCTTGAAATTTAGGAAGTGAAATGGAAAAATCAGCAGTGCTGGCCAGGAAGAGTGAGGCCAGAAACAATCATAGTCTGGCTGTCTAAGCAGGAGGAGAAAGAGATGCCCAATCTCCTGCATGTCCCTAGTTCCCTCCCTGATGCCAGCTTCTCACCCTCTGGGAGTCTGGCATGAGTTTAAGGGCACCCAGGTCAGTAGAAAAGAGAGTGAGGGAGCTGTCCCTGCCCCTTGTAGGCCCCTGGAGCTCCCTGTAGGAACCCCTGTAGGAGGGGCTGAACCACAGAAACTGACCTGGTCCCCCAGTTTTCAGTGACTGCAGGTAAGTAGTCCCCTCAGCCTACTGAAGCCCCCAGGAAGAAGCAGAGAACTGGAGAAGCCAGCCATGGGGGAAGCTTGTTAGGGGCTTTGTGAAGTCCCCCAGTGAGCACATGTCACCTGACTCTTCCCATCCCCCACGGCACATGTGCTGTCGGAGTGTCCCTTGGTTAACAGGGCACGTTTTGATGTCCGGGTGCCATATAGACCGAGGTACTCCGGCCAGCCTCATTTCACACCTGGCTTTCTGTTACTGGATTGCGGTGATATGAGGGACTGGCACGGAGAAGCAGTTCCAGAGATAGTGGCTGCCACTACTGTCATCATTGTTATTCTTCCCACAACAAACACACTCTGGGGGCTTTCTAAACACCAGGCCCTGCCGTGGATGCCAGGGTGACCACGAGCAGCCAAGCCCTTGACCCTTTAGAGTCCACGTAAGTTCTACTTCAAGACGTGCTGCCCAGTGGAAATCCACCATAGCCCACGGGTGTGAGCTTGAGCCGTATTAGAAAAGTAAAGAGAAATGGTGAAATTCATTTTAATAATATATTTTACTTCATCTAAGATATTCCAAATTATATTCCAATGTGTCATCGATATTAGAGGTTAGCTAAGATGGTATCCACAGATTTGGGTGGGGAGGCAACACCTTAAAAGTCTTGTATGCATTTCATGCTAGGGCCAGTGCCCGGCAGCCACTTGTGACCGGGCTGCCCATCTTGGGAAGCTGATGTGGCCCACACTCACTCTGTGTCACCCAGTAGGATACAGAAAGCTGGCGGGGGCCACCAGGCTGACACCCTTGTCCTCTGACTTGCAGGCCAGGTGAACCGACTACCGTTCTTCATCAATCACTTCTTTGACACCTACCTGCTGATCAGCGAGGACACACCTGTGGGTGAGTTGGTACCTGGGCTGGCGGGAGCTTGGGGAGTATAGGGTGATGAAAGGAAGTGGGGCCCAAGTGCAAGGGAGGTCCATCCCTTGCCTTCACCTACTGTTTCCATGGCTGGCTTTTGAATCTGCTCCTGTCACCTCGCCCACAGTGGGCAGTCCTCTGTGGCGGAGGGTATGCATTGACACAGCTGACGGCAGAAGCTGAGGGGTGACCAGCTATGAACTGATTCTGGTGCCGGCTGAGAAAGGCAGAGGGACCTCCTGAGGGAGCAGGGCTGGCTGCGTTCTGCCTTGTCACTCTGCGGGGCCATGATCGTTTGGCATGCCCAGAGGCCCCACTGTGCAAGGAGGATGAGAGTAGACAGAGTGGGCACTGATGGTAAGGAGTCCTAGGCTGCAGGTCCGTCAGGAGCCGTCCAGCGGGCCCCGTTCCTGTTACCTTTGGCTGCAGCCCTGGCTTGTCTTCTGCAAATGCCAGCATTGATTGGCTCCTGGGAGTCCCTCCCAAGCACTGGAGCCCCTTGAAGGCTACTCTTGGCAGCCACCGCAGGAATGGCTGTCTAGTGCTGTGGTATCAATCCTGGCTCTGGGGAGCTTAGGGACAGCTCTGCTGTTCCCTCTTAGGAAGGGTACCAGCGACTTTTTTAACTTCCCCCTTTCTTTTGTTTAAGGATCTGGACAACAGGGCCTTAACCTAGAAATCAGAAGCCAAGATTTTGGTCCTTAGTTCTGTGACCTTGGACACAAATTCACTGTCCTCTGGTTCTCTATTTCTATTTCAGTGAGGAGAGATTGAGAAGATATTGGAAAGTTGGATCTAATGGAATGTGGTCTGGCTGTGCCTGTTTCTAGGGTCTATGATAATGCCTGAGTCTCTTGTGTAATTTTGGTACTCATATGGCCTGGGCTGTTCACAGGGTGGGTGTGGCATCCCATGGATGTGGCAGGCATGCTTACAGGGGCCTGGCCCTTGCTTTCTATGTGGAAAGGGAAACACCCTAGGGACTTGACTTTGATGTCTGACCGCTTACAACTGCCTCCTCTGTCAATCTGTACGCCAGTCTGAAATGGGTGATGGACTATCCCCCTCATGGGTCTGATGGGAAATGAACTTACTTGAAACATCACTAACCCCAAAGCTACGCTTTCACACCTAGAATGTCATATCCCTAGAGGCAAAACTCCGTATGGCCCAGCAGTGGTCACTGAGGCTTCCTGCCAACCAGAGGCCTGCAAGTGACTGCTAAACACACGGAGAACGTGACTCTGGCATGCAGGACAATGCCAGAGCCCAAGCCAGGTTGAGCGTCAGCTCTCCCACTGCCAGGGCTAGGGGCAGCTGGGCTGTCTGCTTCTGGGTTATGCTATTGGCTTTGACTTGGATGGACCCCTGGGGACGGGGCTTGCGATCCCACAAGGTTCCTCCATGGAAAAATTCAGGAACAAAATTTCCTTCTTAATAATGATACAAAACCTACTTCCCCAGAACTCTTACCCACTGGTCTAATTCTATCTGCTGAAGCCTTCAAACAAAACAAAGCAAAATAAAACAAGAACAAACAAACCCACAACGATAATGGAATGCAAGTGATGTAGGTAGAAGTTGTTCTTTTAACAGCCACACGTACTAAGTCTCAAGCAGTGCCCTAAGTGGTTTTATGTATCAGTTCATTAGAAAACAAAGCCAGCCCCCCTTTAGGGTATCTGAGGAAGGGCTCCACAAAAGGCTCTTTGGTTGTGTAGTTTCTGGTAATGATCTCCCCAGGGTTAGAGATTGGCCTGCTACCTGCCCAGTGTTTCATCCTTTGCCCTCAATTTCCGAGTGGCATGTGGCAGGGGAGGGAGTGGGAGGGCAGAGTGTGGAAGCCACGTGTTGTTGCTATCTCTGCCATTCCAGGCTCCCGTTCCCTCTGCCTGATTGTCTTTTTGAAGACCATCTCCTAGCCAGAGAAGACAGGAGCCAAATGAAGTCATTAAGTAGATCAGCCTTGCTCTGGCTTGTCCACACAGCCCCATTTCCCATGGCAGGGCCCCTGTCTGTGTGGGTCCTGCTGTAGATGTGAACATCAGTCTCAGGGATCAGGGCCTGGGCAGAGGGACTGGGGGCCAGAACAGATCTATGGCTCCATTTTTGGTCAGGTCAGTGACCATCAAGTATACCTAGGACCAGCTGTGGGCCATGAACAGACATCAGGTACCTGAAGCGTGAGATGGTTGCTGACTCCAGCTTGCCTTAAAAGTCTACCCTAGGTACCCCATGTGGATGGCGCTAAGATCAGCAATAAGCCATGGTGGCTTATTGCTTAAAAAGTCTGGTGGGGTAGGCTCACCGCCCCAGTACTTGGGAAACTGAGACAGGAGGATTGTGAATTCAAGGACAGCTTGGGCTATTGATCAGTACCCTTGCTCAAGGAACAACATAAAGATCACCCTCACCCTCTCTCTATGCTGCTGAATTTGTGGCTAACTCTTGGTCTGCGGGAATCCTCTCCCATCTTCACAGGCTTCTTTCCTCCATCTCTGCTGGTCCCTAAGCATCAGCTCCACCTCTCCACCTTGGAGGACCTGGGACTCAGCTCTTGCGTCTCTTTTCACATCTACGTTCCCATGACTTATGGTCCATTCTCGGTCCCCTTTCTGGGTCCCTCCAGGCAGAGTGGCAGGCTTTCTCTTGTGCCTGGTTACCCTCTCGGCGACAAGCATGGCTGTTCATTTCTCTCCTGTCTTGGATTATGGATGCTTCCAGGTGGACAGAGCTAAATCCATGTCTCCATACCCTTGCCCTGGGCCTGACATATGTCTGGAACTTGGAATGTCTTAGGAATATCTGTGTCTTCAAGTCGGTGTGAGGATCTTCTAAGGCTGAGGCTGTGACTGGCTTCCTCACAGAGCATCAGGCATTGCTTCCCTGACAGTGTGTGTCAGTGATAGTGGAGATAGTGGTTCGGAGAGTGGGCCCAGGAGAGTCTTCCCCCAGATGGCACAGACGCTAAACGTGCCTGTGCGTTTGAATGGTCTGACCCACATCATGTAAAGATGGCGATTTTTATCATCCCAGCTGCCTGCTGGAGCTGCATGTAGCATATTTGCCGGAAACCCTTGGGACATAGAGCATGGCTAGCCCAGGGAGGGACCCAGCTAGGCTTGGAAAGACCCAACCTACCCAGCTCCTGGTGGGGTCTAGAGGGAGTAGAGCCACTTGTATTGTCTGCTACCTTCAGAGCTCAGGCCCTGAACTGTGTGATTATCTCCAGCCTATAAGTGCCCACAGCCCAAAGCTTCCCAAGGAAGGAGTAAAAGTGTCTGCCACCACCTACTTCCCCTCTCCCCATAGATACCTGCTCTTTGGCCATATCCAACTGCTTGGAACCCAGAACTGCATAACCTACCCTATTGCTAAGCTTTCGTAGAGGCTGTTCCTCCAGTGCTGGTTCCTTTCCCAGCCTGGTGAATCCCTGCTCACTGCCCAGGCCACCAGTCCCAGAGAACCGCGGCCTCCCCTCTCTCATGCCTGTCAGCTTTGTTATTTGGCTCTGTTCAGCACCTCGGGGCTTTTGTCCCCACTCTTTGTGTGTAGCTCCCCACAGGGTTGTTAGTGTTTACATATTAATTTTATTAATATCAGCATGACGATTAATGATCATTTTAGTATTTAGGTATGGTATGAGATTGTGGAGCGGTGGCATTTGCTGTGGCGTATTGACTCCTGGCCTCCTGCGGACTCTTGCTAAGCACTTTAGCTGTGTGACCCCTCATGGATTCGCCATAAGCCCCCCCAGATGTCTCGTT
Organism: Microtus pennsylvanicus; assembly: GCF_037038515.1. Classification (NCBI taxonomy): domain Eukaryota; kingdom Metazoa; phylum Chordata; class Mammalia; order Rodentia; family Cricetidae; genus Microtus; species Microtus pennsylvanicus. Next base: position 23,207,036 of record NC_134585.1, read on the forward strand.
ATCTCCGCTTTGCAGCTGCCTTTCCCCAAGTGCGGAGCCCCGCTCAGAGTGGGCCGGGGGTGCCGGTGAGGGGGAGAATGGATGAATGGGTGAATGGATGACCGTTGAGCATCTGGCCAGCTCTTTTCCCTTGGCTCCCCATCCCTCCATTTGTCACCGGGGTGGATTCACAGGGAGCTGACTTTCCCAGGCAGCCCCTCAGCACCCCCAAAGTGTCTTGAGTCACAGAGAAGGTGATAATGCCTACGCTAATCACCTGCACGAGGAAATTAGTCTTGTCAGGAGCCATTAAGGTGGGAGCTCGGGAGGCATTAGGATGGAGCGGGCCCAGGCGGCGCCTGGCACTGCTGACAGTTGGCACTGATTAATTTTTCTGCAAACTCCATCAATGCCCAGCTGTTTTGTCTGGACCTGGGGAAAGCAATTTTCAGGTGGGCAGGCCCCGCTGCAGCGGTCTTACACATGGAGGAGCTTATGCCTGCCTGCCACTCTTGACATCTCCCAGGGAGTGGTGGGAGAGGAGGGGGTGATGGCACAGCTGGCTGGGATGGAGGGACCAGAATATGAGCTGGGACACAGGACAGTGGAGAAGGAGCTTCTGCAGCGAGAGAGCATTCTGGGACAAGTTTGGGCCTTTAGGACTAGATTCAACCCCCGTAGTGTGAAGGGGCTCTCCCTCCTTGCTGGGCCGCCTTCCTGTGGCTCTTTAAAGGGGCAGACAAACATCTCTCAGGAGAGGGAGGGCAGCCACAGGGAGACCATTATTTCTTTTTGCTGCCCCGAACAGTTCCTGAGGACTGACGCAGGCCTTCATGGGGCTGTGGACTCTCTCAGTGAGGACGGCTAAGCAAACTGCTGGAGCAGCAGGGTAGACAGATGGGAGGGGCTGCCGGGTCCTGACGGTCTGAGGGGCATGTGCTGTATGTGGTTCCAGCCTTGCTGCCGGCAGTTAGCACAGGGGCAGTGACCCTGTGAATGACAGCAGTTAAGAGACTAGGGTGGGCAGGATGGAGGGAGAGGTCAGAACCCTTGCTGACACGAAAGGTTGGGCCTCACCTGTCTTGGGGGCCAAGAGCCTGGATTTCTTAAATTCACCCTCACCCTGCCTGAGGACTCCTCAAAAGGACCACTGGGAACCCAGGAGCCCTTAGAGGGACAGTTCTGTAATCACTGCTTCAGTCAACACTGTCCCACTTTACAGATGGAGAAAGTGAGGCCTGAACCATTATGTGTGAGGATCTTTGTGGGCACCATCCAGGAAGATGCCATGACTGTCCATGTCACAGGAAGGCTCCAGGCCTCTCAAGATTGACTGCAGCCCCGGACCTAGTCTGGGGGTGAGGGGGAAAATCTAAGTGGGCATAACCATCACAGCGAGCTATTTCATCACTCTTGGCCGAGGCAGCCCATACAGTTGGCCAAGCCAATGCTGGGGGGGAGGGGCAGAGCCAAAATAGTAGTGGGCACTAGACCACATAGAGAGACAGGAATGTTTTATTTTATTCTTTATTTATTAATTTGGGGTTCTATATTGACATAAACTCAGGCTGGTCTTGAGCTTATAGTAACCCCTCCGGGCTAGGCTTACAGATTTGAGCCACCATGTCTGGCTACTGAGGACCACTGTATATTGCATTGGTTTGTGGTCTTGGGATAACCTTCAAGACCATGTTGTTATCATCAGTGGACCATCTTCCCAGTGATGGGAACACCACCTTAGGCTAAGAGCTATAATTTTATTTATTTATTTATTTATTTATTTATTTATTTATTTATTTATTTATTTACTTTATATAGCTATGGCTAGCCTACAATTCACTATGTAGGCCAGGCTAGCCTTGAACTCACAGAGCTCTGCGTGCTTCTGTCTCCCAAGTGCTGGTATTAAAGGCATATACCACCATGCCTAACTTTTTTTTTTAAACATTATCTTGCCATTATGTTAAGCGTGGAGGAAAGCTGCAGGAAAAGTTCCGAGAGTCTCCATCATCCAGTTTCTCTTGCCATTAACGTCTTGCACAAATATGATACAATTATGGAAAACAGGGACAGAACATTGCGATGATGCTGTTAACGATTAAGTGTGTTTACATTTTTACCAGCTTGCCCAGTAAACCAAAATTTCCTCTTTTCCTGCAGGCAATATGATTTATCTTAAATTCATGTTTTAGCTGTGGTAATATTTGGGCAAATTGACTCTTGCCCGGGAGCCTTGGATATCTGTACACACACACACACACACCAGACTTTCCCTTGAATATTTTACATTTTTTGGGTGCTGTTGCAAGCTCCATATCCCTGTCTCAAAGGAGTGAGCTGGCTAGGGGGCAACAGACAGAAAGGGAGAGAAAGCACCTATTCTAACATGTGTTAGTGCTAAGGAAGAATAATGGGCTTTGACGGAAGTTCAGGTCAGGGGCAGAGAGAGTGGTACTACCAGCCTGCACTGTGTATCTACTCTAACCCAGGCCCAAAGGCCACAGTGAACTCCCAACAGAGGTTCCTCGCTGTCATCTTCAAGGTTCTCATTCAAGAACAGCATAACTGAGTTACAAACAAGAAAAGAAATCACAAAAATAAATCTTATAATGCCTTTTGTACATTTGCAGTTTCATGTTGGGCTGCGTTCATAGCCCTGGGCCATAGGTTGGTCCTTATTAGGACCTCCTTAGGGCAGTTTGGAAATCACCGTTCTGCTCAGTCATTTTTCAGCAATGCAAAGAGGGGCAAGCGAGGAGAGAGCTCACCCCAGGTCCCTGGGAGTCACTGGTGGCTGTGGTCTGCCCTGACAGTGTAGAGAGGACCAGGTCTGGGGGAGCAGCAACATCCTGGGCTGCAGAATCAGTGTGGCTTGGGACTTGTAGTTCTCAAAATAGGGCTCCAAAACCATTGCTTCTCTGCCCTGGGGGCTGAGTGACTGAGCAGAGGCAATTGGGGTCTCCCACACCCTCTTGTGATTGGCAGTAAGGGAAGAAGGAAGTCTGTCCTGTCTGTACAGGTGACCAGATCTTGAAACCCAAGACCTCTTCGTTCTGGGAGGTGGGAGTGAGCAGTAGAACCCGAGAGAAGAACTGCCACTCCTACGACCTTTCTCTTCCCCAGGGTAGCCCAGAACTCCCACAGAGGTGTGAGACAAGATCATTGGCCTCACAGGGACCTGGAGGGTGCAGCTACTCCTAGCAGGCTCTAGACCAGCACACCTGGAGCTGGGGGCCACCACGGCTGTGCACTGCCCATGGGAAGGGGTGGGAGAAGGGGCAGGTGTTTAGAATGCCACCGTAATAATACTAATGATAACGAGGATGGCCACCTGTCGTGTGGTCAGGCTGTGAATGGCACACACTCAGCACCTGTGCCAGGCTGTGCTGGGGGGTGGGGGCAAGGGACGCAGATCACAGATGACTGGGGAAGTGGTAGCTATCTCTTATTACACACGGCTTTGTCTCGAAATATACCGCTCCACCGGCTTTGTATAGCAATCTTCGAGTATCAGACTCATACCCCGTCTTATGTAGATGAAGAGGCAGAGGCTCAGAGACGTTAACATACACAAGGTCACATGACGTGTGCAGGATGGAGTTGGACTTGACCCTAGTGTGGCCAGAGTCCCAGCCCTGTGCACTTAAACTACCCGTCTCAGATTCTGCGCGAGTCTTGGCTTTTAAGAATCCCTGGCTCAGAGGATGGATGTTTACCCACCCCATAATAAGTGACCAGCTCACTCCAGGGAGCCATGAGCTTCAGAGTGATGCTAATGCCCTGAGAAGGGGGGAATTTATCCAGGGGCTGAGGGTCAGAGAAAGTGTCTCAGGGGAGATGGCAATGAGGGCTTGCTTGTGGTCAGCTGAAGCCACAGGAGGGGTACTGCAGAAGGTGAGCAGACAGGTCAGTCACCAGAGGGCCGGTTGGGTGTTAGATGGGAGTTTGAGCTGTTGTGATTAAGAGAGAGAGAGAGAGAGAGAGAGAGAGAGAGAGAGAGAGAGAGAGAGAGAGAGAGAGAGAGAGAGAGAAGCGACTATGGTGATTGGGTCTCATAGCTAGGTGGCCTGCATGACCTCACCAAGAGTGACAGGCGCCCGTGCTATTGTGTTTTCTCTAACAGATGTGGAAACCTGCTAGGTGCCCACAGCCCCTCAGATAATTGCCAGAGCTGGGCTTCTACTTTCCTCTCTGCTCCCCCGCAGGATTGGTAGAATCCTCTCTGAGCCCGTCACCCTGGAATGAGGCTCAATGGTTGAGTGTAGGGCCACTCCCCGTGGGAAGAGCCTTGCACAGACCCTGGGCTCTGGCTCTGTCCATGCAGCAGTGTGAACTTAGGGACTTCTGATTCCTGGGCCATCAGGCCTTCGAACCTATGGAAGATGAGCGTCCTTGTTGGCCGCACCCCTTGGAGTCGTGTGTAATGGCCGGGGGAGAGGAGGTTCGTTAGGCTACAGGCCCTTGGGTCTCTCTTTGGGAATGAGAGCTGGAGATGAGCTCGGCTATTGGTGAGAATGCGCTGAGCTTGCAGAGGGCCGGGAACACTCAGGCTCTAGGGAACTGGCGGAGGTATAATTTACCCTCCAGCTGGCGGCCGAGACCCAGGCAGGCAGAGGCGACTTTGAACCTGTCATCACTGTTCTCATCCCTACGGTGCTTTATGAGCCTCCAGGGACACGTGCCTGACAGTCAGCCCTTGGCCAGAAACAGGCCAGTGTCCGGGAAAACTGTCCCCAAAGCTCTTTATCTGGTGCCTTTGCCCTCCTCTCCTTCCAGACCTGAGCTCTACATACTGAGATCCAGAAGTGGAGGCTTGGGTCCGGGATTCAAATCTCAGCTCTGTTGCTTGTTAACTGTGTGACCACAAACAAGCTCCTTACCTCCTCTGAGCCTCAGTTTCCTTATCTGAAAATGGGAAGGATCTCACTTGCTTGGAAAGTTCCGCAACTTAAGATACAGCTTTGGAAATGAAATTGCTGTGTGGAGCGGGTGCTGTTTTAACTGAGAAATTTGTCTTTCAAAGCCCCCCTCCTCCTCAGCTCATCTTCAGCAAATATGTACTGTGCCACCAGATCTTTTCTTCTCTCTGACTCAGTTTACTCCATTAGAGAACGTGGGTCATGATTTCACTGCATCTCCTAGGTATCTGGAAGGCTTTGGTGCATAGGGAGGACCTGTATGGAGCAAGAATAACAGCCATTATTACTGCCATCTTTATTGTTGGTCAGTTCTTGTCCAAATGGCGATTCATAACTGCCGGTAGGGATCATAGCTGAGCCCAGAGCCCTCTGGTTTGACTTCATGCATCATTCCTAAAAGGGACGTTTCCACTGTCTGAGGCTCCTGGCAAGAGCAGGAAAGTCCCCCTGAAACAACTCCCTGTCATCCTGTGTCTGTTGCAGTGGGGCGACAGTTTTGTGTCTCCCCCAGCAGTGAGATTCACCCCCAGCTCGGCCTGCCTCATCTGAGACTCCTACCGTCTAACAGTCTGCTTCACAGTTCCCGCTTCCCCAGAGGCCCTCTTCATAGCATAGCTGTGTAAGCCCACAGAGGCCCAGCCTGGAATCTGCTCTGCTGACCTTGGAGATGTCCAGTTCTTGTGGCCTGCCCATCCTGGGGACCGATTCACCTCCCTCCTCCCTCCCAGGAATGTCTAGACTTTGTGCTGAGAACCTTCACCTTGCCTTGCCCACTCTGTCCACATAGCACCCTGTGGAAGAGGTGGCTATGGAGCCTATGGTACAGATGAAGAAACTGAGGCTAGAGCACTTGTCGATGACACACGTCAGTGAGTGCCCTAGCTAGACACAGTCCAGCTCTCCCTAGGTGGCCGGTTCCCTGCAGTCTTTGGAAGAGGTTAGAGTGGGCATAAAGGAGGCCCCAGCTTTCTCTGAGCAGGGTGCTCATCCTGCCCTCTGCTATGGCCTCTTCCTCATTCACCTTCATGCCACAGTAGACAGAGGGGCCAAGGACCTCCAGTCTTGGTCCCCTCTGCCTTGGTAGATAGAGGCATGCCTCGTGTCACAGTATTGCCTGGGCTGCCATCCCGGGCTTTTGAACTGCTGGACCATGTGCAGTGGTGAAGTCAATCTCCTTTGACAACTGAGTTAGCCCTTGGCCAGGTAATTCAAGATACATGTGTGGTGCCGTTGAATGAGATGGGGAGATGGGGTTGTTTGGTGCTGTTGAATGAGATGGGGAGGTGGGGTTGTTTGGCGCTAGGACTACTCTGCCATGCCTCTGGGAGCTCTTGGGAGAAACTGTGCTGTGGATAACTCAGGCCTGACAGACAGGGAACATCTGTCTCTTGTGGTCTCTGGTAGGCAGAACCAATGAGGCCTGTGTATTCTGCTTGTCCGACCTGGGCCAGCAAGCTGCTGCTAGTCTCCTTACAGTGTGATGGGTGCCCCACCCTACTCCCCTCAGCTCTGCTTCTCACCTATGCTGTCCCAAATGTGAGGTGGAGCAGTGGTCACCTCTGGCCTCTGGCTGCCACAGAGGGAGCAGGCCAGAGCCTGCAGGTGCATTGGTGTTTTCTGATACTGTCTACCGTGGGTAGTCCAACCTCATTGCTGAGGACGCTACCTCTGCAAGTTGAATTCCCTGGAAGAACAGGATTCGGACACGCAGGGACTTGGGGCACTGTCAGGGAGATGACACACAGTGGTCTGAGGGCAGGGGAACAGGCCAACTTAATTAGGGTCACCTGACTACATTTTCCAATCAGCCACAGCTCCTGAACCCCCACAGCCCACTGCATTTTAGGAAACTGTTGAGAAAGTTGTGACTTCTTTGAGGCAGGGCCCAGAGCAGGAAATCATACATGGCTCCCTTCCCTGCCCAGTGTCCCTGTGACCAGAAATGGGCATGGTCCATAGTGGGGCTGATGCTGTGAGCAGCGATTTCAGCATCTGTCCCAGCCTAAGAACCCACTCATCCAGCCCGCCACAGACTTTGGCTAGATGGATTTTCTGAGGACGGGGTGTGTGGGGAAAGAGGATAAGTAGCCTGCAGACACAGAAGCATGGTACAGGTGGTAGGGCTCCTCACAGCGAGACAGCGACATCAGAGACCTCAGGGGCATGGTGCTGGGATGAAACCAGCCTCCTGCCATCTGTGGTAGTCTAGGTCCCCTCCATGACCCACACTCCTTTCTGTGCCTTGCCTCGGGACAGAATGTGGTCTGGGGTTGAAAGCCACTCTTGTGGCATTTCCAACAGAGCTGATCCCCATCCTGTGGTCCAGAGAGAACCCAGCTTCAGGGACCTGGCGGTCTGATCCCAGAATGAGGGCTCGAGTCTGAAGTAGTAGTTTCTTTCCGGCTGTGTGGCCCTGTGAAGGCTGCCTCAGTTTTCCCATCCTATAATCTAGGCACAGCAGGCCTCTGTCAATGTATCCCTTGCCTGTGCCCAGGAGGTCTGACAGAGGAGGCTTAAGACCCCCCTTTTTCCACTTTGCTGTAGAGATAGCAGTCCTGACCCCTCATTTTTGACTTAGAAAATCTGGTTGGGTCTGAGATTATCTAATGTTGCTGTTGTATGGAGGGGTGCAGACCCCATCTGGGCTACTGTGTTGGCCATGCTGCTCCCCTGAGTGGCAGAGTCCTGCCTTGGCCAGCCTTGTTGCCTCTCAGCCCTGGGCAGCATTTGCCCCTTAGAGCAGCGGTTCTCAACCTGTGTCTTGTAACCTCTTTGGCGTTCAGATGACCCTTTCACAGGGGTCACCTAAGACCATTGGAAAACACAGATATCTACTTGATGATTCACAAAGTAACAAAATTGCAGTTATGAAGTAGCAATGAAAACAGTTTCATGACTGAGGGTCACCACACCGTGAGGAACTGTATTAAAGGGTGACGGCCTTAGGAAGGTTGAGAATTGTTGCCTTAAAGCATGGTATGGGATCCCTGGGGCCTGTCTGCCTGTCTCAGTCTTGCAAGCCTCCTGCTTGGGACAGATTGCCGACTTTCGCTCAGCTGGAGTACCTCCCAGGTACCAGATGTGTCAGTGAGGAAGGATGCTGGAGAGATGATTCGAGGATGGTTAGCATGTCTTACCGCAGCCTTGCTTCGTGTGTTTACAGAGTGGTCACCCCACAGTCCGTAATCACTCCTGACAGCCTTCATTAAACGCACGGGGGGCAATTTATAGTCAATTAAGGTGCAGAGAGCTGCTTCCTTCTTCAGGCGGCCCCACTGACACCTGTCACCAAGGGAGTCCCAAGGAATCTGTGGATTGTGTGGAAGTGGGATGTCGTAGAGGGGGTGGTGGCTTCTGAAGCTGGGGAACCCCATCCTCTGAGTCTATATCAACACCATGGCCTCAGCTCCCGGCTAAGCACTCCCATAAATTGTGAGAGCCTCAGTCTTCTTGACTGTGCAGTGGGGCTGTTGTGTGTGGTTCCCAGTGTTTTATGATGTGACGACTGTGACGTGCCGGGTGGTTGGGATGGTTGTCTCTGTCCCAGCTGGGGATGTCCCCTCCCGCTATGCAGAGCATTGCTACAGACCAGAAGCTGTGCAGGTGACAGCAGCACCAAGTCTTCACTGGTCTCACAAAGCCTCCTTCTCAGGAAGAGGAGGTGGAAGGTGAGGGGTGTGTGTGTGTGTGTGTATGCGCATGTGCACATGCGTGCTCTTCAAGACAGGGCCTCTGACCCCAGAGAGCTAGGATCCCGGGTGAACAGTCTCCCCCCCTTAAGTTTAAGAGAATGAAGATGCCCTCCCCTGACTCCACGGAAGATGAAAATGGCCCCGTCGGAAGCTGTGCTCACACTCTTAGCTTGGCGCATCTACGTGGTGGGCTGGAGAAATCAGGCAACAGAATGGCATTGCCTTTCAGCCCCCGAACGTAAATATCTGGGTCTGTTTGAAAAGTAGCGTGTTCTGAAATTAGATCGGGAGTTGTATAGAAAAGACAGACTGCCAGGACCCCCAAAGGGGCTCATCCCTGCCTCAGCCTGGTGCCCTCACTCACAGTGCTGACATATGGACGCTGACACATGACACATGCCCAGCACAGATCCTGGCACACTGTCAAGGCTGCTAAATCTCAGCTTCCCCGCCCCCACCCACTTCCTGGCAGAAAATGACACCTTTCTCCTGAAATAATATTCTGCCTAGCTCTACGTTCATTAAAGGGATGGTGGGGGGCGAGGGCGGGGCTACCCCCTGCTTCCCCGCTCTTCTCACCCAGGCAGGCTCTCTTCTCGGAGTCTGTGTGTACGGCTGAGAGGGTGGAGAGCATGGGAGGTTTGTGAAGGATGAAGGAGGCTGTTCTCTCCTCCCTCTCTCCTGCCTCTTTCCTCTGTCATAGATTTGGACATTGACTGTCTATGACCAAGTGGCAGGATGGGTGAAGCCCCAGGGTGTCTGCAAGAGGAGGAACCCCGAGGCCAAATGTACCTTGATGGTAGTGGGCCTGCTTTGCCTGAATTGGGGCTGCCAACCTCCCATTCTTCGTCCCTTCATTCAGGGCTGTGATCTGTCATCCACAGATCACTAACTTGTCAGGTGGGTATTTATGCTTCTGTGGGCAGAAGAGGAGCCACGTCCCTGCTGCGGTCATAGAACTACTAACACTGGAAGCGGCACTATGGTCTATGATGGTCAGGCAGCAGGAACCTAGATGGTCAGATGGGTCCTGGTTCCATTAGACCTGCTATTTTGTCTGGGTGCTTAGGCTCTGGAGACCCTCAGGAGTCTGTGCTGAGTACTAGTCTCATCTAAAAGTAATTCTGTCCCAGATCTGCTATGTCAGAGCCTTCCGAAAGCTCCCCTGGCTAGGCGGTGCTGGCGCACACCTTTAATCCCAGCAGTCGCGAAGCAGAAGCAGATGGATCTGCAAGTTCGAGGCCAGCCTGGTCAACAAAGTGAGTTCCAGGACAGCCAGGGCTATTTAGAGAAACCATGTCTTGAAGAAAAAAACAAAACAAAAACCCCAAATGCTCCCCTGGGTGGTACTGAGTGGGCTGAGCATTTGGGGATGGAGAGAGCAGAGTTTGGTATTGCAGGGCAACAGGCCTCTCTCATGGGTGAGTGGTTCATTGTTGGGCCATGTGTTGCCATGTGTCCCTTGCTGGTGGCAGCCAGCTCCTCTTGCCAGTTAAAATAAAAATTAATGACAGAAAAGGGAGTCACTTAAAGTCCCCTTGTATTCTAACACCCCTGAATTCAAATCTCCCTCCAGCCCGTCTGTGTCCTGTAGAGTTAACAGGAACTGGCATTGTGGAGGGTCATGTATTAGTTACTGTTCCTGTTGTTGCAATAAAATGTCTGACCAAGGCTACTTAAGGAAGAATTTATTCTGGTTCACAGTTTGAAGAGATACAATTAGTCCATCATGGCAGAGAGGCACATGGCAGGAGCCCAAGGCAGCTGGTGACGTTGTAACATTGTATCCAACAGTCAGGAAGGAGAGAGAGAGAGAGAGAGAGAGAGAGAGAGAGAGAGAGAGAGAGAGAGAGAGAGAGAAATGGACAGTGCTCAGCTAATTTTATTCTTTCTACTCAATGAGGGATCTCAGCCCATTGGATGGTACCACCCACATTTGGGTGAATGTTACCACTTTAATAAACCCAGTCTAGAGATTACATGCAGACATGCCCAGAAGTTTGTCTTCTAGGTGTTTCTAGATCTTGTCAAGTTGACAGCAATACTAGCCATCGTCCTTGTGTAGGTGCCAAGTCTTTATGTTCCTCTTCTCTCCCAACCTTCATGACCCCTGTGCACGTGGCTGCCAGAGCTGGCCTCCGTGTTGTTGGCATGAGATACTTTGAGCACATGGGGACAGTGTGACACTGTGCTGTGCCAATCAGCTCTCCCTACTGCAGAGATGCCTCAGATAAACACATTGTATGAAAAACAGATTTATTTTTAAATTTTTATTTATTTACTGTGTGTTTGTGTGCGTGTGTGTCTGGGCACTATGTGCATGCAGTATTCTTGGAAGCCAGAAGAGGGCATCAGATACCCTGGAACTTGAATTATGAGCTGGCCTGTAGGTGCTGAGAATCAAACCCAGGTCCTCTGGAAGACCAGCATATCTCTGTGGGAAGCACGTGTTAGACTGAGGGTGCTCATCTCATGCCCAGGGAGTAACCGAGAAGAGGAAAGAGCCCGGGGCTCCATATTTCCCATGAGTGCACATCCTTGCAATGGCTTCTCAAAGTTTCCCCGCTTCCCAATAGCCCTGCGTGCTGGAGACCAAGCCTCTAACACACGTGCCTCTGGGAAAAGTTCCTGATCTAAACTACAGCAAGTGGTTACTGGCCATGTGCGATTATTTATAAGCAAATTGATTGCAGTGAAATAAAAAGTCCAGAAAAGTCACTTTCTTGTTTCCATTGGCCACTTTCCAAGTTCTCAGACACCACTTGGGTCCTGTGGCAACCGTGTCAGACAGTGTACATACGGTGTTTCCATTACCCCGGACGCTTGGGCATGGAGTGTCTGGTTTTGAAATAAGAGCCTAAAACTTGGCAGCATGCCCGAGTCACCCATCCGGGGGATAGTTAGCCTTCGCAGGAACACTCGGGCTCTGGCTACCATACCCTGAGCCTGGCGGTTCTCTCTCTGGTCCTGAAGACAAAGAATGTTTTCTACCAGTGGCATGGGAAGAGACGACACAGCCTAGATAAGCCCAAGAGGTTGAGTGGCCTGGGTGATGGCGACAGGGGTCCTGGAACCAGCGACACAAACCTCCAACCCCCAGCTAGTGCTCAGGGTAGCTGTGGGAGAGGTGCTCGCCCTTGGCCCGAGGCAGACCTGCTGGCTGTGAATCTCTACAGCTGTTTACCTGATACTCCATCCAGGAATGAAATAACTCTCCCCACGGCCACTATGAATTCTCCGCTGCCCTGGGAGAGGCAGGGGCTGTGATGGGAACATTGTCTGCAGTCCTGTCAGGTAGCCACCGTGAGTGACAGGCGGAGGAAGCAAGCCGCAGAAAGCCATTACCCTCGCACTTCAGTGCAGTTGGAAAAATAGTCATAAATTAGTGCCGGGTGCTGAACGAAGGGAGAGGAAAAAAACACAAAAGGAAAAAAAAAACCCGCCTCCCTGAAAGTCATCATTTTCCTCCCGAGGGTGGAGGAGTGGGTGGCGCCGGAGGTGGTAGCTTGACTGCGTCAACTAGCCTTGCCGGTCAGCTGGACTGGCCATGCTGGCAGATGGAAGCAAAAGCAGCGGGATGGGTCTGGGAAGGCCAGAGGGCTGACTTCCACTCACCTCTCGTGCTGTCCCTGAAGATGAAGCACCCACCCCTGTGCATGTACATATGTGTGTTCCCGTCAATGTGTGTGCTAATGTGTCTTTGCAAGGTGCTGTCCTGCTTCCAAGCATACTTCCATCCCCCACGTTGTATCCAGTCAAATCGTGTGGCCTCCCCTTTATCTCAGGCTGTGCCTCTCTGTTTTCAGAGACCCACGAGAAGCACCTTTACCTGACAAGGCTGCATATGGGCTCTTGTGTGTGTGTGTGTGTGTGCGTGTGCATGCACGTGTGTGTATGTACATGCACATACTCAGGGCTGCACACCACCTTGAAGGCTGCTATTTATGATAACGCAGAAATCGGAGGGAGGAAAAGATCAGCTCTAGGGGACTGATCCTTACTTTTAGGTCACAGGCTCCAGGTTCTCAAAGGGGCCATGAGCAGATGTGCCAGGCACATGGCAGACAGGTCTAAGCTCTTTGGAGTTCCCAGAGCTCAGAGTGAAGGGTGTGTAGGACTTGGCTGTGATAAGCACTTTGCCTAGGCTCAGCATGTTAAATGTGCAAACAAAATGATGTGAACTGGAACCACAGCAATCTGTAGGTGAATCCTGTAGTTGTTAGACCTCAAAGTACGCACTCCGCACTGTGCGTGCCATCTCCCCACACGGTGTCAATGAATGTTGCCCGAAACACTTAGGCCCTGATTTGAGACTATGGTGCGTTTGGAACGACAGTGCTTTCTGTTTGCAGACAAAACTTTCCACTTTTATAGAAATGTAACGGTTTAATTATGGGAAGCGGAGACTTTTCTTATTTTCCAACCATTATTCTTCAGCATGCAAGTATCAAATTAGTGTGCCTCTGAATCGGATTGTGTTAGAATGGTATGCTTTTAAAAATTGCTCTTGGAGTCGCTGACTTGGGTTTCATAGAAAATCACTCAGCAAATTCTGGTTTGGGATTAGGGCAGAATTTCCAATACATTCTGAAATGGCCCTGAACGTAATTCTGCCGTTTTGTGCTATGAGTTTATGTAAAGCGGCCTTCCCTACGCTGATGGCAGTGAAATCAGAACACGAGTCAACCCTGCAAAACACCAAAGATGCCCCACAGCCCACAACACCAAATATTCAACCAAGACTTCATTATTTTTGTAAAAGTAAGCAAGCATATCCTCTTGTTAGTAGGCGAAATTTCTTTCATCTTTAATAAGTAGTGAAATGGAGTGTTTGTCCAAGAATTGCTTGAAAAACTTACTTATGGTTTATTATCAATGTGTCTGTACAGTACTTTATATACCTGTATATCTGAGGTAGTGTAAAAATTTATTGTGTAAAATGGGGTTGTGCATGAGCCAAGTTCAAGAAACCATGTACTAAAGAGTCAGAGAACAGTTATGAGCCCAGGGGAGAGTGACTGAGCAATAAGTCTAGCTGGATGGGAGGGTTTGAGATGAGAATTATGGCAGAAGGTAGAGAGTCCCCATGTAGGGACCCTTGGGCCAAATGCTTAACCTTAGACTTGATCCTACTTGATCCTAGGTACTAGTGAGCACCAGGCATGCACAGATAGCAAATGCAGGTTCTTTGCCGCCGTCCCCCTCATGGTATTTATGTCTAAAGCTTTAGTGGCTCCCACTGTTCCCACATCCTCTCCCAGCTCCTTAACCACCAGATCAGGCCAACTGTGGTCAGGCCATGGCCCTTGGAGGTGTGTCTGGGCAGCCTGTGTGGATGCTCAGCATCCAGAAAAGAGCTATGGTCCCCTATTTCCTCAGGGTGTGGATGGTAACTTTCTCTTTCTCTACTGGAATACTAGGTCTAAGCATATGAGACCTTTGCCCTGAGGTGGGCAGACTGCCTAGCTCAGTGCTGACCTTGCTACCCCTAGGTCCCCAATCAGACCTGCTCCCCACGGTGCTGATGCCCATGAGGGCCTTTTATTTATGTGGGTCTGAGGGAGATATGATAGCCTCTTGTCTCCCAGGAGCCCTAAGCCTGGCTTGTACTCCCAAACTCACAGCTTCCTCAGTTCCCCTCTCTCCCCCTTCCACATTCTCACTTTCTTTATTTCCATTCAAGCTAAAACAATGTTTCTACTGTAACATTATTGAAACACAATAAGCCATGAGTTAGTGGGTATGACAAATACATTTTGATACTTGCATAGATGTCATTGAAGCCACCACCACAATAAAAAACAGTGAACTCCTATGTCACACCTAGGGTGTCTACTCTTCCTTTGACTCCTTCCTCCCCAACCAGGTGACACCCTCCCCCCCACACACACACCTCCAATACTGTGGCTTGTTTCCTCAGAAGCTCAGTAGATGGAGGGCTTAAGGCTCTCATTTTACATAATTGAATAATCATTTTGAGGTTCATTCATACCGTTGGGCATGTCAACAGTTCATCCCTACAGGGGAGCTAGGGATCCCAACTCTGGACCTCATGCTTGTAAGGCTTACTTTACTCTGCCATCTCCCTTGCCTATTTTTCTTTTTTTCTATTCTCTTCCTCCTCCCTCTTCTCCCCTTCCTTTACCTCTTTCTCTCCTTCTCCTCTTCATTTTACTTGAGACAGGGTCTCATATAGCTTAACTGTGAGCCAGCCTGTGTGACTGAGATTGGCTTTAAAGTCTTGACCCTCTTACCTCTACCGCGTCAATACTGGGATTGTCATTATGTGCCACCATTCACAGTGACATTTGGGTTTCTCCAAATAAAGCCCCCATGAACATCTATACAATTTGTGCACACACGGCTCGAGTCCTTGCATGGGGGACATCAAGGGAGCACTCTTCAGGTTGGCAGTGAATGGCAGGCAGGACAGAATGGCAATGCCAGGAACTCCCTGTGCTCTGTGCCTGCCCCCTTTATCTATTAAGCCCGCTGAGTGGTAAAAGCCGAATGGCCCCAGGTGGTGGAATAATAGCATCTTTAATTGTTCTCTGAATGAGATTAACTTCTTATCTGACAGTTTGACATCTTTACTGTTATTAATGCCCAAATAATGCATTGTTATTTTTATAAACTCCATGGTGGCAAACATATTTTCCTTTATTTGGATTAAAAATAGATATATTTGTTACTTCTCATTACCCCAGGCTGGGTCTCTGGCTAGGGAATGTGAACTGGGTAAAGAGAAGCCACATCCGCCTGTCACCTCCCAAGTGGCCTAAGGGGCTGGGCCCTAGAGCTAGTCACTTGGTAACCGCACAGCTGAGGCTTCGGTGAGCTATGAGTTCCAGGTCTCTATGCCTGCCTGGGAAGATGTGTTGTTTCTGGCTGTCCTGGATACTCCTGGGCCCTGGACATTGCTCTTAGAGCAGTCTGGAAGTTTGTCACGGGCAGTTTGCAGAGTGGTGCTTGACTTCTTTTTTCCCCCCACATCTTTGTATTTATTAAAATAAATGGAAAGCTCGTGGTGTAATTCTGAAAATTTAAGGATCACTCTTGGAAACTGTCGTCAGATTGAATAGTCTTCACTTCAGAAAACAGATGCTTGACTTCTTAATCTTCAGCTGAATTCGGCATACATTCTCCAGGGTATGAAATAGGCAGAGGGCAATAGCGAGAGAAGGAGGAACATGCTGAAAGGAAAACAAAAAAAGTATCTTTACTTAACCGTCTGCAGGCTCGCATGCTTTTACTGATGCGCCGCTGTTATGTGCAAGGTGCTGAACAGATCATGGAGTCCGCTTCCAGGCCACCTGTGCCGAGGAGGTCCAGGGGGAAAGCAGGTGGTACTGAGGCCGTAGAGCAGAAGCTCAGTGTCCGGATATCCGGGTCCAAATCCAGATGTCTCAGCACCGATTATGTATCTTCCCTCAGTCTCAGCGCCCCTGGTCTGTGAGGTGGAGAGCAAAGCATGCATTTCCACAAGTTCCTGTAAACGCGGTGGCTCCGCTGCCCGAGGCTCAGGAGAGCCAAAGCGATGTCAGCGGTAATTATTCTACTGCCACCTGCTCAAAGGCTCTGGTGGGGGTGGGGCCCTGTGGAACGACTGTTGAAGGGTCAGGAAGCTGCAGGAGGGAGCTCTACCTACCCTGTGACTCTTCACCTGCTGCCAGGCCCCCTGGCACCTCCACTTACCCCATCGTTAGCCAGGCTGTCAAGGTCGATAATGCCGCTGCCTTGGAAATCTGGCGCCGACGTCTTTATCAAAGCCAATATTAATTTTCACTAATTAGGAGCTGCCGCTAATGAGTGTCACAGCTAATTTAGCTCATCTGTAACCCAGGAACGGCACCGTTCTTGGGCCAGGTTCCCAAGTCCAGGATGCTGGTGCCCGCCACCTCCCTGCTCCCTGGCCATGGTGTAGGAACCACCAGCTGCCAGTGTTTCTGCTCCTTTGAACTGTCCTGGCTGGCTTGCTCTGCAGAGGGTCTGATGGCCTCTGTCTGCAGAAAACCCCCCAGAGAGGGATCAGTGTGCACCCAACCAATCCTGAGTTTGGGTTCTGAGTTCCCCTGGAGAATTCCTTCCTGTTGGGACTATATCCTGGCAGAAGCTTTGCCTGCATCTCATTGAGCCTTTTCTGCTTCCACCAAGAAGCCTTTGGAGCCCCGCTCCCCTAGAGTCTGGACTCACTGGACACAAGCTTAGGAGTTAATTAGAGACTGGTTTTGAGTGGTGAGAAGGGGCCGGGTTCTGGCCACTCAAAACCAGTTGGCCTATGTCTCAGTTTTCTGGAGAAAATAGCCTAATGTCTTGGGGGATCATGATAGCAAATCAAAGCATGGGTAAGCCCTCTCCCTTTCTCCTGTGCCTCAGTGGGCTTCGTTGCTAATCTTGCTCTATTAGACAGCGTCTTTACCCTTGGGGGAATTGACCTCATACTCCCCTCCCAGTAACCCTGCCCAGGGCTTCGCCAACAGCTGGCACAGAGGCAAGAACCAAGCTGCTAGGCCCAGCTCACAGTGAGGTACCAGGAGTAGCTCAGCGAATGAACAAATCTGGATTCTTTCTGAATCTCTTTCCCTATCTGCAGCCTGGGGTTGCCCCCTAGAAAGATTTTAGGAGGTTCTGAGTAAATAGTGGATGAGCAGGTGGGCCTCTGTCCCCCTACAAGAAATATTAGGCAGGTCACTTGTGCCCCCAGGCCTTTGGGGGTCACTACCACTGTGATCTAGCTCAGTCATAGGCTACTTTGCTGAGACACCCTGTGCTGAACAGGATCCCCTCTGCCCTCCTCCCTCTGACCTTCTTGGTGCTTGCATGCCACTGGGGAATCAAAGAAAGGCCACATAGGGAGGGAACTCTATGCGTGGGAGGACTCCTGTCCCTATCCTCTCAGTTCCAGCCGTACAGCCCAAGTCCTAGACTCGGGGAAGGGAGGGCTTCGGAGGGCTGGGCAGGCGAGGACGTCTTTTTCTGCACTTATCACCTCTGAAAAGCGACCTTCAGGCCGAGCCAAGTTTGGGGGAAGTGCCTTCAGGCGTGACAGATTTGACTATAAATCTTCTGCATTAATGCCCGGTTCCCAAGGTCTGTCATTCTGTATACCACGTGACAAGTACAAACTGTGCAGGACCCATCAGTCACCTGTGGGTCCCTGCCCCCACTGGCTTTGTCTGAGGCAGTGGCAGGCTTGGGGGTAGGTTGTGAAGGAAAAGGGTCTGGCAAACTGGCTGATGTCGGGAGGTGGGATGACTGTCCGGGGTGCTGGCATGAGGACCTTGTGTGGAGGCTGAACGGCCGGCAAAGGCTGGATGCACGGGATGCCTTTCTGTGCCTCGGTCCTGGAGGTGGGTGGGGAGGAATATAGCCTTCAGATTGGGAGCTCAGGGCACGCTCTGGCGTCTCTACCTCTTGCTCCTCATCTTCATCTTGCTGTGTTGCTCAGTTGGCCTGGCTGCCCTCTCTGGGGCCTCTGTTTCTACAATGCAGTGAGCATTTGAGATGATCTTTGAGATCACACCTCTCTGGTTGCCCATGGCTCCCTGTAACCTCCCAGCTGCTTCCAGACCCTTGGTTGCTAGTCTTTTTTTTTTTTTTTTTTTTTTTTTTTTTGGTTTTTCGAGACAGGGTTTCTCTGTGGTTTTGGAGCCTGTCCTGGAACTAGCTCTTGTAGACCAGGCTGGTCTCGAACTCACAGAGATCCGCCTGCCTCTGCCTCCCGAGTGCTGGAATTAAAGGCGTGCGCCACCACTGCCCGGCCCCCTTGGTTGCTAGTCTTGATGGGACCACACCCAAGCGGGAGAGTCTGTTGAAGATGCATCTACTGAGTGACTGACATTTTCTTCACTTCCCATCAAAGATACAGGATGCTGGAATTGGTGACTGGATCTTTGACAAAGGGGGTGATATTTATGTAGGCATACACCTATGTAGGGGACCTTCATCCTTGCTCTTTACGCCTGGTTCTGGTTATTACCAAGTGTGCACCTCCATTGACATGAAACTTGTATCTGAAGTGGTGTGAAACCTCTGCTTCAGCCCTCTCCCTGTATTGACGATGAGTTCAGCACTTAAAGAGGGGAAGGATGTGATTGAGGTCACACAGCCAGTGGCCAGGTTGGAAGCTCAGAGGGAGATGTAACCCCTGCTCTCACCTGCTCCTTAGACTCTCCGACCTCTGTCCCCTGCCTACATCCTGCAGAACCTTTCTCTGGGTTTGTCTCTCCTGCGGCCTCATTTCAGCTGCCATATGCAAGAACCAACTTGAGAGATGGCTTTCTCTTTCCCCAGAGCTCTGCACATGAATGTCACCCATCTCCCAGGCCTTGGCACCAGGCACCTCAAATCTAGGTTCAAAGACAAATCTGCTTGTTCTCTAGCTCCTAAAAATCTACCAGCTGCCCAGCCAGAACTTTGCAGGCCAGTGCTCTTGCCCTTAGCCATTTTTTGAAAAAACACTGGATCTTCTGTTTCCAAAATGTCTTTCAAACAGCCTTTCTCTTTTTCTGCTTCACTCTTAACCATCTCTGCTTAACAAGGAATCAGCAAATCCCGACACTCAAATCACTTAAAAAAAAAAAAAATCCTGTGCCTGGGCAGACATCACTAGTCGATGGTGGTGCTGCTTATTTCTCTTCTGTGCACAGTGTCCCAGGCAGCCATTACCAGTCTATCAGGGTGAGTTCCCAGGATAAATGTGACCTTCTGTGTCTGTCCTTCGCTCCCTGATCTCTGTTAGAGAGCTGCCTGAGGAATCAGTTTTACAGGATAAGTGAAGTGGGTTCCTCCCTTTCTTTGAAATCTTTTTATTGTTATCCATGGTCAACAGAACAAAGTTAGAACTTCCCAGACTGATGGGATGGCTCAGTGGGTGAGGGCCGCAGTGGGTGAGGGCCACAGTGGGTAAGGGGAGGGCCGCAGTGGGTAAGGGGAGGGCCGCAGTGGGCGAGGGCCGCGGTGGGCCGCAGTGGGTGTGCCTGCTTGCCACATCTAGTGACCTGAGTTTGATTCCTGGACCCCTTTGAATGTAAAAGGGGAGAACTGTCTCCATGACATTTTCCTCTGACCTCCACACTTCACAGTGTGCTCCTTCATCATGTATACACCCCCCCAATAAATTAAAAATAAAACACAAAATTTCCTTTTTAATTATTTTTTTTATTTTGTTGAGCTATACATTTTTCTCTACTCCCTTCCCTTCCTCTCCTCTCCCCTTCTTCCCTCTCCCGTGACCCCCACACTCCCAATTTACTCAGGAGATCTTGTCTTTTTCACCTTAGATCCATGTATATCTGTCTCTCTTAGGGTCTTCTTTGTTGTCTAGTTTCGGGGTTGTGGCCTATAAGCTGCTTTTTCTTTGTTCTGTGTCTAAAAGCCACTTATGAGTGAATACGTATTATATTTGTCTTTCTGGGTCTGGGTTACCTCACTCAATATGTTTTTTTTTCTAGATCCACCTATTTGCCTGCAGATTTCAAGATGTCATTATTTTTACCGCTGTGTAGTACTCCACTGTGTAAAAGTACCACACTTTCTTTATCCATTCCTCAGTTGACGAGCATCTAGGTTGTTTCCAGGTTCTGCCTATTACAAATAACGCAGCTATGAACATGGTTGAGCACATGTCCTTGTGGTACGATTGAGCATCATTTGGGTTTATACCCAACAGCATTATTGCTGGGTCTTGAGGTAGATTGTTTCCTAATTTTCTGAGAAATCATCATACTGATTTCCAAAGTGGGTGTACAAATTTGCACTTCCCCCCCAACCATGTAAGAGTGTTCCCTTACCCCACATTCTCTCCAGCATAAGTTGTCATCAGTGTTTTTGTTCTTGGCCATTCTGACACGTGTAACATGGAATCTCAGAGTTGTTTTGATTTGCATTTCTCTGATGGCTAAGGATGTTAAGCATTTCCTTAAGTGTCTTCCAGTCCTTTGAGACTCGTTTATTGAGAATTCTCTTTTTAGGTCTGTACCCCACTTTTTCATTGGATTATTTGTTCTTCTGATGACCAATTTCTTGAGCTCTTTGTATATTATGAAGATCAGACCTCTGTCTGATGTGGAGTTGGTGAAAATCTTTTACCATTCTGTAGGCTGCCATTCTTTCTCGCTGACCATGTCCTTTATTTTACAGAAGCTTCTGAGTTTCAGGAGGTCCCGTTTATTAATTGTTGCTCTCAGCGTCTGTGTTACTGGGATTATGTATAGGAAGTAGTCTCCTGTGCCAATGTGTTAAAGTGTATTTTCCACGAGGTTCAGTGTGGTTGGTTTTTTTTTTGTTGAGGTCTTGGATCCATTTGGACTTGAGTTTTGTGCATGGTGATAGATATGGATCTATTTTCATTCTTCTACATGTTGATATTTAGTTATTCCAGCACCATTTGTTGAATATGTGATCTTATTTCCATTCTATATTTTTAGCTTCTTTAAAACCCACAAAACTTCTTCAGCCCATCTACAGGACCTGTGGGCCACTTGGTCTCCCACTTGTGGCTGAATAGCTTACCCTTCCACTCCTGCTACTCTTGAAGATTCACAGTTTTGTAGACAGGTCCTTCACCTGTCCCCATACCTCATACCTCAGGGAATGTGTGCCTGCAGCTATCTGCCAGGAATGCCCCCACCTTCCTTTGCCTCCATGCCCATTGCTATTCGGTCTTTCCGGCCTCCTGTGAACTATCTTAGTCCACCATAGTGCGCTTCCCTCTGTCACCCAGCTTGTCACCACATCCGTCTGCAACTTCAGCATTTCCCTGGGCGACCATGTGCAAACAAGCAGTGTGCCACTGAGCACCCTTCTGCAAGAAAGGCCTTTAAAATAATTTAAACTCTTTAGACCTGGCCTGCAGAGATGGCTCACTGATTAAGAGAACAGACTGTGTTTGCAGAATAGCTAAGTTTGATTCCCAGCACCCACAGAAGGCAGCTCACAATTATCCGTAACTCTGGTCGCAAGGGGATCTGTCGCCCTCTTCTGGACTTCACAGGCAAGTACACTCACATGTGCTCATGCCCCACCCCTATATACACATTAAAAAATATATCTTTGTACCTTTTAGCCTGTGATGGACAGGGTCTGGCCAATTCTGAGATGCCCACCTGCATTTTTCTTATTGTCCTGATAAGAAAAATACTTGGTTTCTTTTTAGTGGCACCCATCTGACTGTTTAGCAGACAGATTTTCCTTGGTTCTGATTTTCTTGGCTTTTTAAAATTTTTTTCTGGGTAATCTGCAAGTTTTCCAAAGCTTTCTGATGTATGATCTGCTCACAATTATCATTATAAACCTGGCTAAAACCCATGTCACAGCCTGAATGATGGGATTCTTTGAAATTTCCTTTGTCAGATTAATCAGTTCACCACACCCCGAACTCCACCACCTGTTAAAATCCCAGGACAAAGAAAAAGACGCAGACAGGTTCTTTGTCACAGTGGTCAATACCGCCACATATAAGGGAGACTTCCAGGGCAAGGTGAATAAGACAGTGGGTATACTGACTGAAGCAAGACCATGTCAGCCAGATGTCTTGCGAAGAAGGCGAGGCCCAGGGATGAGACCCAGAGGCCTGCCATCTTTGCCCTTTTCTATTTCTTCCAGTGTCAGTTCTCCTTCCTAGAGTCCTTAACACGAAGGACTTCAATCCCAGAATCCCTTGCAGCTAAACCCCTCCCCTTCTGCCCAGGCAGCTACCCTAAGATAGCCTGTTAATACTTTCTTCTCTCTGCCACACAGGTTGGGCTAATGCTACACATATCTGGCTTTAAGAAATCTGTGCCCTGGACCATAGTGGAGAGCCAATGCTAAGGAAGAGGCTCCCCTCCCAGAGGGACACGGATAGTCCTAATGCTGGGAAGCACAGAGAGGCAGGGTAGCTACCAGTGGAAGAGTTAAGGGTGCTGGGCTCCTTGTTCATTTCAGATCTTTCCTGAAAGGGGACTGAAGCATGAGTGGCCACAGGAGAAGATAAAATACTGTATGTGTGCGGAGGAAGTAGAGGGATTTAGGTAGGAGCAGATTACAACCTTTGGCCATTACATTTGGCCCCATGTTTTCTGACAGTTAAATCCAGAAAGAGTCACATGGAAGTGTTTCCAGGCAACAGAAAGAGGGTCGTTCATCTACACAGAGACAGCTTTCCCATCGGAAGCACATCTCAAGCAGGAATTGATCCCCTAGGGCTCAGCACACAGGCCCTTAAGTGGATAGTATCTTCAGGTGCATTCACGGGAACTATATTCCTGTCCTGGGATTGACTGGAACGGGACCTAGCATTCCAAAACTACTCCACAGTTTCCCAGTTGCCCACAGACTGTAGCCTTCTGGAGCCCCCTCTCCATGCTAGGGTAGCCTCAGGACTCAGTGCTGCTCAGATGCTGAAGTTGTTCTTGGAGCCGGTACATTGACTCAACTGTCCAGCAGGATCTGACCCGCTGCCACAAACAATCTGTTCCCAGGGGAGCATGCTGGGGCATAGAGTTGGGGTGTCTGCCTGGCAATAGCTCTTTATCTACCCATGTGGTAGCTGTTATGGAGTGTACCAGCTGGATCTCAACCTCTCATCCCAAGTCTCTTTGATAGTCCCTCTTGCTCTGTTCCCAGCATCCTTCACTTAAATAGGCATCTTTTTCACTAATTATCCTGGTACTGTCTCCCCAGCCCTCATGCCTACAGGGAGGTTTGCCTTCATAACTACAGTGATGGAAAAGAAGAGATGCCCACCCATTCTAGAACCTTCCCCATCCTCTGGCCACTTCCTGTGGATTGGTTGACTTTATCTTCTCTAGGCTGTTCCACATCCATCTTACATGTGAGGGAGGTATCATCAAGCTCTAATTCTGGGACCATATGAAGCAAAAATTGCCTGCTTGGCACACACATGCACCTTGCTTGTGTTTGTGGTCTCCCCACTGATAACACACGCAGGCACATACATCCTTCCCTCTTATGACCTTGCACACACATTCTCCTTCCCCATTGCCTCAGCTCCCAGAACAAGGTGCTAACCCTTGTCCTCTAGCCAGAGCAATCCAGTTTGGGGACCCTCCCCTTTTCCTTAACACCTGGAGCCACAATGTCCCAAAGTGTATTCCTGGGGAGGGGGGGCAAGGATCCCGAGACTCCATGGTTCCATTACTCACAGGTGGGAGGATGCAGGAACAGTTGGGTCGCTCTTAAACATCTCTCCACGTCGTCCTCATTAATAACTGTAATGCCGGCATCACTCGCTCTTAAATAGCCTCATTTATCAACAAGCAATTTGCCGTGGCGAGGTGGCAGGGACACAGATAAGCAGACGGGGCCGGGGTGCTTGCAAGACACCTGCCAAGCATCTTCCCCTCTCCTCGCCCATCTCTCAGGGGAGCGGGAGGAAGGGGCAGTGAGCAGGAAGCTGGGGAGGCAGGTGAGATGGCAGTATTACAAGATCATCTCCTCTTGGTGCAAAAGGTCTGGTCAGGTGGGGCAAGACAGCAGAGATGCTGGCCAGACCAGATGGCCCTCTGGGGAACTCAAGTGGTCGCAGTAGGTCCTCTGTCTGCACCGCCTTCTGGAGAACAGTCAGCTGAGTGTACCTATGTGGGAGGAGGTACAGTCAAGCTCTAATTTTGGGACCATGTAAAGCAACAATTGCTCAGTTGGAATATACACACACAAAGCCCTCTGCCACTTCCTGCTTGGTGCCCTTGGGGGACACCGTGGGACGACTCCTTGTTTTACCTATTAACATGGGCTGGGAGGGCAGTCTTGCCTTGATTCTGATTTCACAAGGTGAGAGATCTTTCCCATGAGTTTTCACCGGTTTCTGCTTTATACATTTTATCCTGCTGAGGGTGGTCCCTTCTGTCCCCAGCTGTTGGGTTTATCAAGACTGGAGTTGACTTCTTGTGCACGGACAGACTCCCCATCTGTAAAGAGGGATTTTCACACACCCAAGTCCTTGCACTCCCCAAGAGCTGAATCAGATACGTACTTGGGTACAAATCAGACACAGAGAGGTCTGTGTGTTGGCAACTCCTGGAATCGGTTGGCCCACTGGATAAATGACGGTGCTGACTCATTTTATGTCAACTTGAGACAAACTAGAGTCATTTGGAACCTCAGCTGAGAAAATGCTTTCACCAGATTGGCCTGTAGGGCAAGTCTGTGGAACATTTTCTTGACTGATGATAGATGTGGGGCAGCCCAGCCCACTGTGGGCGGTGCCACTCCTCAGAAAGGGGTCCTGAGTTTATAGGAAAGCAGGTTTAGCAAGTCCTGGGGAGCAAGCATAGAAGCAGCATTCCTCCGTGGCTTCTGTTTCAGATTTGGTCTCCAGGTTCCTGCCTTAAGTGAGTTCCTGGATGATAGACTACAAGCATTAAGCCAAAATGAACCTTTTCCTCCCCAACTTGCTTTTGGTCATTGTGTTTTATCATAGCAATAGAAACCCTAAGACAATGACTGTCAGGGACCTGGGCTTGGCCTTTTCCCAGGTCCTTCCTGTGTCAACCTTTGACCTTCTGACCTCAGCTTCCATATCACAAGTAGCTGCAGTGATAATACAACAAAGTTTTTTGTGGGGGGGGCAAGAAACTTTCATCCAAGTAAACCTTACTTCCTGCCCCCAGAAGCTTCTCCTGCCACCTCATTGGCTGAGGTATGCGGGAAGGCTTGCTGGCAGCCCGTCTCTCTCTTGAGGCTGGAAGGTTGTCCTCTGTGGCCTAAAGGCTCCTACACTGTCCAGTCATATGCAGAGTATCAGCGTGGGGCGTGGCTGCTGTGCAGTATCAGGTCTGGGAGCTTTGTGGCTCTCAGCTGGCATCCTGATCTCAAGATGTACTGACTCCATGACTGAGCCAACAGGAGGCGCCATTTTTGTGTCTTTTGCTAAGGTTCTTGGACCAAACTGGCACCCAAGAAGCCACAATTAAGCCTGGTTTCTTTCTATTCCTAGAGGACAGATGCTATATGATGATGAAACAGAAAGACTATTTTAAAGTCAATATAACTAAATATGGAATATAATTCAGAATTTACATAGCTTTTCAAAAATCATTTGTGACTATACTAGCTCGCTAAAGACCAGAATCATGCCTGTCCTGTTACTATTAGATGCTCAGTGAAAACACCTTGAGTAAGTGAATGAATGAATGAACAAGTGAATGAAAACGAGTAGACTATTAAGTGCAAGGCTTTGCATTAGTCCATCTTTGGGGTTGCTTCTTTGGGCCTTTGTCAACAGAGGTACATGTCCCCATTCTTAAGGGACATTTTGGCGGGAATCACTAGCTTAGCAGTTGGTGTGGTGGAGACCCAGTGCTCCTGAGAGTACAGAGGAGAGGGAAGTGGAAGAGGCTGTGGTTATCATGGATGGCTTCCTGGAGAAGGGCTGGAGTTCAGAGAGTAAAGATGGGCAGAGAGGCCAGCAGTGTTTCCACAGCACTGGTCAGGGGAGCACCAAGCAGAAGTCTGTGTGAAGCTGAAGGTCAGAGGCTGGGGTACTGGCGGGCAGCGTGCTGTCCAGTGATCTCCCCGATTCTAAAGGTTTCCTCAGGCTGTTCGTGCCAGCCCTCAGCAGGGCTCTGCAGGTGCCACAGCCTTCGTTTGTACCCGGAAATAAGCTCAGGACACAGGCTCCATCCCATAGCGATCAGGAATACAGGTGGACAGTAACCTGTCATGTCCTCTCCAGCCAGGACCCTTGGACCACATCTTAGACCAGGCTGTCCAGAAAGATGCTCTGGGATGAGGACCAAGAAGAGGTGTGGGGTGTACCAGAGCAAAGGGGGCATGGCTGAGCAGAGGCAGGAATGGAGCCGCGAGACAGCCACAACAAAGGAGTCCACTGATTCTGTGGGGGAGTTCTGGGGTGGGGGAAGTCAAGACGGGAGGTCAGGTCCTCTGCCCTTCCAACCACTCTTTCGGTACAGACTGTCGCTGGCAAGGAGAGGTGAACTTGGGTGACGGTTGTGTTGTGTACCCTCCCTGTTAGCAGAACTAGCCTCACTCATCTCCTCAAGATGGACCTAGAACACCTGTCCCCCTGCCTGGGATGGTCCTCTCTCTTTAATTACAACAGATCCTCCCAGGCCACGTTCATGTGCCTTGTCTCTCTCGCATCTCTAAAACCTGTAGTCAGAGATAGTCCAGTGGAGGACGCTAGACCACCATGCTGCTCATAGAAACACAGTGTATAGGAATATGCACACAACTGCATGCATGCAGGTGCACACATTTTCATGTTCCCTTATCTATGCATAACATAAACACATCTCCAGAAAGACACACATGGAACTACACGCAGCACTTAGGTGGTAAGACGTAAGGAAGCATCCAGGTAGAGGCTAGTAGCCCACCAGGAAGTGGTTCTACCCAGGTCTTGCTTGGTGAACTGGTGACTTTCCTGGGGTTACTCTCAGGAATGTGGGTACACGGCTGTTCACTGAGCACGGGGAAACTTACTGGCAGCTCCTCCACTGAAGAATACCCTCCCTCCTGCAAGCGATTTTAAATCTCTTGTACATCCTCGGGGAGGGGAGGGGCCTCATGCACACCGGCCTTGAGGATGTTAGTGGGCCTGGTCTTTTGAGGATCTCTTGCAGGTAACCATGGCTGTTCTTGTTCCCAGAGTGGCAGCAGCCGTGTGGGTCCTGGGGTTCAGCATGGCTTCACAATAGCACGGTCTTCATTGCTCTCTGAGTTCGGCTGTGCCTCCAGATGGCAGACATGCTGAAGGTGGGCCCTGCCACCTCAGTTATCCAGCTGTCCATGCCTGGCTGGCCCTGGTGGGAGCTACAGAGAGCCATGTCAGCCTCAGCTCGGCCTCTCTTCCCTCCTTCCTGTGAAAATAGCCTGCGTTCTTTTTCTTTGCTTCTGAATGCTCTTTCTCATCCCTTGTGCACCAGCCTAGAGGCTTTGTGACATAGATCACACAGGCCGATCAGTTTAGTACACGGCCTGTCCTCTCTGCGCGTCTTCTCTCCCTTAGTCTTTGGCCTGAGTGTTTGCTTAAATATGAACCGTCCTTTATCGGTGTGAATGTGTGAACACCCGTCCCCCAGCTGGTGGCACTGCTTTGGATCAGGAGAGGGACTGTGGCTGGCAGAACAGGTCACAGAGGGCAGGCCTTGTGTGAAGCTCTGTAGCCTGACCAGACTTTCTGCACATGCTCTGTTTCCGAATTGTGGACACAATGTGACCAGCTGCCTATGCTCTTGCCTCCGTGCCTTCACCCTGTGATGAACTGTGTCCCTTTTAACAACCCCTCCCTTAAGTGGGTTCTTGTCAAGTATTTGGTAGCAGGGCAAGGGATATAACTCATGCAACCTTCCTCATTTTTCTTATCAATTCATTTATCTCTATGAAATATCTTACTTGGTGGTTTTGAGCCAGACCAGAACTCAATGACTATTTAAATGGTGGCCCCTTTGAGAGCAAGGAGTCATTTTCTGCTCTCATTTAGTCTCATTAAAGTCCCATTCGGGACTTTAAAAGAGTATTTATTTTTATCTTATGCATACGAGAGTTTTGCCTGTGTGTATGTCTGTGAACCATATGCATGCAGTGCTCAAGATGTCCAGAAGGGGGCAACTCCTGGAACTGGAGTTACATTTGGTTGTGAACCACCATGAGGGTGCTGGAAACTGAGCTTGGGTCCTCTGCCAAAGCAGCAAATGCTCTTAAGCCCTGAGCCATCTCTCCAGCCTCTCCTATCTAGTACCTTCGCTGCGTCTCCCTGTCTGCTTTTTCTGTCTGACACACGCACTGAAGCCACACGACAGATGCTTCATTCCCGTTAATTGATGAATGAACGATCAAGAAGGGAGAGAGTGACGGGTGGATGAGCTGGTAAATGGAAGTTCATCATATCACAGAGGCCCAGAGAGGCCAAGTGACTTCCAACGCTATCCGATCGACCACATGCGGGGAGCCAAGGTTACATGATGTGGGCTCGTTAGGAAGAGCCCGTATTCGGAAAAGCTGCAGTGGCGTCTGTGTGGTTCACTTTGAGAACGATATTACTAGTCACCACTGGTTGAATGCAGGCCTGTGTGTTCTGCATTAGGTGCTCTTCAAGTGCTTTGTGCATGATTCTTACAGCAGCATGCCTACCATTTCCTGAGCAGGAAAATGAAGGACCGAGAAGCAGGGTGACTGGTGACTCCCCCCCCCCCCCAATCTCAGTCTGGCTTGTGTTGCTATGATAGAATGCCTGAAACTGGGTCATTTTTAAGGCACTGAAGTTTATTTCTCTCCGTTCAGGAGGATAGGGAGTTCAAGATGGAGCATCCACCTCTAGCAGGGTCTTCTCTGCATCATGCATGGAAGAGGGTATCACATGAAAGGAGCAGTGTCCAAGAGTGTCACATGGGTTTAGTGTTCAAGGATGTCACATGGCAGGAGGGTGTCCAAGTAGCAAGTGCTTCCTGCATACACTGAACAGGTAGAGGAAGATTGTTTTCCCAAGAACCTACTCTTATGGGGGTGGGGGCGATGTCACTGTGACCACTGATGCTCTATGCTGCCTGCAGTGAAGAACAGAGAGCTTTGTGGCAGCCTTTTGAAGCATCCACAGGCTTCAGGAGAGGAATGAAGAGGGAGACATTCCAAGAGTGGGACCACCTTGAGCCCAGAGCCCCATGGTTAAAACTAATCGTATAGCGGAACTATGGTTTCAGAGCACTGAGGTTCCATGGGGGAGAGAATGAGGGCTCTGAACCCCATGGTGATGTGTATGGGTGCCAAGGTGAAGGGCCACGTCTAGGTGGTTCTGTGTTCGGTGACTTCAGTCCTTCACTTCCCTGTCTCAGTATCCTGCCCAACCATACCCACGGTTTCCATGGTGTGGGGCCTTGGAGTTCCCAGATCTACGTAGTGCTGGAAGGACAGAGATGAACCCCAGTGGAAAAGGGTTCCAGAAATTGTCGCCAGCCTAAAAAACAAAGCATATATCATTCAGGGAACGGTCAGTGAGCAAGACACCAGGCAGCTCGGGTGCTAGGAAAGCTGTTCTTGCTTTCTCCCCTTAGCCCTCCCGGTGCCCCTTGAGGCTATTCCTGTGTCCTAGAGGGGCTGGGCATAGATGGAGGTCTGGCAAGGCTTTTAGAATCACAGAACTCCAGCCCTGCGGTCCCCTGGGTCCTATCACCCTGTGATTATTTGTCAATTCATCAGTGAATTTATGTGTTCGTTCATTCTTTCATGT